>NC_063048.1:33305875-33908375 GCF_018812025.1 Megalobrama amblycephala | reverse complement strand
ACCTGACCGATATGGAGATAAACACAGGCTTTTTTTTCTTTGATGATCAATCAAAGTGACAAACAGTAACAAAGTTTACATGTAACCTATTTCTACGACTGTTAATTACAATTACTGCTCTTTAATGCTACAGGACAAAGACTCTAAATGAGGGAATGAAAGTGCTATGATTGTGGGGGGGGATTGTCGCAAGCTCCCCCTGTCTGTCCCGTGAGGCAGCGGTGAGACAGTGTGTTCAGTCCACGAGTCCAGTTCAGAACACCACAAGTCACCTGTGCACTGAGCACCCCTCCAAATCCATCCATGTCTTAGTTTAGCTTTTTTTGTTATTGAAATAAAGCGTGCCTTTCTCTGGATGAGAGAAAGAGACACAGAGAGAGAGAAAAACGTGTGCAGTGTGCTGAAGGTTTTAGTTGTAGACTTTTGGGGGACCGTCGGGACGTCTGGTCTGGACTATCTTGCCTTTTGGCCGGGCTTCTTCCTCTTCCTCAGTTTCACTCTCACACACGTGGACCACCACGCTAGGAGTGGACTCTGTACCCGCATGCAGCTCGTACTTCTCACCTAGAGAGATAGATAAAAAGACAATAAGATAAAATTTTCCTTGACCTTTTTTAAATAAACTTATATGCTGTAAGTTTTAAAGTCAAGACATCCTTCCCAGCCCAAAAAAGATGTGTCCAAATGTTGATGAAATACATTCTGTGGGTAGGACATTTTAAACTGCCATCAAAACTAGACGACAAATACATTGCCGGACATACTACATCCATCATGTTTGCATTGTCATTGATCTAAATGTTGACCTATGACGTAAAGACTATTGCAATGATTGCAAAAATATATTTCTCAGCTATTGTTAAACAAGAACAACTTAACCATGATGAAAACCTTTCTTAGCATGGCTTGAGCAAACTGTACAGCTAATGTAAATGAAGTAAAATATACCCTAAAGCCATAAGTACAGTGCCCTCCACAATTATTGGCACCCTTAGTAATTATGAGCAAAAGCAGCTGTGAAAATAAATCTGCATTGTTTATCCTTTTGATCTTTCATTCAAAAAATTCACAAAATTATAACCTTTCATTTAAGAAAATAATTGAAAGTGGGGGGGAAACTCACATTATGAAATAAATGTTTTTCTCCAAAACACGTTGGCCACAATTATTGGCACCCTTTTATTCAAAACTTTTTGCAACCTCCTTTTGCCAAGATAACAGCTCTGAGTCTTCACCTATAATGCCTGATGAGTTTGGAGAACACCTGACAAGAGATCAGAGACCATTCCTTCATGCTGAATCTCTACAGCTTCCCAACTCCATGTTGGTGCTGCTTCTCTTCAGTTCACTCCACTCATTTTCTTTAGGGTTCAGGTCAGAGGACTGAGATGGCCATGGCAGAAGCTTCATTTTGTGCTCAGTGACCCATTTTTGTGTTGGATTTGATGTTTGTTTTGGATCATTGTCCTGATAGAAGATCCAACCACAGCCCATTATTGGATTTCTAGCAGAAGTGGTCAGGTTTTGATTTTTTATCTGTTGGTATTTGATAGAATCCATGATACCATGTATCTGAACAAGATGTCCAAGACTTCCAGCAGAAAAATAGGCCCACAACATTAAAGATCCAGCAGTATATTTAACCGTGGACATGGGGTACTTTTTATCCATGTGTGCACCAAACCCATCTGGTGGGTTTGCTGCCAAAAAGCTCTTTTTTTAGTTTCGTCTGACCATAGAAGCCGGTCCCGTTTGAAGTTCCAGTCTTGTCTGACAACTGAATATGCTGGAGATTGTTTCTGGATGAGAGCAGAGGATTTTTCTTGAAACCCTCCTGAACAACTTGTGGGGATGTAGGTGCAGTTTGATATTTTTTTAGGCTTTCTGAGATTCAAGACTCAACTAATGTCTGCAATTCTCCAGCTGTGATCCTTGGAGAGTCTTTGTCCACTCAAACTTTCCTCCTCACCGCGCATTAGGACAATTTAGACACACGTCCTCTTCCAGGCAGATTTGTAACATCTTTAGTTGATTGGAACTTCTTAATTATTGCCCTGATAGTGGAAATGGGGATTTTCAATGCTTTAGCTATTTTCTTACAGCCACTTTCTATTTTGTGAAGCTCAACAATCTTTTGTTGCACATCAGAACTATATTCTTTGGTTTTACTC
The DNA here is from genome assembly GCF_018812025.1 of Megalobrama amblycephala. Lineage (NCBI taxonomy): Eukaryota > Metazoa > Chordata > Actinopteri > Cypriniformes > Xenocyprididae > Megalobrama > Megalobrama amblycephala. The sequence goes on along the minus strand of NC_063048.1, from coordinate 33,906,204 downwards.
ATTGTGATGAATGATTAAGGGAATTTGGCCTTTGTGTTTCCTCATGTTTATATTCCTGTGGAAGAGGAAGTCTCGGCTGGACAATTTCATGTTCATGATCACCCTGGTGTGCTAAAAAAATGTAAATATGAATGGGAATATACTTCAGAGATATTTTACTCATAAGAATTTCTATGGGTGCCAATAATTGTGGCCAACATGTATTGGAGAAAAACATTTATTTCATAATTCGAGTTTCCCCCCACTTTCAACTGTTTTCCTTCAATGAAAGGTTAGAATTTTGTGAATTTTTTGAATGAAAGATCAAAAGGATAAACAATGCAGATTTATTTTCACATCCACCTTTGCTCATATTTACTAAGGGTGCCAATAATTGTGGAGGGCACTGTACCTCTTATATGAATAAAATGTCCGGTGATTAATAATAATAAATGAAATTATTTTAATGAATTGTCCTGTGATTGATGATAATAATGATAATAATAAACAAAATTATTTTAATGAATAAAATGTCCTGTGATTAATGATAATAATAATAATAATAAACTAAATTAATTTAATGAATAAAATGTCCTGTGATGGTGCAATTCTAAGGTTAATTTACCATATTATTATTATTATTATTATTATATTTATAACACTAAAATATTTTGCCTCTAGTTCAACTCTTCTAAGAATATATATTATTAATAATAACACCATATCTATTATTATTTATTATATATTATTATTATACTAAATTATTTCTCCTCTAGTTCTCTATATAATACTATAGACTATATAATATTATTATATTTATTATCAGTGTTGTTATTAATATTATTAATCATAAAATAATGATAACTATATTACATTTATTTATAATTAACAAGTAATTTATTAATTTATACTAAATGACTATTTTTGCCTCTAGTTCAACATGGCGCTTCTGTAAGATTATAAAATCTATTGCTCTTCTCAGAACAGCCACTGGGACAGACTTTTTACCTCCTTAGTGATCTGATCCTTTTTTATGTTTAATAAACATGCCACAGAGTATGTTTGATCTTACAGACTTGATTCTATAACGACAACTCAAATATGAGTTTTGAAGAGTGGAACAGTCCAGTATTTTGCCATATCATCAACATTATCATTATTAACATTATTTTATTATTTCACCAATAAAAGATGTTAGATTTGAAAGCCATTAAAAGATTAGAACCCTTAGTATACAGATATATTTTACATCCCCAAGATTAAGTAATAGAAGCACCACTGAGGACACACTAAGCACACAAACACTGAGAAACAGAATAAGGGTTGCTATAGTAACGAGCCTGACCCATAAGAGGTTATAGGAGGTTTGCCATGGCAGGGAGTCAGTGTGTGTCATGATATGCACCAGCAGGGGGCGCAGACACAGCACACATGATGCTGATCATGAGGAGGGGAACATCTCAAACTGTTTAACAGTCCATTTCTATTCAGTGTTGCCACATTTGTCCTGTTCAAGTTCAGTTTTTCTTTAAACACATTAGCTGTTCACCAACCGCACATTAACACCAGTGATAACCAAAATGATCTCTCACAATACAGCATGCTTTTAATGTATTTTTTAGCCTTAGATTTTAATTTTTACAACTACCTTAAACTTTTTGGTCAGGGTTTTTTCAAAGTTCTTGACAAACTTTATCTAGCTGCTATTGCATTTGATCAGGGGTTGTCAACCTTTTCCAGCTCAGGAAACCCCTTATATAAAGTGCTTTATTTTCTCAATAACACTGTATACATAACTTGAATGAAAACATTAATAAACATTACATACAACCAATGCTTACCTACAATATCATTCAGAAGTGCTTAATACTTTTATTCAGCATTAAATTGAGCAAATTGTTCAATTTGAACAAATTGAATAAATTGTTACAATTTTTTTATTTCAAATAAATGCATTTAATATATAGGCTATTACATTTTATATATTACTACTTATAACATTTTATATATATTAAAATAGAAAACAGTTCTTTTAAATTGTAATAATATTTCACTATATTACTGTTTAAATACAGCCTTGGTTAGCATAAGAGACTTACTTCAAAAACATTAACAAATATTTACCAACCCCAAACTTTTGAATGGTACTTTAGCTTCTCAGTTAACCTTTGCATGTCTACATGTCCTGGATTCATTGTGCCTCTGCAGTGCCTGACAGAAATGTACTTTTATGGTTTATACACTCAGAGGCAAAAAAAAAAAAAAAAAAAAGAGTTTTTTTTGACCCCCCCCCCCCAAAAAAAAAAGAAAAAAAAAAAAAACTATAGAAGAAATTGACAACATTTGGATATAAATTCTACAATATATTTTTTAAAAAATTACTATCGATATATTAAAAAGGGGGGGTGTAATGCTATTTCATGCATTCTGACTTATTTACACTGACGGAGTATTTCTGTGCCAAAACTACTTCCGGTTTTGGAGAGTTTTTTTCGAGTATGTCCTGTATGACGTCAAAAGAGAGAGGAATTTCTTGTATAGGCACTTCTCCCTGATAAGCGTGCGCATACACATCACCCAGAGTTAGAGCATGTCCATCAACGCTTTTCGTTCGGGATACGGAAGCTGAGAGATTTTTCAACAATGGCTGTGTCCCAATTCAGGGCCTGCACCCTTTGAAGGCTGCATACATCATCGAGGCAGTCTCATTTAAGAAAAATAAGTGTTAGATTGCAACGTAAGAAAGAAATTACAGTATTTTACACCTCACAATGAATATCAGTCAACTTTAATACGGTTACTTTTCTTGTGTCATCAAGAAATATGACATCAAATATGACATCCTTGATGAAGTATTCAGCCTTCAAATGCGACCTCCGGAGGACGCAGCCTCCGAAATGAGACGCAGCTCCTGTAAACAAAGGAGTGTGTTTTTGGTTCTGAGGGAAAGATTACCTTTTTCAGCTTCCCAAAGAACCCAGTGTTAAGGGAACAGTGGATGAAGTTTGTTTTTCCGGAGCAGCAACGGAGTTGTGCACGTATGTTTGTTTGTTCCCGGTGATGAATGCTTTGTAAACAAGTCCCAGACAGTTCGGCGCTGGAGTTGCAGATCGCGGGTGGTGAGTAAAGCTGCATCAGATGTCTGTGTTTTGTTGGCAATCGGCATGCAAGTGCATAAAATGTAAACATGAATGTTTTTGTTCCCTTTTTATTTTTAATGATTTCGCAGCTCGCAGATGATCTCTACGCAAAAGCTGGGCGTGCTGGTGACTCTTAAGTTCTTAAGCTCCGTCCACGGCACTGACGGCAGGCACGCCTCCAGGAGCTCGGCTTTTTTCGGAAAGACTCGGTTTAGCGTATCTATCTTTTATAAATATGATAAAACTAAAGACTTTTCAGAGATATGAAGGATGCATTGTTACTCTAGATGTTTTAGTTAGTGAGGGCACAGACATTTGGTCCAGATGTTTGCACACACTAGACACATCTTGTTTGTATGTGTAGGAGTATGTGGCATATGCGTGCATGATTGTGTGTGTGTGTGTGTGTGTTGTTTGTACCTGGTCCCAGTTTGGCCACAGCACACAGCAGGTCGTAGTTGATCACAGGTGTGGCATCTTCACTCTGACTCCATCCCACAGGTGGGGATGAAGGTGGAGAGATGAGGAACTGCTTGACAGGTTGAGGCGGGGCAAGGTATGTCTTGTCCACATCATCCCCTGAATTCTGCACCTGTGGTCAGACAGAAAAAAGAGGGGGTGGTAACCCAGCTAACATGGAACATTATTAGAACGTGCTAACAAGGTTCTCTCAAGTTATGAAGAAACATTAATAGAATGTTCGTTCAAAGTTATCTGGTCTTTAATAATGTTCTCACAAATTTAGCACAAAAACATTATGTATACATCGTTCAAGGAACTTTTTTTCTGAAATGTTTTAGTTTGTCTAACGTTTTTTAAATGTTAGTACTTGTTTCAGAATGTTCAGAAAACATTCAAAAGTAACGTTCCCGTAATGTTTCTGAATGATCAAATGGAGTGTTCCCTTAACGTTCATATAACCAAGAAAAACATTTTTAAAAAACAGAACATTTTGAACGTTCAGAGAACTTTCAGAAATAGCATTTTCATAACTTAACAGGAACATTAACAAAACGTTCTTAGATCATATTTGTGAGCTGAAAAAGCATAAAACAAGACTAAACAATAAGAATAAACTACTCGTGCGCTCCTTTTAAACCAAATATAGCACAGATCAGGCCCAGATCGCATTGATTTGAAGGAATACTCTCCCCATAGTTACATCTTTCTGAAGGAAACAGGCTATTCTATTACTGTTCAAAGACACACAATGTCCTAGATCAAATCCGCACTCCCACACAGCAGCACAAAATGCACAGCACCATTGTGAGGAGTGTGTCCATTCTTTATGTGTTCAAAGTAAAACACGTGGAGCACATTTACTACATAATGATTCTAGAAATATAACTGTGTCTGTCTGATTTCAGATAATTAATGGCAATGATAATTAGTCGCACACGAATGTGTGTGAGTTAGTGTGCTGAGAACTGTGTGTTCCTTAACTATCCCCAGCTGACAGACCTTTGAGAGAGGAGAAATGAAAATCTAAACTCTCCTGTTCTCTCCTCTGGTCTCCTGCTAATATTACACTGACAGTCCCGAGATCTTAGCTCAAGTTGCTTTCTATTAGTCTTCTATAATTTTCCAAGACAATGTGTTAAATGAATCACCTTATGTTACTGTGGTGGGTACAAACTTGCTATGATCTCTCTCCTTTAAATCTTTTGCAGTGACAAACTAAACCTAGATGAAGGAACATGGGATGTTTATCTGTTTTTTCTCTTTATTTGATTTGTTTTTGTCTTCACAAAAATTATATTTTAATATATATTATTAAAAAAATAAAAACAGTTCATGTAAACTGTAATAATATTTCAAAATATTACTGTTTTGCTCAATTTTGGATCAAATAAATGCAGCCTTAGAACAAGAGACTTTAAAAATATTAAAATCTTACTGACCCCAAACTTTTGAGTATTGGTCAGTTTGAAAAAATAGCTTCAGAAGGCTTTGAATATGTAAAAAAGTTGTATGGACTAATTTTATGGCTGTTCTCTATGGCTACCATATGGATCCACTATGGATACCAGCATACGGGTTTGGAACGGCGGTGAATAAATGATAACAGAATTTTCATTTCTGGATGAACAATCCCTATACTGCAGAATGAAACGTAACAAATAATAACACACTGACCTGTGCGAAGTAGAGTTTTAGTTTAATGCCATTGAAATCAGATTCGTGGAGTTCGATGCGTGCGCGTGCAGCAGCCTCTGGAGTGGTGAAGCTGATCCGAACTCTTCTGAAACTCTTGAACATCTGGAAGGACGTCTGCTCATCATAGATCCTGAACAGAGCCTCAAACCGCTCCTGAGGAGAATTAAGAAACAAAACAATTCATAACTGCTTGAATTTTGCATTAAAGATGCCCTAGAACTTTTTTTTAAAAGATGTAATATAAGTCTAAGGTGTCCCCTGAATGTGTCTGTGAAGTTTCAGCTCAAAATACCCCATAGATTTTTTTTTAATAAATTTTTTTAACTGCCTATTTTGGGGCATAATTAGAAATGAGCCGACTCAGGGTGTGTGGCCCTTTAAATCTGGTGCTCCGCGCCCCAAGAGCTCGTGCTTGCCTTAAACAACATAAAAAAAGTTCACACAGCTAATATAACCCTCAAAATGGATCTTTACAAAGTGTTCGTCATGCAGCATGTCTAATCGCATAAGTACAGTGTTTATTTTGATGTTTACATTTGATTCTGAATGAGTTTGAGGCTATGCTCCGTGGCTAACGGCTAATGCTACACTGTTGGAGAGATTTATAAAGAATGAAGGTGTGTTTATGGATTATACAGACTGCAAGTGTTTAAAAATGAAAATAGCGACGGGTCTCTTGTCTCCGCGAATACAGTAAGAAACGATGGTAACTTTAACCACATTTTACAATTTACAAATATCACTAAAAATATCATGATATCATGAATCATGTCAGTTATTATTGCTCCATCTGCCATTTTTTGCTATTGTCCTTGCTTGCTTACCTAGTCTGTTGATTCAGCTCTGTACAGATCCAGATGTTCTGCCCTTGTCTAATGCCTTTCATAATGTTGGGAACATGGGCTGGCATTATGCAAATATTGGGGGCGTACACCCCGACTGTTACGTAACAGTCGGTGTTATGTTGAGATTCGCCTGTTCTTCGGAGGTCTTTTAAACAAATTAGATTTATATAAGAAGGAAGAAACAATGGAGTTTGAGACTCACTGTATGTCATTTCCATGTACTGAACTCTTGTTAATTAACTATGCCGAGGTAAATTAAATTTTTGAATCTAAGGCACCTTTAAATAACTTAATGTCTATTGAAAACATACTGCAGTGTGTAATTTCATGATTCTGCTGATGTTTTTAGCAATTGTGTCATTATAAAACTAGTGTCATGCTCTCCTGGTGTCCTAAAAGCATGGCACAGGACCCAGAACTGCTGAATGGAACAGTTTCAAATAGAAGGGAGCGTGTAAAATATCAAGTGTGACTTTTAATGTGCTGATGGAGCAAGTAAAGGGAGAACGCTGACAAGATTAAAAAAAAAAGTTACAAGAACAAGCTCTAGATTTACCCCACACAACGTACATGTGCTCTACACCAATGACCCATGATTAAGCTAATTACCTATTGTTGAACATATAAATGTTATACGTTCTGATATGAATTTGTTGTCTGGAGCCCCTGTACCAAATTGCAAAATCCAATATTCAAATTGATACCACATTCATAATAAACAGCAGCAAAATGGTTTGAGTTACAGCTCTATATTTTTACTCTCTTTCGTTTTCTTTCTATGAATAGAAAGATTCGCATAACAATAATTGTTGCTTCCCACATGCAAAATGTTTGCGTTTGCATTGCATATCAGTGTTTCTGTCCCCACACATGGCGAGAGTTTGTTTTGAACTCAGACACTGTGTAACAAGAAGAGATGCGTCAATCACTAATTCATGCGCAGTGTCGAGCGTTTCCTGCAAGTGGTGTAGACTTACACACTACCCGGGTGGAAGGAGTGGACATCCGCCTTCATGACACGAAAGCTCTTTGTGTGTGTAAGGGAGAGCGTGTGTGGCATGTAAAATAAACTGCATGTTTACCCTGCTGAAAACGCCAGCTGAAACACCATGAATTTACAAGTCGGTTAGACCTGGTATGGCCAAGCTGTTGCAAAACTCAGCTCATGATCTTGGATGTTTTATTGGTTAAGCTAAGTAGTCAAATTTTATGGTGTTCTTTTTTATATTTTTGACAGCCCCTGGTCACTATAACTCAGAAAGAAATCATTATTCAGGTTTGGAACGACATGAGCGTGAATAAAAGATGACAGTATTGTAATTTCTTTCAGTTCGTGAAGATTGAAACATAAAAAAGATTAATGTGCTGACCTGTGCAAAGTGAAGTTTCAGTTTAGTGCCATTTAAATCAGATTCGTGGAGGTGGGGATACATACTATGACAACCATAAATGAACTGTAAAATGTGAATGCATAAATAATAAAATAAAATATTTATACTGATAAAATGAAGTAATGATGCTAGGGGTGCACAATATTAAACTTCTGGCAAATGCAGATAAGAAGACAATTATTTCCATGTTATGGCTGATATTAAAATTATATACTATTTTGACTAAATGAATTAAAAATAAAACACTAAAAGCTAAAATCAGTCATTTTAAATACTACGAGTGAATTTAGGAATCACAACATTATAATGTACAGTTACAGTATGAAAAATGGCTATACATTTAGCAATTTACAAAAAATATATATATATACATTTAACAGTGTTAATTCAATTTTAAGCAATTCATTGTTTTTTAAAATGTGATTTATTTGGCATGGCATCGATATGTTGTGCATCCCTTATGTAATGTAATAAAAAAAAAAAGAAAAAGAAAATATATAATATACAGTACAGTCCAAAAGTTTGGAACCACTAAGATTTTTAATGTTTTTAAAAGAAGTTTCGTCTGCTCACCAAGGCTACATTTATTTAATTAAAAATACAGTAAAAAACAGTAATATTGTGAAATATTATTACAATTTAAAATAACTGTGTACTATTTAAATATATTTGACAAAGTAATTTATTCCTGTGATGCAAAGCTGAATTTTCAGCATCGTTACTCCAGTCTTCAGTGTCACATGATCCTTCAGAAATCATTCTAATATGATGATTTGCTGCTCAGTAAACATTTATGATTATTTTCAATGTTGAAAATAGTTGTGTACTTTTTTTTCAGGATTCCTTGATGAATAGAAAGTTCAAAAGAACAGCATTTATCTGAAATACAAAGCTTCTGTAGCATTATACACTACCGTTCAAAAGTTTGGGGTCAGTAAGAATTTTTATTTTTATTTTTTTGAAAAGAAATTAAAGAAATAAATACTTTTATTCAGCAAGTAAAGACATTTATAATGTTACAAAAGATTAGATTTCAGATAAACACTGTTCTTTTGAACTTTCTATTCATCAAATAATCCTGAAAAAAAATATTGTACACAAATATTTTGTACAATTGTACACATTAAATGTTTCTTGAGCAGCAGATCAGCATATTAGAATGATTTCTGAAGGATCATGTGACACTGAAGACTGGAGTAATGATGCTGAAAATTCAGCTTTGCATCACAGGAATAAATTACTTTGTGAAATATATTCAAATAGAAAACAGTTATTTTAAATTGTAATAATATTTCACAATATTACTGTTTTTACTGTATTTTTAATTAAATAAATGTAGCCTTGGTGAGCAGACGAAACTTCATCTAAAGAAGACAGCTGAGGTTTTCTCTCACAATGTGTTGCTGGTTAATGGACAGACACTACAGCGAAACTTCGAGATTGCATCCAGTGAACAAAAGCTTGTAATTTACCCTGATATCAACATGCCACGGGCAGTAAACAGGGAGTTTCAAAGGAGCATCAAAGATAAGTGTTCAGGACACCGGTGTGATGTAAGGCCCATGTAACTCCATTATGCAACAGCACAGGTGTGTATGTGTGTGTTGGCTCACTTCACACCTGTGCCAATCACATGTATTTACACACCTTTTACCTGCCTGGAAAGCATAAACAGGTGGCGACACATGAGATCACTGTGGTCAGCTTTGATGGAGGGCATAGAGAAACATTTACCCAGGGGTGTTAAACATACGGCCCACAAATGTGTCCTATCTGGCTCGGGGGAAGATTTGAACTATAATAAAAAAAATAGAGATGCACGACTAGTCCACTGGCCATAAATCCAAAATCATCTTTTTTAGTTTTATTTTGGTCAATCTTTACTCCGGGCTTGTAAACAAACTGCTTTGTAATAATTTACCCAAATTTCATTTGTGTGGAAATATTTACGAAGTCTGTAAACAGGACGTTAACACAGGCAGACGCTGAATATGGACACAAAGAGAACAGACGCACCAGCAGAGAAAATACTGTACCATGCACAAGCTCACTTTTTGTGAATAGGAAGAATAATATAAATATTGAATTGGGGTTGATATGAATGTATCTCTGAAGGGAACTGGCTTCAGAAAAGTTTTGATGGATTTTCCTCTTATCTCCGTATAAAGCAGTAGCCTATTTATTGATGCAGCTCTGCTTTGTATAGCGGTAACCATGGAAACTGTTGTTCCATAAGCGCCACCTACTGTCAGAAAGTTAATTTGCATTTTCATTCAGTCCGTCTGCAGATTTTGTTTTGTGCATGTATCTTATGTTGCATAATTTCACAAAGTTAAAGTCAGACCATGCTGCTTTTGCTGTTAATCTTGATATTATACAATAATTTAAAAACAATTGCTAATGAACATGTGCATAACATCTTTGTTGGGATTGTGATAAAAATGCAGTTTTTACCTCTAATATCAAAGAGCTACACATATTTTTTAAACAAATAAACAAAAAATGTGCTTAAAAAAAACAAAAACAAAAATTGCAACCAGTATCAGAATCGACCAATTTGCTTCTAAAAAATATTGGAATTGGTCATGAAAAATTAAAATAGGTGCATCAGTAATAAAAAAAAAATTAAAAAAAATAAAAATAAATAAAGCATTTTAAAAATCTAATAGTCTTTTTGTAGTAAAAACAAATGCAGTTTTAAAGATTAGTGTACTAGTTTTCTTGCAAATTAATTTGTTGTTTATATGGTTAATATTAATATTAATGCAACTATAATGAACCTAAAATGAGTTTTTAGGTTCCCTGATTTACCAATACTGATGAAAAACTTTAGTCAGAAAAAAATAAAATAAAAAATTTACTAGACATTCACACCCAGACAGTGTGGTCAGAAAACGTGAGAGTTGCATACTAAAAAGGTAAATCATTAGAAATTTTAACTCATGATAAAAAAAAAGCTTTTTTAGCTTTTTTAATGTAGCCAGTAAAAAGAAAACAAAAACTTTCGATTAATTCACAGTAACCTCTAGTCATTTTTGATGGATTCTGTGGAAAGTTTTAAGAGATAGTACTGTTCCTGTGTGGAAAACATGTCTGCTAGTGAGGTCAAGCATTAAAATCCTCCAGAACTGCCCATGTGTGAACTCCGTAAAAAGCATTTGATAGAGATGGAATGTATGAGATTTAAACAGACTCAGAAAGAAATTCCCAAACAAAAAGAGTCAGACAAAGAGTCATAGAAAGATTCACATAGAGAGATTTAGAGAGGTGACACTCTAAATAAAAGATCCTCTAAAAGCCTCTTAGAAATACAAAGAAGTGCCAGACAACCTCACAGAGAATTAGACTAAGAATCATTTGAGAGAGTCGGTAAGAATCAGATTGAGGAGAATCATGGCAAATGTTCAATTTGTTTGGTGCATCTGACTCAAATCCATTTAGTTTTTGTTTACTGTAGTCTTAAGATAGTAAGAGTAGTACTATCTTAAGACTACTGTAACACATCTGTTTTTCTATGCCCTATTATGCTATTTTCCTACAACAGGTTTACATGCATCCAAGGTAAACAAAACATTCATTTTCTTATTATATACATTGCACTTCATTTCTCTGAGAGTCTGAAAATGACTCGTTTGAACATTCAGTCTCTCTAAACTCCGCTTTTCTGAGACCTACCCTGCTCTGATTGGTCAGATGGCCCAGTCTGTTGTGATTGGTTGACTGCTTACAGCGTGTGTCTGAAACAAAACAGCCATTACCATAGCTGAATTTCAGCTCCAGAGGCTTCCTAAAGCTCAGCGATTGAACACACTGTAAAGACAGTAATGATAGCGTCAGTTTTACCATATCAATTCGAGCGCGAGTCCGATGATGAAACAAGAACTAGATATTCAACCCGAGCTTCCATCGCAAGGATGACTTGAGCAGGACATTTCTTAGTGGTAAGTTTTTACTGTTTGCTGTACATAATGAGATGTCGCAACTGTAAGTCATCTACATCAGCATTAAAAAGTGTATGTCCATCAACAAGCTGATGTGTATTTTTCTAATTTATTGAGGTGCACATGTGGGAACTGTATCATTAACTGTATCAATAACAGTGAATACGTTATCCGATGACTGATGTAACAAAGTTTGTAAAACAAATCTTGCTCTATCCTTCATCATTACTCTAAGTATAAGAACAACAGACAATATACATTAATGGACACAATTTTATGTAATAGTGGGCCACAGCTGATTAGCAAAACTATTTCAGTAATAAAGTGAGTTAGCCAGTTAGCTGAAGACCTACAGCTGCACTAGGTGTACAAAATATAAAACCCAAAACGACGTATTTTGAGCACTCGGTACATCAATAATTAATCATTCTTACAGGTTGTGCTTCAGAGTAGAAAGTTTGTCCAAATAAACTGGGTACTGTCCCATCTTTAATGGATAAGCCTGTGTTGACCTCGCTGAGATTTCAGAAGCAATCGTTACTGTGGTAATTTTAACCACTGACTCTTCACATCCTCATCCTTTGGAAGTTTATACAAAGAGAAGTTGCCTTTCCAACACAGAAAACAGTGTCTTCTTGACATGTACACAACACGAACCAACTACAGTGTTTGTAGGCATGTCAAAGTAGACATTTTTTGCAGGCAGCCAGTGAAGACCATAGGCTGGCATTATGTAAATTTGTTACATTGTTATATATGAATGTTACGGAAGTAAGACTGGAATTACTGAGGCTCATTTCAGCAGTTCAGATATTATCCCTTTGACACCATTCAATCTATATCTCATATACCATTTATTTGCTCTGATTTTTTTTTCATATCAGAAGCAGCATTATTTCAGCCACTGTGGAAGTGGATTCAAAACGTAATGAAAGTTTAAAAAAAAAAGAAAAAAAAAAAAAATTCACATTGTTTTTCTCTAATGAACAGTAATAATTATATTTAATATTTTTTTAAATACTCTTTGCCTATGCACCAATTTAACAGTACATGATAAACAGCAATATTTAACAACATGGAATTTTAACAGATTAATACATTATATAGAAAATACCACACAATTTAAGAGACTTCACATCAGCAATGTAAAATTATTCTGAATATATCATGAATATTTGATCACTAGTCCTAGTACACTGCCATTCTCAATGTACTTATCTTCTTGTCCTCAAACTACTGCCTCTTCAGAAAGTGACTTAAGGACAAGCTCCACACATGCACTCGTTACCCGAAAGCCATTAAAAACTGAGTATGTCCCAGAATCTGGGGCATATGGTGCACTGGGACACTGGCATCATTTTGGGTTGAGAATAGAACCATAAATAATTAAGAAGTTTAATCCGTTAAACGAGTGGGAGATGTTTTTAATTACCCTGCTGATGTTACACAACGAGCCCTTGGGTAATACATGCTAGAGCAGGATTCAAAGAAATACTGTATCACAACTAAATTTAAATATAGACACAAACACAATCACTAAACTTGACAAACGCACACATTTTATTACATGCCCCCATAAAGCCCATATCACATCTGGTTTCCCTATAATTCATTTTCTCATTGTTTGGCCTGTCAGTGAATAATGAGTGAACCTTTGCTGCCTTAAATCAACACTTTGTTCAAAACGGATTTTGGAAACAGGAGGACCAACCCTGAAAACCAAATCTAAATGTTATCATAATGTCACACAGGAGTCATTTAGCCAAGCAGCCGTTCTGTGCGTGAGGTGCCAACTTGCGAGGCACAAAACAGTTTTGAACAAAAGAAGCTGATCCCTGACCTTCTGTGAAAGGAAATCTCTGTAAGAGGCAGAAGCGATTCATCACATGTGCCGTAAATGCAGAGGACTCTGTGTTTTCCCTCACTCTTATCAGCACAGAGTTAAACAACAACAAATGCTGTCACACTGATTAGCTCTGGTGGAATTGGTTCCATCACTCAGGTCTGTTGTGGTTTTTATACAAGAATCAATGGTAGGGAACAAATCCAATTGACAGGCCTGGTGAAAAAGCCCCGGGGGATTTTCCAGAGCTCAGAGATAGGCGGTGATATTCATCCCAGAATTCCATGCTGTTATGGGAATTTATGAGATACGGAAGAGACTGAACAGATATATAAGCTTACTTGTTTTTATTACGCCTACTGATTTTTTTTTGTGTGTGCTTGTTTACTTGATTACTACTAAACTAACTTACATTATTTTTAAAAAAAAACAAAGCAACAGCTCTGGTATGGTACTAAGTCATAATGGTACCATTATATATATATATATATATATATATATATATATATATATATATATATATATATATATATATATAGGGGCGATATTGGGGGGGGGGATTTAGTCAACTAAAATCTAATTTAGTTAAATTGTAATGCATTAAGCATTTCTCTAACAATACACAGATCCTATACACTGATATACTTCTGATATTCCCCAAACTGTTTATGTTCACCCAACTGTACTTTGCTCTCCAAAGCGGACGGTTTTTGACCGTTAAAGTGCAAAAAGACACGAAAGAGCAAAATTCAGTACTTTTCTTCTAGTAGGTTTTTGGAATTGAAATGTGTTTTATTTTTATTTCATTTTATATGTTGTATGTTATATGTGTTATGTCTTGATGTGGCAGCAGTTTCCCTAATCTAAAACAAATTTCTCCTAAGGGAGACAATAAATGCTACCTTGACCTTGACCTTGACCTTTCAGGGATTGACACACTTATCATTGAGGTACTATTATAGTTTTCGTTTAAAAAATTATATTAGATTTGATTTTTAGTTTTTCTGCTTTCATTGTAATTTTAGTTAATTTTTAGTCATTTTCTGTGTTTGTCTTTTAGTTTTTGCTTTTAAATGTCTATAAGTTTTTATTTATGTTTATTTTAATACCTCAGGTTAAGCTAAAGCTTAGAAACTATGAAATAAAATAAGTTTACATTTTTTATATTTATTTTTTATTTCAGTTAATGTTTATTTAAAGTAATGAAGATTTCTTTGGTTTTAGGATTAGTTAACTATAATAACCCTTACCTATACTTCTAAAATATATTGAATAATGTGTCAAATAATGTTCTTAGTCTTTCCTTCCTGTGACAGAAGATACAGTAGTTTACTATGAATTAAATAGAAATTAAATTAAATACAGTTCATTGTTTAAACAAAATAACAATAATGACCAGGAAAAAAATAATAATTATAAACCATCCCGAAATACACCGTGACTCTTATTCTGAAATGTCTGCAGTCTGCACTGTAGCAGGCTGCTCATGAGGGTGATAAAATATGCATTCTTACAACAGTCTAAAACATTCTACCATATAAACATTGTGTAGTAAACATTGTCGTAATTCATCAATATTAGCTTATAAGTAATCGCATGGCATAAATATGCACTATTCATTAATTGCGAAGCAGTCTGAAGTGCTGCTGCGCGAGACTGTAGCGCCGCTTTTTCCCGCGGTTAGATCAGCACGTTACACTTCAATTGTGCGCATCTTCCACACAGGACAGCAGTCCTGACTGGATATCTTCCCAAATCGTCCCTCTTTTTCATTTTCGGCTCGTTTTTATTCGTTGACGCATTTTTATTTAGTCATCGTCTCGTTTTCGTCCGTGAAAAAATGTCGCTGACGAAAATTATGACGAAAATTATTCGTCAACGAAATTAACACAGGTGGTGGGAACCCGGCCTCACTCAACTTGTTTAACACAAAATACTTCTCGAGTCACAAAAAAATACTATTTTTTTTCTCACTATGGGCCACAAGAGAAATACTAAGAAAATAAATTAATCTCTCATTGTCTCTAAGAGATGCCGGATGCCAAAAGCTCAGTCAGTTGTTACTTTCAGTTTCTGTAGTGAATAATTGACTGGAGTTCAAGACTTCTTCACCCGCATAACTCTCACGCAAAGTTTGCACTTTGTTTGTGTGATATCCAGTGTTGGGCACGTTACTTTAAAAAAGTAATTAGTTATAGTTACTAGTTACTTTTCACAAATAGTAACGGAGTTAGTAACTGAGTTACATCATTAGAAAAGTAACTAATTACCAGGGAAAGTAACTATTGCGTTACGTAAAAAAAAAATTAAATATGTCAAATAACTTGAATGCCCCCAATATTAAATATAAGTCTAAGAATAAATTATTCTTGATCTGACTCGTGACTCATGATCCGCTTTTGCTTATGAAATTTCTCTGTACTGTACAATACATGTTGGTATAGCCATTAAAGAAAATGTAGTTTCATATTTATGTTTAAATAGACCTATGTTATGTTGTAAATTAATTTACTTAATTATGAAAAGTGAACAGCATGAGTAAGATGCATCATAAGATGCGCAATATATCGGGAGGCATGGAGTGGGTCAGACATGATTTTGACCACTTCATTAAGTTTTGTTTCGAAGAAAGCCTTTCTTTGAAGTGAATTTCGTTTTGTAAAAATTTTATCTAATTTTAATCAATGTTTCATAACAAATGTATTATATTATACATATTACATTTATGATCCCGGTACAAGTTTCAGATATGTGCCACCTTACTGAATAAGTCTTTAATTCTCTGACCACAAGTTATATAATTCACTGCAGTTGTCACATCAGTGGATGTTTATATCCACAAAGGGACTGAGAATCCAGGAAGGTTGTTTGAAGTGCTAAGAGGACTAGAATGTGCAGGCTGTGTCGGCTGGTAACCCGAGCCACAGGAAAACGGACACAAGTGGGTGGCCAGCAGCCTTTTGTCTAACGTCATCATTACCTACGAATGCCTTTAACCTTTCAGAGTGACATCTGAGCTCTGCCTATGCTCTTGGGTTACAGATGTAGCTAACCTTTCTCCTCCATCCATCTTGCTGTTTCATCCATCTATCAGTCCATCTAAGATGAGTGAAGAGAGAGAGAAAGAGTGAGAGAGAGACATACACTTCTAGCATGGCTGTTGCAGCTAGGGCTATCTCAGGCTGCAGGCTTTAGCCTCTTCAACTGCCAAACCTCAGATCCTATTACCCACCTGAGTAGAACCTGATCCAGGAATGCTTCAGTCCTATGCTACCTTCAGTTTTACCTGTCACTCTGTTAGCTAACAGGCTGTTTGTTGTAACATCTACTCTAGACTGAGATACTTGATGGGTCTGTTATAATCATTTTATTACTAATTTGAGAATACTAGCAAATGATTTTAGTTTGAACTCGTTTTAAAGTGAATTGTGAGTAAATATTGTGACCTTTTTATTCCCCTTAAATAAATACATTTATGTGTATGCACTGTGATCATGATTATACAAATTTAAAAAAATATTCATTCATAAATACTAAAGGTCAAAGTATTTGATATATAAAAAAAAAAAAAAAAAAACATTTTTGACCTTGATACACACTTATTTACATTGTTTTATGCTTTTCCCCTCCATGTTGGTCATTTGATGGACAAAGGTTTTTCAAATATTAATAATATTTTAACAAATTTTTTCACTTAAAAAAATTTTCACTTAAATTCAACTTTTTTAATTTCAGTTTTTAGGGTGTGTTCACACTTGGCAGGTTTGATTAGATTACAATGAACTCTGGTGTGATTGCATGGTTAAGGCCTTCACACACCGGGACAAATATCGCACGCGTTAATCGCCAGCGTTTTTCGAGACCTTTTTGTGTTCACACCCAAGTGCTTTTCACTGGCGATGCGCAGAGTGAACGTGCAAATTCACTCCCTGACAGTATATGGCGCTTGTGCTTAACGGTAGTGCAAACAAACATACACTCTAAAAACTAATTCAGGGGACCTTTAGTCATTACTTAAATATATATATTGTTGTGAAATAAAAAATCAAGTTCTGAAATACTGTTAGACTTTTTACTTGTAATTGTTATTTTATTGAGCTTGGATGACACACAAATTATGCCTATTGATTCGATATACTATCATGACTTGTCATAGTTTAACATTTTCAGTTAATCAAAAATGTATTTAATTTTAAGTTCTGTTAATGTAAAATACATTCTGATGACGTGTAAATGTGTTTCATTGTTTTGAGTTGTATGACCACTTTTTTTACTGGGCTGGGATTTATATTTCCCATCATGCTTTGCCCATGGCACTTGAAAGAGAGAGTAAATGCTAAAATTAAGTGTTATATAATGTTTTTTTGCACAAGATTAATAGTAAGGGAGATTTAGCAGTAATTAGGGTTTTGTTATGCTAATTTAGAAGACTTAATGTGTTAATGTGGGTTTTTGGAGAGTTACCATCATGGTGACAAGCGGTGCTTGGTAAGATCATGTTACTTAGAAATGCAGTTTTATTGTGTTCAAAAAGCTTCTTCACCTTACTTAAAACAATATGTTGGATCAACTTAAATAGTTGCATTCATGTTGACAATTATTAAGTTCATGTTACTTAGAAATGTGCTTTTATTGTGGCAAAAAAACGTCTTCACCCTATTTAAAACATTATGTTGGATCAACTCAAAATATTGCTTTGAATTAATGTAATTCTCCCAATTGGCTTAAGTTAAAAATTCTAGTGGAAAACTTTAACATTTTTTTTTTTTGTTGAACCAATGTTTTATTTTTTAGAGTGTATTTAAGATATTAATAAAGTTAAAGATGATAAAAATGCAGATATAAAATGGCATATATGGCATACATATGACATATGAGAGATTGTTGTCAGAAATGGTACTGCAAATAAGTCACAAATGATGCTTTTACGCCTGGCGTTTTTCGCGTCAGTGTGCACACTCACATTGGCGCCCTTTGTTTAGTCACAAGGCGTTAAACGTCAGCGATAATCGCGCGCAATATTTGTCCCGGCCTTTACACTGTAAAAAATAATTGTTGTTGAACTTAAAAAAGTATGTTACCTGGTTGCCTTAAAATTTTGTGTTCATTGAAATTAAAAATTTAAGTTAATGCAATGAAGGCGATTGGTTTAATCAACAGAAACTCAAAATATTATGTTATCTGAATCCCGTTAATTATCTAAGTTGATTTGACAAAAGAAAAAATTTTGTGATAAAAAAATCGTGAAAATAATTTTTACAGTGTAGTGCAGTTCATCTGAATAAGTGAGAACGCTGCCATCCGAACCCTGATGTGCACCAAGCAGACCGCCAAACAAACTCTGGTGCAGTTCGACTGAAATAGGAATGCAACACGGACCAAAGACATCTAAACGAACCAAAATCAGAACATGATATTATAAGATGCAACCCTAAAAAGGACAGAATGCTCAAGCAAACCTGGCTTTTCTCATCATAGAAGCTACCTTGCAGTTTGGTATAGGTATCAGAAATGCTGTCTCCTTGCAGAAGATCTTGCACAAATCATTTTTGTGTGACAGAAGAATTCCTGGTGCTGTTTTGACTCCTTTACACATTTTATTAGCTCTTCAGCTGGTTCTCAGCTAGTAAAAATACAATCATATGTATGCACAAGGCTACAACAAGCACATTTAGCCCACTACACAGTTCATAAGTTCTGTCTCAAAATATTTTGAATTATTCAATTTTTTTTTTTTTTGGTATCTTTGGGTTCAGAGCAAACCACAGCTATCATTTTCTTTTTTGGTCCAGAGTCTGGAGAACCTAGAGAAACTACAAGTGAGAACACAACCTTAAAGAGCCTTTTTTTCTTTATAAAATCAGGACAGATGTATCACCCCAATATTTTTTACTCCCCCCTTAAAAAATATCAAAATGAATTTAAATTCAGAAATAAACAACATGCTCATTACAGAAGAGGTGTATTCGAGGCGCTGTATGTCTGAATTATGTTTCTTCTAAATAAATTGATAGATGGGGCAAAAAAATGAGCTTCATGTGTGACACATTTATTAGCCCTCGGCCTGCTCTCTAGATATCAGACAGATATCATCTGCTGCTTGTGACTGGACCAATTATTCCAGCTAAAATAACTTTTTAATTCAAAGATGAAAAGGCTCATCAGCTGAAAGACTGACCTTTGTTACCTGTTATTTGGGATTTACAGCATGCTAATTGCAAGAAAACTCTCTCATGAGAGCCACTGGGGTTAAACGCTTTGCTCAAGGGCACATGGAGTAGAACTGTCACTCCAGAACTCTTAATTTCTATTGTCACTTCTGCTTGGGACCATACCCAGTTCACTGACCATCATACATCACATCGAGATCAGCTAAAAGTAGTAAAAACATAAAGGGCATTGAATGGTGGATAGATCTGACAGCTGCTGTGCACACTGACCCTAATGATCATGCCTGAAGAGACATTCACTACTGCTTATGGAAATCAGCGTGAAGTAAAATACAAACATACAAAAAAATCAGACCCTTTCAAACTTTAAGAGTCATGCGTTGTCGATCATCTCAGCATTGCCATCAATGTGTTAACTATTTAGGTGTATGTGTGTGCTTATGCGTGAATGTCAGAGTCCTGCCCATAACCTTCAGATTGAATGTGCTGATGTCTGCATATTTTCCATAGTACTTCATTTTCCATTGAACACACACGCACACTATAGGCCACACCTGTTCCAGTGAGCACGCTCAGATCCCAGTTGCTCCACTAACTAGCCTGACCAATGTTGATGAAAGGATAGTTAACAGACTCACTGTTTATGTGTGAACCATTATATCTAATCTATCCTAATTCAGAATCAAACGCTACATGTATCCAAAACGCAATCAAACACTCATTCCTTCTTGTGTGTGTGTGTGTGTGTGTGTGTGTGTGTGTGTGTATATATATATATATATATATATATATATATATATATAGCCATCCAGTGAGAAAATCAGAGCAAAGTAAATGAATAAACCTTAAGCGGCAGATAAAAAAGAAAAAAGAAAAACAAGCTGTTGTGCAGAGATCAGTGTAATCAGTGACTGAAGCCCACGTGTAGGATCTTATAATCTCCTGTGTCCTCAAACCGAGCCAAAAACCCAGATTAGAACCAATATGCACACATACTGACACACACATTTTCAGACACTCATTTTGTAAATCTTAAGTTGTCTTTCTTTCTCTCCTGTCGTTACTCGCTCAGGGCAGGACACTGCAGGCAAAGCAGAGCTATACTGCAGTCTGCAGTAGCCGCACAGAAACACCTGTCTGTCTGACTGCCTGCCCCTCTATCTGCAGTTTATGGCACAGAAACATTGACCAGACATGGAAAACACATAAACTAACTAGATTGACACTTTGACACCAAATTCTTACTGGCATTTTTTTTTTTTTAGTATCAGAATATTTTTTTGCCACCCATCTGAGCGATTGTCACAAACACAATACATGCAATTAATTCTATGCAAAAACAAGTTTTGCAAGTATTTGTTTGCTTTTCTTTAAAGGTGTAACATAAAAATATTTTTTTCTTTTCCCATTTGGCATGTACAAGAAAATATGAACTCTAGGATTCCTGACCTAAAAATGCCTTTTCAACGTTGCACACTGCAGAAAACTGCACTGGCTCATGCTGGAATGCATGAAAATGTGTGTCTGGGTGCCCTACTTCTGGACAAATTCCAAATTAAGAATTCTAAATGCCATCTTTATTCCATTTAAAATAAAGTTCTGTTACCAATTACAAGGTAAACTAAGCTTTATCGATTATCGCAGTCTGATGGGTAGATGTGTGCAGTCCAATACCTGACATACCTGCAGCATTCTAAAGGGCAAAGATGAGTTGGCTATGTGCATGCATCTACAGCAGAACTCATGTGTACTGAGTACATTAACTGTATGAATCAATTCTCAGATTTCTTAAAGGTATTGTTCACACACACACACACACACACACACACACATACACACAAAATTAAAATGGAGGCATAATGTCATAGACTGACAGTCTTTTGGGCATGCAATGTTAAGTGAATGGTGCACTTATTCTGCCCCACAGAAGAAACAAATACAGGGTCTGAAACAACATGAAGGGGAGTAAATGATTGCAGAATTGTTATTTATGGGAGAACTATCCCTTTAAGCATGCAACTTAAAGTGTGCACACCGGCTGCTTCATCCCATATAAACGGGTGGCGCAGCCCGTCTGAAGCTGCTCTGCAGCGAGGTCGTTCGGAGCACTGACGCCATCGGTGCGCATGCAGCAGAATGTTAATGTGAACTGCGGATTCATTGACAAAAATTCCAGCGATGAGAAACAATGAACTGGCGGCGTGCAACGTCACACAGACAGCGCTCATGCAGTGAACGCTCCTCGCGCACAGACAGACTGTTGATAAACAGCGTGCATTTATTATTTTCTTCTTTTTAAATTTCTTTATAGATAAACTTGCAGTACCTGCATTTTGTCGGACGTAAACACCTCAGTGTCTACATCGCAGGCGATGAGCGTCAACATCTCCAGTTTCATGTTTATCGATGGCATTCCCTCTTTTGCTGCTTGTAAACAGATAAATAAAGAAATGTGGTCTTTTACTCCCTTTTCTCTCTCGCTCGCCTTTTCTTTTGTATCTGTGCGGCTCTCTGAGGCTTAAAGTCTTTTGTGTGTTGGTGAGGTACTGACTCAAACTCTCCGGCTGAATGAGATGATGCTCTGTGAGCGCATGAAGGCTCCTCAGGTTCATCTGTATTGACCAATCAGAGCGCTCGGCTGCTACATTGACGTCATTGCCTTCTTCGTTTGATTCTCTATTCAGATGTGCACGCGCTCCTCAATGAAACGAATGCAGAACGCCGCATACGGTTCGGTTTTGCCAACAAACGATTCCGTCAGTCACTGTTGTCCCGCTCCTTTGATTTACTAACATTGCGGGCAATAGTTCCAGCTGACAACTAAAGTTGTAGTAAAAAAGGTAAGAAACCTCATAAATTCCTTCTATATAAATCACCTCAGATAGGCTACTGCCATTGGACCACAAAGAGTTAAATAAATAACTAACAGGATGTAGGTAGTCGACACACCTATTTAAGGCTTGAAATCCCTTAAAGAAAGATCAAAACAAAAGAATGCGGGGTTTTGAAGTTTAAATCAGCTTTAAATGTTTTTATGTGATATATCTAGTATTAAAGGATTAGTTCACTTTCAAATTAAAATTTCCTGATAATTTAGCCTACTCACCCCCATGTCATCCAAGACGTTCATGTCTTTCTTTCTTCAGTCGAAAAGAATTAAGGTTTTTGATGAAAACATTCCAGGATTTTTCTCCATATAGTGGCCCTCATGGAGCCCAAATGGTTGAAGGTCAAAATTACAGTTTCAGTGCAGCTTCAAAGCGTTCTATACGATTCCAGACGAGAAATAGGGGGCTTATCTAGAGAAACCATCGCTCATTTTCTATTTAACAATAATATTTAACCATAAATGCTCATCTTGAACTAGCTCTCTTCTTCTTCTCTATTAGAATTCCGGCAGTGTAGATGCTGCTAAGTGTATTACTCCCCTCCTCAGGTCAAAGTTTGAACTAATTGTTATATACTTGCACTAGCATATTGTATATGACAATTTAGTTTAAACTTTGACCTGAGGAGGGCAGTAATACACTTAGCAGCGTCTACACTGCTGGAATTCTAATAGAGAAGAAGAAGAGTTCAAAATGAGCATTTATGGTTAAAACGTATAAAAAATGTTTTGAAAATGAGTCATGGTTTCTCTAGATAAGACCCTTATTCCTCATCTGGGATCGCTGTAAACTGTAATTTTGACCTTCAACCATTTGGGCTCCATTGAAGTCCACTATATGGAGAAAAATCCTGGAATGTTTTCATCAAAATTTCTTAATTTCTTTTCGACTGAAGAAAGAAAGACATGAACATCTTGGATGACATGGGGGTGAGTAAATTATCAGGAAATTTTAATTTGAAAGTGAACTAATCCTTTAATATAGTAGGCTACTCAGCATAAATTAGTACCACCCCTCTGAACATATTTCTTAATGATGATAACAATTACAATCAATAAAAAGATGGAAAAAAATGAAATTTATGCATATACTTAATAAAAACAGAGAAAAATATGCCATTAATATCTGTAAAATAAGTAAACTGGACAATTTTGCCTAAATGAAGGGTTGCAAAAATGACCACCCTTGATTAAATTCAACAAACATATTCTAGTATAGGCTATGTCCTCCATAAATTTTTAAGTATACTGCTCTGACCCTTCGTGGCACTGATTGAGTGTACAAATTCATAACAAATTTTCACATCTATTCTGTTAGGATCTGTGGATTTTGTTTAACTCCTTGAGTGCCCTGATGTTTGATGGGGAGTGTTGCTCAACTTGTCTCTACAAAATTCCCCACAGCTGCACAATGGTCTAAAGGTCGAGTGAAATACTTGTCCACTGAGGAATTTTCACCTTGAAAAAAGATTTTCACCAGAAAATTGATGAGACACCTATTTGTATTAAAAATTTCAAAATAATTCTTCTGAAATCTGAATACAAGTTTATACTTTGTATAAAAAATACTTTGTAAGGCTTATGCATACAACTTAATTCATCATGATTACTATTGTAATGTAGGTTAATTATGTTGTGTTATATAATATTGTTTTTATTTTCACTAACTGTAAATGATTCAACAGTGTTTTCATTAACAGTATGTATTTCAAAGCAGTAAAAATAACGACTTAAAGGTGCAATATGTAAGACTTTCTGTCCACTAGAGGTCACTAGAGGTCTATTCAAAACAAAGGCGTAGCTTGATGACGCCAAGTTTGAGCGCGGGGACATGTCTTAGGACATGTGGTCTTTAGATCACAGCCGGTGGAAAATAATCGGGATAGGACTCGGGCAGAAATCATGTTCATGGATGCGATTATTAACGTTACTGTACTATGAAGCAGAGCAGGACCGAGTGTTTTGGGAGCTGAACGAGGCTGCTGGAGCGATTGCGCAATACACGCCTCACGAGCAGAGGAACTTTTATTATGCCGCAGTCGCCGGCGCTGCTTCCGCTTTTCTGGTCATGAGTATGAGGTAACACAGCTCTGTTTATTATATTAGATACATTTGAGAGTGTTGAAAATGATGTTATAATGTTACTCTGTGCATTTGCTCAGCAGCTGTTGTGAGACACTTGTTGCACACTGCAGTAAGATAGACTGATATTAGAATATCATGTTAAATGCTGGATGGCTTGTGTTGATAAATGGCATGCAATTAATTTTAAAATGTATGATGGAGAAAATGCTGTATTACTGTTACTAAAAATAAAGCTGCTTCTGATTATGCTAAGTTAGCTACTTCACAAAATACTGTTTTTCTCTGAGGCATGGTAAAACATGGTACTTGCAAAAAAAAAAAAAAAAACTCAAGAAAATTAGATTTAAACAATAAGACTAAACGTGTTGAGCTATATAACAATAATTAGTTTTCTGTCTATAAATATATCAAAACAGTTGTTCCCTTGCCTATTAAAACATGTAATATATTAAAGCTTCTTTGGTGTTTCCATGGTTTATACAAAATAAAACCAGAAACTGAGGGTAACATGGGTATGATGCAATTGACAGGCGACTCCTCACACGTCCCGGAGCCTTGGATAAAATTGCAATTTTCTCACAATTTACAAATAGTTGCAAACATTTGGGATGTTGTAAGTACTCAAGTGAACAAAATATATAACACTGTCCTAGTGGTTTTTGGATATTACATATTGCACCTTTAAACGTTGGTTAAATGAACAATTGCATATGCATCATATGCAAACTATCATGCTAGTAAAAAGTTGATGGCAATTTATAAGTCTATTTATAAATGTCTAAAATGTTATAAATGAGTATATTAAAAATGTTTATTAATCTAAATGAATTCAAAATGTAGAAAAATCATTTGGAATTAATGAATGAAGACTTGTTTTGTCCAGAGTTTTTGAACGAATCTCTTGAATGAATGATGCATTGACAGATCAAATACATTTTAACCAAGTTTGCCGCACAAGTGCTGAAAAGTGAAGGTAAAAGTTTTTTTCTAAAGATGGTTTCTGTCAGTTTAGGTAGTTCTCATCATGCAGATGTATGTTTAAGTGTTCGTTTTCCCAGTAAGTTTGGTATTAGTTAGTTGATGCTATAAAAACAGTCTGTAATGTCATGATTGACAGCTGTGCTTGTGATTAGGCATGTTCGGCTTAAAGGATTAGTTCACTGTAAAATGAAAATTACCCCAAGATTTACTCACCCTCAAGCCATCCCAGGTCTATATGACTTTATTCTTCCTGGTCAACACAATCGGAGTTATATTAAAAATATCCTGATGCATCCAGGCTTTATAATGGCAGTGAACGGGACGAGTTTGAAGCTCAAGAAAGTGCATCCATCCATCATTAACGTACTCCACAATAAAGACCTTCTGAAGCGAAATATCCAACAAGTTATAAAGTAAAATAGCTTCTGCCAGACTGCCTTCAATATTCAACTTGCGAAAAATGTAACTGATGTCGCGTCAGTTAATCTTTTTTCTTAAGTTGAATACGAAAGGCATAGGATGTAGCGTAAGCATTTTCAACTGCCAGAGGCGTTACACTTTCTTCGTAAGTTGAATACGGAACGTGGTCTGGTGGAAGTTAGATATTTTACTTTATAACTTGCTAAATATGGATATTTTTCTTACACAAATGCATTGCTTCACTTCAGAAGGCCTTTATTAAC
Source organism: Megalobrama amblycephala (assembly GCF_018812025.1). Taxonomy (NCBI): domain Eukaryota; kingdom Metazoa; phylum Chordata; class Actinopteri; order Cypriniformes; family Xenocyprididae; genus Megalobrama; species Megalobrama amblycephala. The sequence goes on along the minus strand of NC_063048.1, from coordinate 33,880,102 downwards.
CCCCTGGAGCCGTGTGGAGTACGTTTATGATGGATGGATGCACTTTCTTGAGCTTCAAACTCGTTGGTCCCATGCACTGTCATTATAAAGCCTGGATGCGTCAGGATATTTATGAATGCCACGAATTGTCATGTGAACAAGCAAATCCACAAAGAAAGAATAATAAAAAAAAATGTTGTAGGGCGAATTCAGGTCATCTCAATAGCAAAAGGTGTCCCAATCACCATGAATTGACCCTATGCTAAATAGATAGTTTTAATTTGGTAAATGATTTCAATGTCTAAGTCAAAGTGTCATCTAAAATTTAAGCAGCTCATAAGTAAAAATAAAACTTGTTATGGCCTTAAATTGAAAAAAATCTAATTTAATATTTTTCAAGACTTTAAGGGTGCGTTCACACTTGTAGTTCGGTTCGTTTGGTTCATTTGGTCCGGACCAAATAAGAAAAAAAAAACATTTAGTCCTGGTCCGATTAGCGTTCACATTGGCAATTTTATCACCAAACCTTAAGGCATAGGGATGCATTCACAACATGATTGGTCGGATTTTATGACGTATTGCCTATTTTGAGACGGAACTTACTGAACATCCAAAACAATGCTGTTTTCTGAGGTAAATGCGCTCGTTATGTGTGCGTAGTGGTGCGTAGCCTGCATGTGATGGTATTTTGGCCAGCTGGGAACTCGTGAAGAGCTTATAAAATGTGTAAAGTAGTCAAAACAGCGGCGGGAATCCATCCGTCACACACACAAACAATCTGCTGCGTGGAGACGAGCTTCTGATGCCTGTGATGGGCAAACTCGCGACTATGACGAGAAAAACCGACATGCGTGAGGATTATGTCCTTTTTAGGGTCTCCTCTTCCTGTTTTTGGTTCGTTTACATGTCTTTGGTCCGTGTTGCGTTCATATATCATTCGAACCGCACCAGAGTTCGTTTAGAAGCAGACCGAGACCCATCTTTTCAGCGGCCTCTGTCCGCTTGTTTGGTGCGCACCAGGGTTCGGATGGCACCGTTCACACATGCTCAAATGTACCGCACTAACCGAGCAATCGCACCAGGGTTCGTTTTAATCGAACCAAACATGACAAGTGTGAACGCACCCTAAGGATCCAAGGCTGAGTTCTTGCCTAGAGCATAACCATACCGGCAATCCAAACTGTATGCTAATTGTCAATTATATTTGATGGAAGTCCTGAAAGAAATCCCAATTTGGCAGTGTCCAGGATTTAAAAGTGTCCAGAAAGTTTTTGTTGAAGTATAATGGGTGCTAATAAAACAAAACAAAATGTTGATCAAGACATAAAAAAACAGGCATGGCAATACCTTAGTGGTAAAACATCAGCGATGTTGTCTGGGTAAATTTGTTGCCCATTCTCAATGGGAAAGAGACCAAGCAACATCGCTCAGCAAAACTGCCTGGCAACAAGTTGCCCGTGTATCATCACCTTATAAGCAAAATCCTTAAAAATAGTGCCCAATGTTCTGTTAATATGAAGGAATTTTCACATTACCCATATTTTGAATGACATTGCATTTTGTTGTGTTTTAGGGTTAAAAGAAATGTCCATAAACTTAAAGAAAAGATAGTTCACACAAAAAAAGAAAATTCTGTCATAATTTGCTCATCCACATGACATACAAACCTGTATGAAGGAAGATTCTAGATGACAATCTGTGAAAGAGACAGTGCTTAGCAGGGTGCTTAACACACACACAGACACACATGCACACAGCACTGGAGAGACACTGCACCATCATGACTTACAAATGTGTAAGTGTAAAGACTGCCAGTCTACCTCGCTCATGTGTTGCTGTACCAGCCCCTGGCACCACTGCAGCTATCACAAACTAGGGCAAGCTATTTATATCACAGAGAGGAGAATGAGAGAGAGAGATTTAGAGGAAGAGGAAAGAGAGAGTTCAGGTGCAGGAGAGTGCAGGCATTAGGAGGAGTAGAAGGTGATGCAGCAGATATGGGATGCAGGAGAGACAGCGAGTCAGATAGTTAATAAGACAGACAGGCTGAGTGAAAAAAAGTGAAATATAATTTCATTTCAGCAACAAAGTATCAGATCAGTTTGTAGAGTATTTTCAGTCCACTGTAGAAGAACAGAAGAATAGTATTGTGTTTCTATCAATCAAGTTAGATCTATTGCGGTTTCAGTGTTTTTCTCTCTCAAACTTGTTTACACACAACACCAAAATGTCTCCTATGTAAATTAACCATATCCTGACCTGAATAACAACAGCACAATATTCTTACTTTTTTTTTTTTTTTTATCAACGGGTCAGCAGCAGGACCACGGACTGCTCACTAAAATGAGCAGTGCAGTATATCTATGATCCTTATTATATAATAAATAATGTGCGGATGTGTCATTTAAGGAAGTGGTTTTGCTTCAGGACCCAGATTTTACACTGGACATCAATTGGTGACCCAACACAGTAGCAAAACTGTTCACTGTACTAAATTAACAAAAATGTTGTTAAAATGCAATGTGAAGCGCAAAGGCCCAACAATATGTAAAACTATTTACATGATATAAGAAGAACAAGAAAAACAGGAAACATGCATAACAAAAGCAGACGTGTGATTTCAAACACATGGAACACACAATGGGCAAAGCTAAACAGATACGATTTTGGTTAATTGCACTTGTTATTTGCATTAAGTGATGTTTTTTCTCTGGAAATTTTATCAACAAAAGACTTTTCATATTATACCATCAAATCATACAGTAGTGGCCAAAAGTAATGTCCTTATGGGAATATTTGTTTTTAATGACACTAAACTTGGTTAAGGTATTTATCTGACAAAATTATTTGGCAAAAAAAGGCAAACTATAACTACTACTTTATTTTACTATGCACAGATAAACAAAAATCTCGCAGGAAAAAGCATACATTGACTACACGAATTATCAGTTTTAATATTTCATTGGTTCTCTATTTTTTTTTTCTTTCTTTTTTTTTCTTTTTTTTTTTGCATGTTCATAATTGCCTGGCCAAAAATTACGTCTTCACAATTTGTTTCATTGTGTTATCAAGCACAATTATGCAATATTATTACAAACACTGCATCTGAAAACATAGGCAGCTGATATAGAATGCTTTTGCGCACAAAGGTACCTCATGAAACTGATTTCAGACTGAATTCTGAGGCAGCTTAACGGTTTAATGATCTACAGCAAAACAGAGCGAGCCTTGGTGAGAAATAAACAAACATTTAAATACATTTCTCGCTAGAAATGACATTAGAAGTGGAAAACGTTGATCAACATTGACCTTGATGCCTTCTTACCTTGGAATATATCTTCTGCTGGAGGAAATTTTTAATAATATTTAAATAAAGGGTTAAGATGTCAGTTTTCCTTGGCGGACATCACTTTTGGGCACCATCATATCACAATATCATATCATGTTATATTACAAACCCGATTCCAAAAAAGTTGGGACACTACAAATTGTGAATAAAAACAGAATGCAATGATGTGGAAGTTTCAAATTTCAATATTTTATTCAGAAAACAACATATATGACATATCAAATGTTTAAACTGAGAAAATGTATCATTTTAAGGGAAAAATAAGTTGATTTTAAATTTCATGGCAACAACACATCTCAAAAAAGTTGGGACAAGGCCATGTTTACCACTGTGTGGCATCCCCTCTTCTTTTTATAACGGTCTGCAAACGTCTGGGGACTGAGGAGACAAGTTGCTCAAGTTTAGGAATAGGAATGTTGTCCCATTCTTGTCTAATACAGGCTTCTAGTTGCTCAACGGTCTTAGGTCTTCTTTGTCGCATCTTCCTCTTTATGATGCGCCAAATGTTTTCTATGGGTGAAAGATCTGGACTGCAGGCTGGCCATTTCAGTACCCGGATCCTTCTTCTATGCAGCCATGATGTTGTAATTGATGCAGTATGTGGTCTGGCATCGTCATGTTGGAAAATGCAAGGTCTTCCCTGAAAGAGACGACGTCTGGATGAGAGCATATGTTGTTCTAGAACTTGGATATACCTTTCAGCATTGATGGTGCCTTTCCAGATGTGTAAGCTGCCCATGCCACACACACTCATGCAACCCCATACCATCAGAGATGCAGGCTTCTGAACTGAGCGCTGATAACAACTTGGGTTGTCCTTGTCCTCTTTAGTCCGGATGACATGGAGTCCCAGTTTTCCAAAAAGAACTTCAAATTTTGATTCGTCTGACCACAGAACAGTTTTCCACTTTGCCACAGTCCATTTTAAATGAGCCTTGGCCCAGAGAAAACGCCTGCGCTTCTGGATCATGTTTAGATATGGCTTCTTTTTTGACATATAGAGTTTTAGCCAGCAACGGTGAATGGCACGGTGGATTGTGTTCACCGACAATGTTTTCTGGAAGTATTCTTGAGCCCATGTTGTGATTTCCATTACAGTAGCATTCCTGTATGTGATGCAGTGCCATCTAAGGGCCCGAAGATCACGGGCATCCAGTATGGTTTTCTGGCCTTGACCCTTACGCGCAGAGATTGTTCCAGATTCTCTGAATCTTTGGATGATATTATGCACTGTAGATGATGATAACTTCAAACTCTTTGCAATTTTTCTCTGAGAAACTCCTTTCTGATATTGCTCCACTATTTTTCGCCGCAGCATTGGGGGAATTGGTGATCCTCTGCCCATCTTGACTTCTGAGAGACACTGCCACTCTGAGAGGCTCTTTTTATACCCAATCATGTTGCCAATTGACCTAATAAGTTGCAAATTGGTCCTCCAGCTGTTCCTTATATGTACATTTAACTTTTCCGGCCTCTTATTGCTACCTGTCCCAACTTCTTTGGAATGTGTAGCTCTCATGAAATCCAAAATGAGCCAATATTTGGCATGACATTTCAAAATGTCTCACTTTCAACATTTGATATGTTATCTATATTATATTATGAATAAAATATAAGTTTATGAGGTTTGTAAATTATTGCATTCTTTTTTTATTCACAATTTGTACAGTGTCCCAACTTTTTTGGAATCGGGTTTGTATATCATATCTGATATTTAGGTCATATCATCATGACTGGTGATACCTAGCGACAAGAATATTTTTGGTGCGCCAAAAAAACAAAATAACGACTTATTTAGTGATGGGCGATTTCAAAACACTGCTTCATGAAGATTCGGAGCACAAATGAATCAGTGTATCGACTATTGAATCATGATTCAGATCGCGTGTCAAACTGCCAACGGCTGAAATCACGTGACTTTGGCGCTCCGAACAGCAGATTCGATAAACTGATTCATTTGTGCTCCGATGCTTCCTGAAACAGTGTTTTGAAATCGGCCATCACTATATAAGTCGTTATTTTGTTTTTTTTGGCGCTCCAAAAATATTCTTGGTGCTTTATAATATTAATATTGAACCACTGTACTCACATGAACTGATTTAAATATGTTTTTAGTACCTTTAGGGATCTTGAGAGAGGAAGTGTCATTGCTCCCTTTGTAGGCCTCACGGAGCCATCGGATTTCAACTGAAATATCTTAATTTGTGTTCCGAAGATGAACAAAGGTCTTACGGGTGTGGAACGGCATGAGGGTGAGTAATAAATGACAGAATTTTCATTTTTGGGTGAACTAACCCTTTAAGAATTTTACTTGTTTGTTACAAAAAAGAAAAAATCTAGAAAAAGATTCCTAAAAAAAGTATCACAGTTTCCAGCAGTACACTGTTTTCAACATTAATAATAAGAGTGGTAATATTATTGATTTTTCTGTATTTTTCTTCAAATAAATGTAGCCTTAAGGAGCATAAGAGACTTTTTTCAGACTCAGAGCCATTAAACATCTTTCAGACCCCAAACTTTTGAATAGTAGTATATATAATTTATATAATTTTTCTGTTAATTATATATATTTAGCATTGGTAAGTAGCAGGGTAATGAAATGTATAGTTAGTTTAGTTTATTATCCTTTCAGAAAATCTTTTTGTATCTGTGGCACCCTTCAGTCATCAACAACAGCAACTATCAAATACAAGCAAACATCAACACATTACAACACATTACAAATACAACCAACATTGAACACTAACTAATGTATAATCACAAACCCCAGCCAGGGTGATGTTGTATGACTGCTGAATGTAAATTATCCTTTACATATCATGCATTTTCGATCAAATCCATCATTCCCAACAGCCTGATCTCTTGGGTGAGTTTATAAAGGGATTATTTACAGACTGTAATTTAAGCATACATGGCTCAGATCCACTGTTTTGACTCCCATCTGAAGAGTCTCAGTGGTGGGGAAGGCAGGCAGAGAGGACTTTGACCCTGATACAGCCCAGTGAACAGAGAGGGGAGGGGGGGTCGCGAGTTGAGTCGAGGCACGTGCCACTAAAGCAGGTCAACAGTCTTAATGAAACAACAAGGCCAGGCTGCCAGACACAACCAAATGAAAGACTTATGAAGTGTGTATTTATGTGTGTGTGTGTCTGTGTGAGGGAAAAACACGGAGTGGGTGTCTATGAGAGCTCTAGTTTCTAACACAGAAATAAAGGCCAGCTGTTTGCCCACAAAGATGCTCCCAGCTCTACTAAAACACAAATCACACTCAGTGTAATTCAAGAGCAAAAAATAAAGAGCATTTCTGTGTTTTTCAGACAGAGTGAGAAAGCACACAGAGTCCTCGGGGTGTGTACAATAAATTCACTTCAACTGTGTGGTGTTTTGACAGGAGAAAAGTGTGATTTAGAATAGATGTCTCAAGATTAATGTTATAAAGTGTTTGTCAAAATACCATTTCACTGTCACTCAGAGGCACAACCGTACATTCATGGCTGCTCGGAATAACCAAGCTCATTATCACATACAATCTACAGGGCAGTACACAGGGTCACAGAGTGAAATGCGTTACGGGTAACCTCTAGCCCTCACTGTTTTATCCATCTTTTTTAACCTGAGGATAATGACCCAAATATACTATTCAAACACACAAATACACAAAATGCACCAGTGTTCACAGTCATAAAACACATACACACAATAACAGAGATGTTAGCCATGCTCTTATTGGTATTGATAGCAAACACCCGGCAATGCTGTCCAAGCCTCAGCTGTACTCTACTCATTAAAAGGTCATGAATGCATAGTATACTGTAGCAACATTACTTGCCTGTTGAACTTGCAAAGCGACCATGACATAAGAAATTGAATTTGAAATCAAAACACATATGGCAGTAGTTGTTGAATTAAACCAGTGAAAAAGGCCATTTATTGAATGTTAGTGTATGATTCCTGTTTGATTATTTCTTGACAACCAAATCCTAACAAGCAGGGGGGTCTTGTTGGAGTGACTTGTCAACACTGGAAGAAATGAACCTACCTATTATGTAATCGCCATGGACCGATGGTAGTTGGAAGGCGGTAGCTTGCCAAAGCAAACTTTCCTAAGTGGTGCTCACTGCAGAATCAAATGACATCCAGCTCCACCTCTCTGGATGTCATGGGTTGAGCTTGACCTAGCCCAGCACTACCTCTGTGGATCTAAAGGGTTGAGGGATAGAGTTATGGATAGGGTTAGGGTGTGGTTGGACCTTCTCCTCCCATTACACCCATATTACATTTAGAGAGGGGAAGCTAGACGTCTAGAGAAGAGGAGCTGGACATCATGCTCCACCCATGGCTCTGCAGTAAGCAGCCTCTCAACTTTCCGGATGAGTCTGCACAGGGGTGCGTTTCCCGAAAGCATCGTTGACCAACTATGGTCACAAGTTCCGTAGTTACCAACTTAATTCAATGATTTGGCGATTCCCAAAACCAAAGTTCTAACAAAGATTTGCAAACAGCATTGCAAACTTGCATGGTTGGAACTACAGATCTCAAGCTCTGGAATTAAATAGATTGTACTCTTGGGCACAAAAACATTTAGTACATTCTATTTATTTCATTCTATTTAAATATATACATTTTAATCTATACATCTCAGTGTGTCAAAATAAATCAGCGCCATTTTTGGAGAGTGCGCATGTGCGAATGACATATGAGGGAACCAGCGATGAATCAAACATTAAATAAAGCAAAACGACAGGAAACAAAATCAGTGAAGTAGTCAGTGGGTGCCATGTTTGTTACAGCAGCATCACAGAGATCTCAAATAGATTAATTAGCAGAAGATATTACTCCTCCACCTGCGTGTGACGTCTTTAACGACAGTCCCAAGGTGCGTTCATGCCATGTCATAATTACCATAATGATTCTGATCTGTAAAAAGCCTTCACGTGCTTGTAGAACTTGTACAACGTGAACACTCGCAAGAGCTACGACTTGTACCACGTGGCCACTGTACCACCTGACCACTGCAGTCTAAAGGGTTAAAGGGTACATTAAAGTACAGCAAGAGCGAATCGGCAGCATACGGAGCTTTATTTGCTGTAATTACGAAATGGCTTGAACGCAGCACTAGATTGTTGAACCAACATGGTTCAAACGACAGAGGAGCGACCATGTTACTACGGTTTCAGGAAACAGTCATGACTAGTTGGTTAGTTTCTCTAATGACACATTGTACTATGATAGTTAATCAGCGAGTTACATCGTTGTACCCCGTACCCCTGGCTGGTAGTTTTGAAATTCTGAAACGAACACCAAACAAACTTTGTTTTGGCCTGATTTTGTTCGAACTGACATTACACCAGTTTGTTCTTTGATTTCGCTTTAAGCATATCAGGGGCTTTACCTAAATAGAATATTTTGGTTATAGGTTTATTTACACCATCATTCAGTTTGGGGTCACACTGTAAAAAAAATCAAAAGTTGAGAAAACTTAAAAGTTTAAGACAACAAACTTCAGCAGATTTTTGAGTTTTCTCAACTTGTTGTATTCAGTTTATACAACAAAAAGTTGAGAAAACTCAAAAATGTCCTACAAAAACAAGTTGAGAAAACTTAAAAATCTGAAGTTTGTTGCATTAAACTTACATTTTCTCAACTTTTGATTTTTACAGTGCAGTAAGATGTTTAAATAAATTAATAATTTAATCAAAATGAATAAACATTAAGACTTATACATTGTCAATTCTATTTCAAATAAATGTAGTTCTTTTGAATATGCCAATATGCCATTTTCAAAGTCTAAGTGTGAACATGGGCTAGACAAGAAATAATAGAAAATAATACTTTTATAAACAAGGATGCATTAAATTGATCAAAAATGACAGTAAAGGCATTTATAATGTTACAAAAGATTTCTATTTCATAATGCTGTTCTATTAAGCTTTCTATTCATCAAAAAATCCTGAAAAAATGTATCAAGGTTTCCAAAAAAAAAAATAAAATATGCCAAAGTCAAATATAAAGCAGTTTAAATAATAAATACATTTCCAGAATGTTCTGGGAACCAAGCATTGTTAGCTAAATTCCTGGATTTCTGATGTCAGAAACCTAAAATAATTAACTATCACTGCACAAAACGAAGGCTGGGCAAGTAAACTACTGGTCTTGAAGAGAGCAGGAGGAAGGAAGAAAAATATTATTATTTTTGAACCCTAGAAGAACTAATGATAAGAGTAAAATGTGGAAAGGTCAACCAAATCTTCTTCTATGTCAGAAAACAAGTCCCCCGAACATGACCTTCATATCTTGCACAGCACAAACTATCTTTGAACACGTCACAATGTAATGCAGAAGCTTTGCAATGAGGCAGTTATTGAAGGAAGGGGTTAACCAGCTATACCGGGAAAAAAAACCCTTGACTAACATTATAAATGGACCTCAGGGGGAAAAAAAATTATGCTTAAAAATGGGTTTTAGTTCTACTGCTTATTGTATTCACAAAAACAAGATGTCCATTTGTGTTCCCAACACTTGAAAAACGTATTTGGGTTTAATGTTTTCAGAGAAGCACAAGAGGTTTTCAGAAGAATAAGGTACGCTTTCAGCCAGTGACCTGAGTGACTCTGTTTCTCTTTTTCCCTCTCTTCTGAGAAATCACATCTCCGCTTATCTCCTCTACCACAGAAGAAATAAAAGCTCTTCTCAGTCCCTGCCACTCCTCAGGTAAGAGGTTACAGCTTCAACGAGCAGCAAAAATATTCCATGAATTCTGAGGCATAGCAGTGTGAATGTGAGATGTTGTCCTCGGGGCCTTAAAGTGCTGGCTTCTGAATGTAGGTTAAGATGTACTACTCACAAGACCTCCATTAGCTTTGAACATGCCCAATTTGGAAAACTAGAGTTTGCTGAAAAAGATAAAGAGATCTTGCAAGCACTCAAAGCCTGAGGAACCACTGTGTTGTGTGGAACAGAAAGCCTTTTATCCCAACAATGCCTCATCCCAAGCTCACATAGAGCATTAAAGGAATAGTTCACACACAAAAAATTAGTGTTGTTCCAAACCTGTATAAATTACTTTCTTCTATGTAGCACAAAATAAGTTTTTGTCCAATTTTTCAGATGACTAAATGATGACAAAATTCATTTCAAAGTTCATTTTGGGGTGAACTATCCCAAAATTAATTTTGAGATAGTTGAAAATTCAGCTCATAAACTATTAAAATGGGAAAAGAAAGAGATTTTTTTGTTTAATTTGTTCTCACCCTCTGCCTGTCCTCCTCAAACACGGCCTCATGCACACTGCAGGCAAACAGAGCTGTGGGTAGATCACTCAAGTCCATCATCTCTTCGGAGTCTTCTTCAGTCTCTCCGAACGCCATCTCTTCTTCATCATCCTCTTCGGGATCGCTGCTGTGACCCTCAGAGCTGTTGCTCCACAATTTCCCAACCTCACGCATCATTCCCCTGCCCCACCAGGAGAGGGCGTTAGCACAAAGGGCACAATTCAGTTGACATGTTGAGGCATTCAAGGATATAAAAACTAGTTTGCTTTTTGGTATAGGTAATACAGTTAGAAAAAAAAGAGAGGAAAAGTAGTCTTCGTGCACTATATTTCATGACTTGAAATGGTGATCTGTGAGTTAGCCAGCTTCTTCATCAATACACTTGCAATGTTTTCTGTAGGCTGTCTTGAAAAATGAATGTGCTTCAATTTTCATCCTCCTGAGACACAGCAATGCAGTTTTTTCCTCTGTAGAGGACATTATATTTCAGCAAATTTCTTTGACACCATATCACAGATTCGGGGCTTTTCAGAAATTTCCAAATCTTTGGAGGTTTAACCATGACAACTCCCTCTCCTTGGTCTTTAAATATGACAGACAATTCACTGAATGACTAAATTCAGCACTCTTATGGGAATATGATAACATTTTGTAATTATCATTTAATATTGACTACTTTTCAAAGTCGAAAATGAACATCTCATGACAACTTTAGTGGGGTTTTAAAGCAGAATATGACTTTCTGTTATGAGACATGCATCAATTTCATAAATGTCCACTGTAGAGGACACCAGGACTTACTGTGTGCTTATCAGACATTTTAGGGAGACATTATAAGTGAATAGGGAAGAAATCATATATCAATATTTCTATGCAAAATAAGATATTATGAAAATGTTGCCATGCTTTTACTCATTATTATAGCTACTTCTTTTTTTCATTAAGAACAATGAATAGAGACAATGAATAGATACATTGTATATAATGGGAAACCCCATCTTTGTCCATGTTTACACACATACTGTGTAAAGTAAAATAGTATAACAAATCATTCTCTAATATCTTTCACACCTTAATTGAGAATCTTGTGCATAGTTTGGTTCACGTGGAAGTTTCCGGGACCTGTCGAAGTCCTTAAAGGGATAGTTCACCCAAAAATGAAAATAATGTCATTAGTCCCCCTCATGCCGTTCCACACCCGTAAGACCTTCGTTCATCTTCGGAACACAAATTAAGATATTTTTGTTGAAATCCGATGGCTCAGTGAGGCCTGCATAGCCAGCAATGACATTTCCCCTCTCAAAATCCATTAATGTACTAAAAACATATTTAAATAATTTCATGTGAGTACAGTGGTTCAATATTAATATTATAAAGCGACGAGAATATTTTTGGTGCACTAAAAAAACAAAATAACGACTTATGACTTACTTCATGAAGCTTCGGATCGTTATGAATCAGCATGTCGAATCATGATTCAGATCGCATGTCAAACCGCCAAACTACTGAAATCACGTGACTTTGGCACTCCGAACGCTGATTCGACACGCTGATTCATAACGCTCCGAAGCTTCCTGAAGCAGTGTTTTGAAATCGGCCATCACTATATAAGTCGTTATTTTGTTTTTTTGGTGCTCCAAAAATATTCTCGTCGCTTTATAATATTAATATTGAACCACTGTACTCACATAAACTGATTTAAACATGTTTTTAGTACATTAATGGATGAGAGAGGAAATTGTCATTGCTGGCTATGTAGGCCTCACTGAGCCAACGTTCTTCAACAAAAATATCTAAATTTGCGTTCTGAAGATAAACGAGGGTCTTACGGGTGTGGAACGGCATGAGGGTGAGTAATAAATGACATTATTTTCATTTTTGGGTGAACTAACCCTTTAAAACCCTGTTTTGGTTATAGAGCGTTGTTCCCCTTTTTCATATTAACTGAGACCTCTTGTCCTCTAAAAAGGACATATCATTTCCCCCCCCCCACGGCATTTGTTTCTTATCCTCCAAACATGTAATGATGTCAACCTTAACGTACAAAACTTTTTTGTCTGTGGGTCTCAGGAGGATTTACCATAGGGATTTACACGCATGTTATAGCGCCATCTTGTGCCACTTTCACGACTGCATTGTGTATAATAAGGGTGTAATCTTATTAAACGCGTGTCTCTAATATAATACTATAAAGTATGTGTTTGCTAACCTGATGAGAATGCAAACATGCGTGTTGCTGGTTGTATATTCATGGCGATAAAAAGAAATTACCCATAATTCAGAGAATTTTCGGAGAAAAACATCGCTGCAGCACTACATTTCGTAACAAACCGATTAGCATTAAACTATCAAGATGGAACTGACAACATAAATGTCATAAAGTGTTCAACGTCGGTGTTATTCTATTAATGCTGCCACTTTCATTTGATGTAAATGTCAAAACAAAATCGCAAAATACCTACATCAGAGACAAATCTAATGGCATGATGATACTGTAAGTTTTATAGATCACTTACCGGTTATCTTTGCAACTGATTCAATATCGATGTCTGAGCGAGAGGCCATCCACTTTAAGATCCGAAGCACATAAACATGAATGCAATAAGGGAATATTGCTAAATGTCAATTAGAAATACGTCTTTTCAACATAAACAGTATATTCATCGTATGCTATCAAAACGACGAGTGACAGTGAGGAATGACCAATGACATTCAGGTTTATCTCATGATCAGCCAATGGGATTCGAGTATACGGGAGATTGAGAGACAGAATTGATGACGTGTGACAGAGGACTCAACCCTAAATGGGCGCCCTGCTTGGTGTATGACATCAGAATTCATTATGAATTTGACACATATTTTTATTTTCACCTTATGAATTAACTATATTAAATATATGTAATTAACAACTGTCCTCCTATGTAGTGCATTGACCAGCATATAGCAGCAGTATATCAATAACAGATAAATTACTGTCAAAATAGCCATTACAATATGTGTACAATATGAGGAAGTGTTTTCAACAACTGTCGAGGCTACTAATAATTAACTTGACAGCCTGTTGTAAATCTTGACTTGCACAAGCACATTTTGTGCCTGTACTAAGCAGCATCAGGCATCCAATAATGTATTAAAGTGTCAGCTTGTTATATATCATACTCATATATCTCTAGGTCTCTTAATGTTTATCAATAAATGCTTGTCAACTGGGTCTTTCCCAAAAGATCTTAAAAATGCTGTGGTGACACCATATCTAAAGAAACCCAATCTTGATTCTGCTGTTTTTTCAAATTTTCGTCCTATTTCAAATTTGCCTTTTATTTCTAAGATAATTGAAAAAAATGTACTAACTCAACTGCAAATGTATTTAACTATGAACTCTGTACAGGAAACATTTCAGTCTGGTTTTAAAGCATTACATAGTACTGAATCTGCTTTGTTGAGAGTTTCAAGTGACATTTTTATGGAAACTGATTCTGGAAGACCTGTGGCTTTAGTCTTATTAGATCTTAGTTCTGCTTTTGATTTAGTGGATCACGAGATACTTTTTATGCGACTTGAGAAAGCTGTGGGCATTCGTGGCACTGTTTTACAATGGTTCCGCTCTTATCTCACAAATAGATGGTTCAATGTTCGCATTGGTCAGTACTCTTCCTCTGCCATACCACTTAACTCTGGAGTTCCTCAAGGATCAATCCTTGGACCAGTTTTGTTTACTTTATATATGCTTCCACTTGCCTCTATTTTCAATAAGTATGGAGTGTCTTTTCATTTATATGCTGATGACACTCAGCTCTATTTCCCATTAAAACATAATGATCGAAGCAGCCTAAAACCACTTCTGGCTTGCCTGAAGGAACTTAAGCTTTGGCTTTCCAATAATTTTTTTAACTTAAATGAAAATAAAACAGAAATAATCTTGTTCGGACCTACAGAAAACAGCGTTGTTAATGTTGATTGTGGCTCTCTCACTCCTTATGAAACCCTTTGTGCCAGGAATTTGGGTGTTCTTTTCGACCACAACCTAAAATTCGATAAACAGATTAGTGCTGTGGTAAAATCCAGTTTTTTCCATCTCCGACAGCTTTCAAAAGTTAAATCATTTTTATCTAAAGGTGATTTTCAAACATTGATCCATGCTGTTGTTATATCACGTTTAGACTACTGTAATTCTCTTTATTATGGGGTCTCCCAATCATCTCTTTCTCGATTACAGTTGGTTCAAAACTCAGCAGCTAGACTTCTCACTAAGACGCGCAAGCATGAGTCTGTTACTCCCATCTTATCAGCCTTACACTGGCTCCCTATCAAATTTAGAGTCGATTTTAAAATCTTACTTTATGTTTATAAAGCTCTTAATAATCTGGCCCCTGAGTACTTGACCAGTTTACTTTCTCGCCACTCCCCGTCAAGAACCTTAAGATCATGTGACCAGAGCTTACTTGTTGTACCACGAACTCGACTTAAAAAACGAGGTGATCGGGCCTTTGCAGTTGTGGGACCCAAATTATGGAATAGCCTACCTTTATATATCAGGCTAGCCCCTTCTGTTGACACATTTAAGTCATCCTTGAAAACATTTCTCTTTTCCTTAGCCTTTCCTTAGCTTTTATGAATATTTTGCTTTTTATATTATTTTTATGTTTGTGACATGTACAGCACTTTGGTCAGCATCAGCTGTTTTTAAATGTGCTTTATAAATAAAGATTGAATTGAATTGAATTGAATTGAATATATGGTTCCTCAAAACGGGTCTCAGTACATGGACAATTATTAGTGAAAGAACACTCTTAACTTACACAAAGGTAGTTTTATAAAATCTAATTTAAGTCAGTCCTTAAAATACTAACCCTAACCCTAATCCTAATCTGATTTCACTTTTATACAGCAGTCCACAACAATATAACTGAGATTCAATGTTTTAATACATTAGTTATGTAAAACCGCAATAAACCACATATATACTCCAGTGTTAAATACAGATAAATGAACAGGCAGTGTTAAAAAGCTGCATATTATTGGTTCAACAGGATTTGTATGCTGACTGAAGCTTGGTCTTTTTTTCTTTATTTTGGTTAAAGACATTATGATTGTCATTGTGGAATGGTTGTAAAAGTATAAACAACATTAGATTAAAAATTAAAAAAAAATGAACATTAAATTTACATGATCTCAACACAGTAGTAATTGCACTTAAACATAACTCAGTGTATTGATGTGACAGTTAGGTTTCCCATTATCGTTCAATAAAAAGTCAGCCAATGGTTTAATCAATACAGCATTAATGATTACTTGTGTTAAATGGTAAAAAAAGAGCCACACACCAAAACAACGATAACATATTTTACCTCATTAGTCTAAGCAATGGTATTTATGACAAAATATTCACCAGTGTTTCTTAAAGTTTTACAGAAGGCATCTGTACAGTACATTTCAAACACCAGCAGTGTTCTGATATTCGATGTATAATGTATATAAACATGCAGATTTGTACAGAAAGTCTATTTTGTATGCTTCAGACAGGCACAGGGAATAAATAATAGGCACCACACAGCTTTAGGCCCGAAAATGGACAATGAGACACGTATGAGCTTGTGCATACAGGATATTAAGCCAGTACCAAACATATATTTGTATATAACTAGCTGGGAATTGTGCAATCTACATTAGTCTTTGGCTAATAAAGCTGGACCAGCTGCAGCTGGTGCAAAGCAGTAGATAGAATCTTCTGAGGTATATTTAGGTTAGTAATATGAGCTTTGATAAGTCATCAGAATGTCAGTCAGCACATTTAAAGCATGATTACAGATATGAGTATCATACAAAGATAACATGCCAATATTTCTCAAGATAAAATCAACGCCACCAATGAAAGTCATTATTTGCATTCTAACATGTGTTATAGCTTGCTTTCCTGGCTCAGGATGAGATGAGAGAAAACAGAAGTTCTAGAATGGTCCAGTATTCTAGAACTGTGTTCTGTGAGTGCTGTCAATAAGCAAAACAGTAATGCTTAAAGAAAGTAGCATTTCTCATCTGAAATCAGTCTTAATTTCACCTCAGGCACTTATCCGCTCAGTCTTTCTTCAGCTCTGATGATTGGTACGGGCTAACGGGACTGGGAGAGGCTGACCGCTCTTGGTTCACTGGGAGTGTCACAGGACCTACACTGTCGTTGTTCTGCAGTGCTCCGTAGGAAAACGAGCCGTTATAGTCAGGCTGCACAGCCCAGCCTTTGTTGTGAATGGTTGGAATACCTGTGTTGACACATGCAGTGTTTAATCTGATACGATGATTGGTTGTTTGGCTTGATGATAAAAATTATAAATCAGCAATCTCTAAATAAGATATGAGCTAGTCTTTTTATCTTGTGCCAGATTCCAAGCAAATCTTCCCACCAGCTTCCTTTACAAATCTTAATAAAAAAAGTCATTTAAAAAAAATGTATACATACCTTTTGCCATGTCCATAGTAACATATGGCTCAAAGGCTTTGACCTTCCTCTTGCTTTTAGTGATCAGGAACACTCCAAGAAAGCACATAGAACATCTGTGGAAAATTACAAAGAACAAAGACACATTTGAACAAATCCAAGATAGTCGGTTAGTCACTGCTACTGCTGAGAAAACAAATGTATGTGGAATTTCATGGCCAGACAGTTTTCTTCCTGACACAGATGTGTTACAGTGTATCGCATAGTACTATAGTGAGTATTTTCCACCTTGATCTGACTGAATGTAAAATTTAGGGCTGTCAATTAATATAAATATTTAATGTAAATATTTAATTTTTTGTAGTTAATGCATTAAAACATTCAATTCCTCTTACTAAGAAAAAAAAATAGTAAGCTTTTTTCTGAAATTCAGCAATTCTGTGAATGGTATACACACTAGTTCAAACGTTTGGGGTAAGAATTTTTTTAATTTTTTTTAAAGAAATTAAGCGAGGACGCATTAAATTAATCGAAAATGACAGTAAAGATATTTATAATTGTTAACAAAAAAAAAAAATCAATTTCAAATAAATGCTGTTCTTTTGAACTTTCTATTCATAAAGCGTATCCTTAAAAAAATAATTTTCATGGTCTCCACAAAAATATTAAGCAATACAACTGTTTTCAACATTGATGATATGAAATTACATTTTAATGTATATTAAAATAAAAAAACATTTTAAATTGTAATAATATTTCACAATATTTAGGGCCAGGAAATCAGTTTTTTTTTTTTCTTCATTTAATTTTTTTGGACTCCATTTTAATGGTTAAATTAAATTTTAGTAATCAAAAAGCAAGTCTAATTAATTGAAATCCTGAATATGCACTATTCATTCAGACAGACACAAGCAGAACATGCAGGCACAGCGTCATTCCGCATTATACAGTAAATTACGCTTTTATGACTGGATTCCATGATTCTGTTTGTTTTCTCCACATCGCAGAAATCATTGTTTTACTTTATTGTATATACTTTTGTATATACTTTTGAATCAAATAAATGCAGCCTAGGTAAGCAGAAGAGACTTCTTTCAAAAAAAAAAAAAAATCTTACTGACCCCAAACATTTGAACGGTAGTGTATGTACTTAAAATGCATAATAAAACCTACCCCAACAGAAACATGCATATGTGCAGAACGTCTTCATGGTTAAACTCCTGATAAAATATGGCTCCTGTTTCAGAACAAACAGAGTGGGAATGAGAATGAGACTGCTAACACTATGCTGAAATGAAGATAAACTTGTCATCTAAATTGACTGAGAAAGAAATGTGTGAGACCTACCTGACACAATTGCAAATGTTGTGGAGAAAATGTAATTCACACAGGCGATAAGACAGGAATCATACAGATGAGATGCCTGTGCTAAAAATCTGATAAAGAAAGTCAAGTCATATAAAAACATTTGCCACTCCAAGATCGCTGACTCGCAACAGAACATCCACACAACAAAAAACAGAACTTACGATGCTTGAAAGACGACAGAGGCCACCATGCAGACGAACATGACGTAGAATATGGGATACGACAGCTGTAGAGGACCCAAGATGCTAAGCACAATCATCCCTGAAACCGCCTTCACTGTGATTACAGTCACCGAACCTAAAAGGCAAAGCGCCATAATTTTGGTCATTGGTATATTTATGTTTCATGGACACATTGGGCTCTGCAAACAATAGATGTTATTGTCCTACCAAGTAGTGCCACCAGTAGCAAAATTAGGACAAGGTAGTTTGCATTCCGACGTTTGTAGAAATACAGCACCAGACAGAACGTGATGATCCCCAGAAGCTGGAAAAACACAAACCGCATTTAATGCAAATCATCAACACTTGAAAAGGGCCTGCAGGTGTTTTCACTCTTCAACAAAACCTCTCTTTCAACTTAAACCTGTTTATTAATAGAAATGTGCACTGTAAATCAAAACTATTGTAAATATACAACAATGTAAATGTAAACTAAAAAAAAAAAAAAAAAAAGAGTTTAATATTTGGCATGTGCAATTTGAAAACAAAAGCATTTGCACTGTAGAAAAAGTGCTTAAATAGCAAAAAACACTCAAATATTATAATAATAATTAGATAACTTTCTAAAAGATGAGGGTGTGTATTACCAAGTATAAGAGGACGGGCCAGCCAATAACATGTTTTACTATGTTCTCCGCATTCAGCTTTTCATGGGAGTTCGGCCCAAACGTCACAAAGAGGTAAGTGCCACCCGCCGTCAAGACACAGCCCAGGAAAGTCAAGATGTAGCGCTCTACAAACACGTGAACGTGAGAAATAATTTCTGAAATGTCTGAACAATTACACTGCATAGGGACTACATTTAATTTTTTGCATTAATAATACAATTTAATAAGTAGTTATTTGTTGCTTAGCAACGCATGGCCTCGATCTTTTAAAAACATAGCTGGAAGAAATCCAGCTGGCACATCAAAGCCAGCATTACACAACTAAATGCAATCAACACGATTTATCAGTATTTCGTTTTTTATATATATATATATATATATATATATATATATATATATATATATATATATATATATATATATTTAGTGAGAAAGATGAGCAGAACTCACTCAAGAATTCCTGTGCCTTCCACTTTTCCCGCAAAAACAGGAATCCTAAGATGGAGCTTGCTATGAAGAACAAAACAGAAACCACTTGTAATCTTAAGAGCAGGGTTATTATAGTTAGCTAAAATAAAAACCATAAAAAACAGTTGTTACTTGAAATAAAATAAACAAAATTACAAAAATGAAATGAAAATTCAAAATATTAATAAAATGATACTTATAATATTACTAATATGAAATATTATCTTAATGATACTAAAATAACACTCCTTCAGAGCTATATTACACTAAATTAAATGTTTTTGTCAAATAACATCAGACAAGAAGCATTGTGAATGCAACATAACAGTAATAATACCTACTTATGACAGATACGGCATTAAGTGGAGCTATGAGAGAGAGCGGAGCAAATGCATAAGACACAAACAGGGCGCCCTCCCCCAGAACCATCAGCATCAGGCCAGACCACCAGGTCTTAGTGTAGTAGTATTGCCTCAGGTCTTTATTTCCCGCCAATGTCACATGACTTTGTTTCTGCAAGAGAAAACACCAGTCATTATGTGTGTTTGTCTATTACACCTTTTTAAACCCACTCTCTTAGATACTGTACCAAACAACAGCTGGGTTATAAAACAAGATGTTGAAAAAAAGCAAATAATAGCAGATGACTTTCACAGGGTGTAACCTGAACACACCCTGACCCTGAATCACAATGCAACTATAAATGTAGGCTGCAAATACACACTTACCTGAATGCTGACTGCGATGCTGACTAACAGGTTTCCAAAGATAGCTAACAATGTACCAATGAGGTTTTCCTGTGTATAAATCACAAAGATATGTCCTGTTAAAATGTACTAACATATATATATATATATTGCATGGTAAAAAAACATCTAGTCTTAAAATTAGATAAACTCAGTTGAACAACATTTATTTAACAAAAACTAGCCAAAATGATGAAGCCATGTGCGACAAACTAAGTACACACTTACTGCTTCCATAGGAATTAAGAGGCTAAGTAGCAGTCAGGCGCTGCTAAACAAATGCCATTGATTAATTGACCATCAGCAAGCGTGGCCAACTCTATAAAAGCAGATGTATTGTCAGTTTGCTGGTCTGGAGCCTTCAGGTGTGTGTTAACGAAGGTGGACAGACATCAGCAATGGTCTTAGAAAAGCAATTTGCTGCCCATCAATCTAGGAAGGGTTACAAGGCCATTTCTAAACATATTTCTAAATTTGAAGTCCATCATTCTACAAGGAGAAAGATTATTCACAAGTGGAAAACATTCAAGACTGTTGCCAGTCTTCCCAGGCGTGGACGTCTCGGCAAATTCACCCCAAGGTCAGACCGTGCAATGCTCAAAGAAACTGCAAAAAATAAACACAAACAAATCTACCGCAGAATGGCTGAAAAAGAAAAGAATCAAGGTGTTGCAATGGCCCAGTCAAACCTCAAGTCAGACCTCAACCTGATTGAAAACCTGATTGGGATCTTAAGTGAGCTGTGCATAAACAGACTTGGGTAAAGTTGGTTTTATATTCGCACAATCGGACATCCGTATTCAATAGCCTTGTTAACCACACTTTGATCGACTATGAAAAATGTTGTAAAGTTGACAATCGTTGGTTTTCAATATCATGTCGCTGCTTAAAATTCGCAAACATTAATTTATTGCACATTTATTGGAAAGTCTGAATTTATCTGAAGTCCGAATGTGCGAATATAAAACCAACTTTACCCAAGTCATAAACAGATGCCCACAAACCTCCCAGCAAGCAATTTTGACGTCTAAAAAAAAAAAAGTCTAATAGCCGTTCAAACACAGCCCTGACATACAGGCTAGAACAAGGCAAAATGTGGGTTGTCGGAAAAAATTTAAAAGACCAAATGAAATCAGACACTTTGTAATCACTGTTGAATTTGCACACATGATGGAATATCATACATCTCGCAAGTTATTTTGGCAAAAACAACATGTAACCAAATTCAAGGTTATTTTGACTAGAAGTGTTACTCAAAGCTGGATTATATCTGCGGGTTCAATTCTCAATACAGGCAGGAAAATGTAGGTAGGGGAGTGAATGAACAGTGCTCTCTTCTTCCACCCTCAATACCTCCAATCTCTCCCTGAGCGCCACAGCACTGCTCCGGGTGTGTGTGTGTGTGTGTGTACTCAATGGACTAACTTGGATGGGTTAAATCCAGAGGACAAATTTAGAGTATGGGTTACAATACTTGGCCTTCACGTCACTGATAGCTGCCAAAAATTCCTCCACATGGTGTGAGAGACTGATAAAGTCATATAGAAAATGATTACTCCCATGTTATTGCTGCTAAAGGTGGTTCTACAAGCAGTTAAATCAAAGGGCGTACTTAGATTGTCACACATGGGTTGTCCATTTTGGCTTTATTTTTGTTAAATAAATAATGACACGGAGTAATGTCAAGTGTTGTTGTTCATCTGATCTGTTGTATTTACCTTATTTTGAGACCTACAAAAACCAGATAAGTTCATTTTTCCTTATACGTAATCTAGTCGTGTGTATATATATGGCATTAGGCTATATCAGTATTAACCTAACAGTCAGTTTAGTATAACATAATCGCTATTTCAAGATCAGCTTTTGTAAACATGAAGTTTCGTTATGCATTTCTAGTTTTATTGTTATTGCAAACATTGAAGCATAGACTCACGGTGTAAGAGTCTTCCGTCACACTGTTCTCTCGTGCCATCCTCACGCTGCTCATCCTTACTTCAGATGACATTCTTCCGTTATACACGCATCACCGAGCCCGTCTCGCAGCTCGGTCCAGTCGTGACTTGGACGAAAGTCAGTTTTACTTTCCTCTGTTTGGGCTGAAGTTTACGTGGAACGCCATTTTCGAAACGCTGTTTCTTCCGGGTACACCTGTCAAGTGACGTTGTACGCAGGTTCTGTGTGACGTAAAATTTGAGGGATGTGATGAAGCACGCATTCTAAGCACACACACACACACACACACACACACACACACACACACACACACACACACACACACACACACACACACACACACACACACACACACACATATATATATATATATATATATATATATATATATATATATATATATATATATATATATATATATATATATATATATATATATATATATATATATATATATATCTGAGGGGGGATTGTGTCTGGGGGGATCGTGCACAATAACATTTTTCTCGTTTAACTGCTTTGACCCATAGACTGCTTTGACCGCGTTTAGTTTGATGTTGACAGTATGGAGGCTGTGGACCATTTTTTTACAGTCTATGCTGTGGACTGGAGCAGTTAAAAGACACTTTTAAAAATAAATGTGAAAATTGGAATTAAATCTTTTTCTAATACTCTAATTTTTTACAGAAAACTACGCTGTTTACTTAGGGTAAATAATAAGATAAATAATTTATTAATATTTTAATAAATCACTTAAGTAACGTTACAATGTCAAAATAAAAGCCAATTATTTAATTTGGAAAACAACATTCTGACTTTATGAAAAAAATCATGTTTACTATTTTCCTCAGACAGTAGTATAAAGTGGTCTGTAGGCTATACATGAAAATATATGGATATCTTTACGTAAATATACGTAGGCCACCTTTATAATTTAGTTAAAATTATAAAAATATATAAAATGTAGTTATTTTAATTTATAATTCATCATGTCCCATCATGTCCTTGGCTTTCAAGAGTTGGATACTCACTCGTCAATATCGAAAGTAGTATGTGGTGTGGCCACAAGCTGCTTTTGTAATACAGACATCTCAACCTCATGGATTGAGACAGATTTGCCAGTTCTTGCTGTTAATATGTTACTCCACTCTTTCACCAAGGCATTTACAAGTTCTCAAACGTCTGTGGGGACATATGGTTACGTGGTTTGACACTGCAAGAACGAACAGCTGTCCTTCCTGTCTCCCTGTACCTGTTTATTGGACTCACAGTTAACTTTGTCCACATGCCTCCTTTAGCAGGATGGCATGTTCATTCTGGTGACCAGAGATCCTGGGCCTCTTCTCCATGGTGTTTTTCAGAGTCAGCAGAACTGAAGTAAGTCTATTTAGTGTCCTAAGTTATTGTAACTACCACCTGTAAACTTTTTTTTCTTGATGATGAGTTTATATCTGTTTTGGACAGTAGATGGCACCAGTGTACCTTCTTAAAGTAGGTACTCAAACGTCAATATCAGCCTGGTCATGGTTTGGCTCTGCTATTGTACCACACAAAGACATGTTTGACATGATTTTTGGAAACACTGTTATATTTCCAGAAAGCAACTTGGAGTTAAGATCAGACTTTCCGAAGACCTACACTCAGACTTAACTAATACCACATCTGGTATTAGTAACCACCATAGACAATAGTGTATTTTTAATATCTTTCAATAAAATTTCACATTTGGTTCCCCCAATTTTTAATATTTGATTACATCTTTA
Source organism: Megalobrama amblycephala (assembly GCF_018812025.1). Taxonomy (NCBI): domain Eukaryota; kingdom Metazoa; phylum Chordata; class Actinopteri; order Cypriniformes; family Xenocyprididae; genus Megalobrama; species Megalobrama amblycephala. The sequence continues at coordinate 33,855,943 of NC_063048.1, read as the reverse complement.
TACCAGATCCCCTAAGATCCAGACCAAGACCTGTTATTCCACAAACTAGGCTTTATATTCTAATGAAATTAAATGCTGACTTTATAATAGTAGCCAAGTAGCAGTTCAAAGCCAGTGAGGTCCTGTTAATTTCCTGCAGTGCTGAGGATTTTGTACCAACCTGTGGTTGAGGAAATGATCATCTGTAGTTTATTAGAAATTGAGTAATAACCCACCACAGCAACATGTTTATATGAGACCAAGACCACAAGATTCTGTTTGAAAGCAGCACCTTGAGTCACCTTGAGATGTTTCAACACTGATATTTAGCAATTTTTTCCATTATCATATCCCAGAGCTATGAGGCTCTAACAGGCTGCTAATCATCAATTACATCTTGGCACAACTGAAATGATGCATATTAATGTTGTTTTAGGGTTCTCTCACTCCTTTAGGCAAAATAGGTGTATTCTAATTTTTTTTCACCTGCTAGTGACAGATAAAACACTGTAGACAATGAGTAAAGACGATTCTATGACCTTTCACCATTTTGTGGAGGATAAAAGAATCTATAGCCATTCCATTTTTGTAGAGAGGAGGTACACCCATGTCGTAATAGTTACAGATGTGAGAAATGTGTCATCGTTGCACGCATATTCAGATGGCAATGGGTGTGGAAGGCCTGTGGAAGGCAAACCTTTAGATCATCAAGTGTACCGGGACTGTTATTATTTCCTGATCAGTAGTACGCCAATGTCAGACATCATTTTAATTATAAAAACATTTAATTGATTTTGGCTTGGAAATAGAATGGAATTCATTTTTCCTCACAATAATTTGAATACAATTACAAAATATGTTTTTTTAAAAATATATAGATATATATTTAGATTACAAAAAATTACCTTTAAAAAATAGGAACAGAAACATCTCTGGCGAGCAGAAAGGTAACATATTTCTTCTTATTTTCCATAGAATGCATATATGGTGATTTGACTTGAGGCAAGATCTGAAATCACATTTTTAGTTGGCAAGTTTTATAATAAGCACAAAAAAATTAAAATACATTGGAGAAATGCCACAGTATGCATCAGATGGTTCAGAGCATCAGGCTTCCCTTCTGTGATGTTTTCAACATTAATTATGAATGATTAATGCTTTATCTCTGTGGTTGTGGTGAAATACGCCCTAGCACTGACACCCTTGGAAGAAAAGGAACATTCTTTCCCTTAAAGTTCTGTCCTCAGGAGGAAACAGCACCCCTGATGGAATGATGGAATGTACTTTAAGATTAACATCTTTAGTAAAGCTTCTTAAATCATTTTTTAGAGAAAAATGTCACAAAAAGCATTTGCTTGTGGTCTTGAGCGTTTCAGTTGTTTTGACTTTGGTGACAGGTGTTTTTGTGAAAATTGTGAAGACATTGTTTAGTTGTGTATGATTTGTCATGTGTTTTTTTTTTTTTTTCATTCTTTTAAGCTTATATAGTAATATACCTAAAAATTGATTATTGATCAAAAAATCTGTGCTGCAGGAAATGGCCTTTCAAAAAAGACTAAGATGCAGACGTTCAAGGAAGGTGCATGAGATCAAGCTAAAAAGGAAAATGACTCCCAGGACAATTGTTTGAGGTAATGCCTTTTTTTCTTTTTTACGTATATGGGAAATACCAGAAAATGATTTGTTTTTTACTTCCTGAAACTCTATCATTCTACATGTTACTACTGTAATTTATGGCTTAAGCCTTTATAATTATTGTTGACTCATGAATTATTTTATTAAATACTGTGAGATGCACTGCCTTAGTGTAATAATTCTTCCGTTATCTTCATTTTAATTTATGTAATCATTTGTTTATTAATCATTAAATTTATTAATACTTCTGTTTAGTGCATTTACAATGACATTTAGCAGACGCTTTTATCCAAAGTGATTTGAGGAGCATCACAACAATATTTTTTAAAGTAAAAAAAGTAAAAGTAAAAACTAGCGTCTAGCCACTTAAAATGAATATTTTAACTAAACCAGTCAAATGCTGTAGCGAAGGCTCATACTGTCCCTCTTCTGATGTTGCACTCGTAGATTCTCTAAAATAAATTATTTTAAACATTCCTAAAACTGCAGCATCTTTCTGTTATGTTTGTTTTAGTTTTTATGAAGCACATTAAGATCATACCAGTTAAAAGTTTTTGGACGGTAAGATTTTTTAAATGTTTTTAAAAGAAGTCTCTTCTGCTCACCAAGGCTTCATTTATTTGATCCAAAATACAGCAAAAACAGTAAAATTATTAAATATTTTTACAATTTAAAATAACTGTTTTCTATTTGAATATATTTTAAAATGCAATTTATTTCTGTGTCGGCAAAGCTGAATTTTCAGCATCATTGCAGTCTTCAGAGTCACGTGATCCTTCAGAAATGATTTGATTTGCTGATCAAGAAACATTTATTATTATTATTTATCAATGTTGAAAACAGTTGTGTACAATTTTTATTCAGGATTATTTGATTAACAGAAAGAACAGCACTTATCTGAAATAGAAGGCTTTTGCAACATTATAAATAATTTAAAGTTTTTTAAAAACAAAAAACAAAAAAAAAAACCTTGCTGGTTAGAGAGTTGGACTTGCAACTCGAAGGTCGCGGGTTCGAGTCTCAGTACCGGCAGGAAATGTAGGTGAGGGAGTGAATGAACAGTGCTTTCTTCCACAGCTGCCCATTGCATAAATTCTGAGTATAGGACACATACTTGGCGTCACGTCACTTTCGAAAGCAAGAACTATGTGTGTACTAATTCAGAGATAGAATTCTAGTTATGTTAGTATATGTGCACTATTGCTATATTTTTAATTGGCTTACTCAAATATTTGAGTTACTTTAACTTGTTTTGTCTGCTCAGTTTTATTTGTCCTCGTATCAAATGTAGTTTAAATACTTACATTTTTTTATTTACATATACTTGATTCATAAGGTATATTTCATTTATTTCACAACTTTAAAATTTACTAAGTGTTTAAATATTTATTTAAAAATGTTAAGTGATCACTGAAATTATGCAATATCTATATCTCTTTTGCTTCATAATTTTTGCTTCATGATATAATCTATGAGTGTGCAGGTCATTCCTTTCCATGCATTTACAGACTGCAGCTTTAAAGCTTCAGAAAAGATGCAACAGCACTAAGTATCATTAAACTGGTCTAAATGTCTGTGGTTTATTCCAAGTCTTCTGAAGCCATATGATGGCAATGGCTTTCAGTGAGTAATGACTTAAATGGCTTTAAAAAAAACAAAACAATCAGTACAATTCTTCATAATTTTCCTTTTGTGTTCCACAGAAGAAAGAAAGTAATAATGGTTTGGAACAAGATAAGGGCGAGAATGTAATATTTAGTGCGGTTTGTTTGTGTCAGTGCATCTGATAAGGAAGAAAAAAAATCTGGTCTTTCACTAGATACTTTTTTCTCACCTACATTTCTCAACATTTGATTATACCTAAAAAAAATAAAAAATAAAATAAAATCTTCGAAACATCTGTTTTATCAGACATTTCTTGGTATTGAAACTTGCTAGACTACTTGCAATTGCTATTCTTAATGAAAAGTGTGTTTTTTTTACCCCCTTTATTTCTGATTGTTGCTATTGAATTTTTCACAGACTCACAGCAAAGATACAGTAATCAGCAAAGTAACTGATGCAAAACATTGCTTGAATTTCTAAACTGGACAATTATTTGACGGCACAGATTACGATTCTTTTTATGACTTCATGACATGACCTTTTGATCCTTCTTATGCTTTCATGATACTCGTGTGTGTGTGTGTGTGTGTGTGTGCTCAGGGGGTTATTCAAAATAGCTGACAGACCAGTTGTCTGCATTTCCTCCCTCTAAGTCAGGCGTTTCTACAGCTCTACCTGTATTCATGCTACCTGCAGGCTCATACTTTAATGGCACTTTAGTTTTCCTTTATAACCTCTCTCCTTTGAAATGAAATATTTTCTTCATGTTGCACTGACTGATTTGACTCCAATTTCACTCCCTAAAGCTTATGAAAAGCTAAAGGACCTCAAATAGAAGTAAAATCATGCAATAATTAATAATTCTTTTGGAATAATTTGAACTTTTTTTCCTCGAGTAGGAGCTGCATTGTGAGCCATGTGAACTTCTCTGTTAAAATAATTACATTTAAAAAATTGAATTTAAAAATAATTTTCCTATAATAAATACATTTTATTCTTTACTTTATATGATTCTGGAAACTTCAGTTTGTAGTCTGTGTGACACACCTTGATTTAGACACCCACACTAAACATTATTTATTCAATATAGATAATTCTTTGTCGTAGACACTATGGGGCCATGAAAAATGAGTTGATCACAGTTGAGTGGCTCTACATACACCTTCGGACTCTCACCTCCAGACTTAAAATTTATCTTCTCTTTTAATGTCACTTCTTTTTCTTGTCATATGGGGGTGGCTGTCTTTAAAATCACCTCCAGCACAAAAACGTTAGTTACAGACCAAAGGCAATGAAAACCTGACGAATGGGTTTTGAAATAGCGAATAAACTCTGTCCTGTTTCTTGAAGAATGCATGAACGTTAGAGATTGCAGCAGCAATGAAGTAGGTAGCCACTCTATTTTTGGCCTTTCCATTTTTTTCCGGAAGTTTGTTTCTTTTTTTTCCTTTTTTTTTTTTTGCAATGGAATGAAGGTTCGTTAGAGGGTTGTGGTAAGGCAGGCTTTTCCTAAAACTTCCACAGGTTTAGACTTGTCTTGGTACGCATGAGGTATTTAAACATTGATCCAAAAGACAACAATGACAATGACACCTCAGTCCAAATGTTGAGCGCAGCCATGAGGGAGAAATGAAGCATAACGCTGCTGTGACTCGTTTAATCAGAATGACAGCCATTAGAGGATAACAGGGTGTGACCATACCTTCATCATGTGTCATAACATTTGCCTTAGAAAGACTAATTAAAATGTTCTCATAGCAAGATTGTAAAAGCCAAAATAATTAGGTAATGGATACACAAATGCAATGTTGAAATTGAGAGCAGCAGTATGACTGTTCGTATGCTGTGATCCAATTGTTTCTTTTCATTTTTACGTAGATGTATGCTGCATGCCAAAGCAGATATCAAATATAATAGTGTCTGCTGAAACATAATGTGCATAGTGATTGATTCCCTGATTCCCCTATTGTGTCATATCGTTAGCCTCATAGCATAATTGTCCAGATCATATTTCAAAGGCAGATATCACAATTTGGCCAAAAAATGACTTAGGCAATTATGCTATGAGGCTAACGATATGGGCCTATGGAGCCTATGGGCCTATTATGGCCATCATTGCAGCTGATGCATGTTAGTTAAAGGTATTATGGTATGGTAAAGGTATAATGCGATTTCCTGTATTTCTAATTGTTTTGGATGTTTTTCATTGTCAGAATACTCATGAATGATTTTAAGATATTTATGACCTGCAGTGTTTTGGGCCACACTTTATAATGAAATCATTCATAGAATTTACCAATGGCTAAATTTGTAACGGTTAAATTTAAAATAAAGAGAGATAGGATCTGCTGTATCATTCATTTGTGCATATATATATATATATATATATATATATATATATTAGTGCAATCTGCTATCTGCAAATCATCTATTGTTTAAAAAATATTATAGGGCTGGCTTAAAAATGAACCCAAAATGGTTGACAGTTAAAAATCAGACACATAATTATAAAGCTCTAAAAAATGCTGGGTTAAAAACAACCCAAGTTGGGTTGAAAATGGACAAACCCAGCGATTGGGTTGTTTTAACTCAGCGATAGCATTTTTACAGTGTAGAGGCAGCAGTAATAATCAAAAGGTAACAATTAAATAATTAACATTTATTAAATTGCTTATTAATAAATGTTCATTATTTAATTGTTATTTATTACATTTATTAATTTAATTTACATAATTTTGGTTCATTTTAATCAAGCAATCTAGTAATTTTTAAACAATAGTTGGGTTAAATAAAACTACCCATCAGGTTAGGTCAAACATTTAACCCAATCGCTGGGTTTGTTCATTTTTAACCCAACTTGGGTTATTTTTTTTAACCCAGCATTTTTTAGAGTGTAAGAAAAATAGATACATCCTATAGATACCTACAGATAAATTTGCCATTATTACTTTTTTTTTGTAATTGACTTTATTCTGCATTTCATTATTTCATTATTATACCATTTTGAATTTCATGCATGGATTTAATCTTTAAATCTACATGATTACATATCATATGCATTCTAAAAGATGGCTGTTAAAAACAGCCCAAGTTGGGCTGAAAATGGACAAACCCAGCGATTGGGTTGTTTTAACCCAGCGTTTGGGTAAATGTTTGCCCAACGTGCTGGGCCGTTTTATTTAACCCAACTATTGTTTAAAAATTACTATATGGCTGGCTCAAAATGAACCCAAAATAGGTTGGAAATTAAGAATCTGACACATAATTAGTAGAGGCAACAATAATAATCAAAAGGTGAACATTTATTAATGAGCAATTTAATAAATGTTTATTGTTTAATTATTAATTTCATAAACATATTAAAAAGCATAGTTCATTTATTAAACATATTAAGAAATGTTAGTTTCCAACATATGTTGGGTTCATTTTAAGCAAGCAATACAGTCATTTTTAAACAATAGTTGAGTTAAATAAAACCGCCCAGCAGGTTGGGCAAACATTTAACCTAACAGCTGGTCAAAACCATTTTAAACCCAATTTGGGTTGTTTTTAACCCAGCATTTTTTAAAGTGTGTACATGTAAATGTGTGTTTGTGTGCACATGATGATTTCTAGGTTTGCATATAGTTCACAAGTATATGCTTAAAAAGCTATAAAATAAAGTATAACATGAAATAAAGTATGTTATGTATTATATAAATTAATTAAAAAAAAAAAAAAAAAAAAAAAAAATTCAGGGGTAGGATTTAGTCTATGGCATGTCCTAATTGTGAGTAGCTAAGTAAACGTGTGTGTGTTTGACAACTTTTCTTGTAAAGTTGTCACTTGTCTCGGTCAGTGTTAATGCAATAATGGTTTGTTTGTGCAGACTTGTGCTAACCGTCTTTGTGTGTTGAAGAGAGGTTAATCCAGATGAAGAGATGGACATATAGACAGACGCAGAGACGCAGGGGAATAGGAGCTCTCCACGATGAGCCCTGACTTTTCAAAAGCCATCACGTCTGAACAAAAGGTCCCGTTTCATTTTCTTTCTGTTTGTTTGTCTCTTCCTTCATTTTTTCAGCACCTTGTAATCATAGCCTTTGTTAGCATTCGGTTCAGGTTGAACCTGTTGTGTTACTGTGGGCACTTTTTGCTTCTCTACCTCCTCCGCTTTATACACGTTTGCCCCTTTCTCTCCTGTGCCCCATCCTTTCAGCTGCAGGCGTGTTTTACAGTGTACTAAAGACATAATGACACGTACCATTTGTCTTAGACGAGTCGCTTCTCTGTTCTTCAGCAGGTGTTTTGCTGTTAAAGCTCAGCAGGTGTATTCTGCATTCTTTCACACCATGACTCATCTTCACTGGTTAATCCACGGATCTTCTCTAGATTATAATCTTCTTCCTGATTTCCTTGCATGGGATTAAATACAGTAGTATACAGAGGAGGTCACTAATTATGATGCATTAAAAGAGAGGAAGTCATTAATTATGATGCATTAAAAGAAACAGTTTTAAAAAATAGTTTTAGGCGGTCCTAATCTAATTTATAAATTAGAATTAATATAAAGTTTGTGGATTTTGAGAAATAAGAAACAAAGAAACATAAAATGATCAATAAATATTTAAGATTTTGCACTATATAGGCCACTGCACTGTAAAAAATTATTGTTGGATTAACTTAAAGTAAAATTTTGAGTTCACTGAAAATAAAAATTTGAGTTAATACAATGAAGGAGATTGGTTGAATCAAAAGAAACTCAAAATAGTATGTTATCTGAACCACATAAATGATCTAAGCTGATTTAACAACAACAACAACAACAAAAATGAAAATATTTTTTTGCAGTGTGATCAAATAAGTAAATCTGTGACCTTGATCGTGTAAAGTCAAAGCAAAAAGAAGAAATACCAAATACTAATAAATCCTGAAATTCAGGTAAAATTCATATCATAGTTTCACTGAATCGATCATTTGAAATAAATTACATATTATAATCATATATTATTTATTTATGTATTTATAAATAAATAAAATGTGACTTACAGGCATTTTCACTTTGGACTACAGGGCTTATATATAATGGATTTATAAAAAATAAAAATAAAAAATATTTGTCTTCCGGGTTATAATTTGAGTTGTGGTCAGCATGGTAAATAACATAACCTGTGTCATCCAAATCAGCAAAATTCTCTTGTTTGATTTCTTATTTTAAATGTGAAAACAAAACAAAAATGATCATGTCTGATCAGACAGGGAGGAATACAACTTTCCTCATTGACACCTGCTGAACTTGCACAAAATGCTTCAAATTAAATAGTGGGGGAGTTGGAGGAAATGTTAGCTAACTGTTCATTTTTTATTTTATTAACAAAATAAATACATGCATAAAGTGTGAACTCAAATTTTGAGTAATGGGGTAGATTGTAACAACAGCACTCTTAGTACCACGGTTTAGATGTTATTTTCATTTAATATTTTGAATTTGTTTCATTTTTTATTTTTATTTTAAAGTTCTAGTAATTTTGTTGTGCGTTTTTTTTTATTTGTATCAGTTATGTGTGTGTGTGTGTGTGGGGGGGGGGTTAAATATAGTTTTTATTAATTATTTTTCATTTTTAGTTATTTTAGTACATCAAGTTAATACGGAAGAGGATTAGGGCCAAGCAATAATAAAAAAATAAAACCATCTCGAGATTAAAGTTGTTAAATTCCGAAAAAAAAACGAGAAAAAGGTCGAGATAAAATGTTGAGAATAAACTCATTAAATTACGAGAAAAAACTCGTTAAATTTCAAGAAAAAAGACGAGATAAAATGTTGAGAATAAACTCGTTAAATTACGAGAAAAAAACTCGTTAAATTTCAAGAAAAAAGTCGAGATAAAATGTTGAGAATAAACTCGTTAAATTACGAGAAGAAAGTCGAGATAAAATGTTGAGAATAAACTCGTTAAATTACGAGAAAAAACGTTAAACGTCAAGAAAAAAGTCGAGATAAAATGTTAAGAATAAACTCGTTAAATTTCAAGAAAAAAGTCAAGATAAAATGTTGAGAATAAACTCGTTAAATTACGAGAAAAAACTTGTTAACCTTCAAGAAAAAAGTCGAGATAAAATGTTGAGAATAAACTCGTTAAATTACGAGAAGAAAGTCGAGATAAAATGTTGAGAATAAACTCGTTAAATTACGAGAAAAAATGTTAAACGTCAAGAAAAAAGTCAAGATAAAATGTTGAGAATAAACTCGTTAAATTACGAGAAAAAACTTGTTAACCTTCAAGAAAAAAGTCGAGATAAAATGTTGAGAATAAACTCGTTAAATTACGAGAAGAAAGTTGAGATAAAATGTTGAGAATAAACTCGTTAAATTACGAGAAGAAAGTCGAGATAAAATGTTGAGAATAAACTTGTTAAATTACGAGAAAAAACGTTAAACGTCAAGAAAAAAGTCGAGATAAAATGTTGAGAATAAACTCGTTAAATTACGAGAAAAAAGTCGAGATAAAATGTTGAGAATAAACTCGTTAAATTACGAGAAAAAACTCGTTAAACTTCAAGAAAAAAGTCGAGATAAAATGTTGAGAATAAACTTGTTAAATTACGAGAAAAACTCGTTAAACTTCAAGAAAAAAGTCGAGATAAAATGTTGAGAATAAACTCGTTAAATTACGAGAAAAAAACTCGTTCAATTTCAAGAAAAAAATCGAGATAAAATGTTGAGAATAAACTCGTTAAATTACGAGAAAAAAACTCGTTAAACTTCAAGAAAAAAATCGAGATAAAATGTTGAGAATAAACTCGTTAAATTACGAGAAAAAACTTGTTAACCTTCAAGAAAAAAGTCGAGATAAAATGTTGAGAATAAACTCGTTAAATTACGAGAAGAAAGTCGAGATAAAATGTTGAGAATAAACTCGTTAAATTACGAGAAAAAATGTTAAACGTCAAGAAAAAAGTCGAGATAAAATGTTGAGAATAAACTCGTTAAATTACGAGAAAAAACTTGTTAACCTTCAAGAAAAAAGTCGAGATAAAATGTTGAGAATAAACTCGTTAAATTACGAGAAGAAAGTTGAGATAAAATGTTGAGAATAAACTCGTTAAATTACGAGAAGAAAGTCGAGATAAAATGTTGAGAATAAACTCGTTAAATTACGAGAAAAAACGTTAAACGTCAAGAAAAAAGTCGAGATAAAATGTTGAGAATAAACTCGTTAAATTACGAGAAGAAAGTCGAGATAAAATGTTGAGAATAAACTTGTTAAATTACGAGAAAAAACGTTAAACGTCAAGAAAAAAGTCGAGATAAAATGTTGAGAATAAACTCGTTAAATTACGAGAAAAAAGTCGAGATAAAATGTTGAGAATAAACTCGTTAAATTACGAGAAAAAACTCGTTAAACTTCAAGAAAAAAGTCGAGATAAAATGTTGAGAATAAACTCGTTAAATTACGAGAAAAAAGTCGAGATAAAATGTTGAGAATAAACTCGTTAAATTACGAGAAAAAAACTTGTTCAATTTCAAGAAAAAAATCGAGATAAAATGTTGAGAATAAACTCGTTAAATTACGAGAAAAAAACTCGTTAAATTTCGAGTTTACCTCGTAATTTAATGAGTTTATTCTCAACATTTTATTTCGACTTTTTTTATGTTTCATCTTATATTTCAAGGACGTTTAATGTAACATCTAATGTAAGTTCTGTAGTAATCTGAGCTATACAAATTAATTCTGTTTTAATTTATGTAAATAGAGTTGAGACTTGTGATGAAAATCCAGAACTCTTCCTCTCACTCTCTCTCTCTCCTGTGTCTTGCATTCTCTTCAACAAGACAGGACTTGTAGAGTGAAACTGGGTGATTTTGTGTTGCACATGTGAGAGGTGTGTGTGCTCTCTAAAGTTAGAACAAAAGTATTTGCAAATTTTATCTGAGCGGTAGGAGGTGGTGAGGGGATTATTTTTTCTGTGTGGGTAGATTTTTAAGGATGTTGTATGTGTGTGTGTGAAGAGGGGCACATGTGCGTGTGACAGAGGTGTTGAAGGGTAGCAGCAGGGCGATGGTTTGGACATGTTTCCAAGGTTATTTACAATAAGCATGTGTGCTTGCATTTGCATGCGGGGTCTTGACATGTTTCGTTTCTATTGCTGTTCCCAATGTGGTAACGAATCCTGGAAAGCACAGAAACCTCACAATCCCACGGGAACATCTTAACTCATCCAGGGAAAAGTAAAAGAGAGAGAGACCCAGATGCCTATCACTGTGAACTGCTCTCTGCCTCCCTCTTTTATTTGGTGTAATGATGGATAGTTTCTCATTCATTCATACCACTTTTCTTGCCAGTTCCCAGTGAGAATCCCACAGACCATCACAAGAGCTTAGAGACTGTCTGGATTTCTATTACTCCTCACCAAATCTGCTGACAGAAATCAAACACTGACCCTAGCACAAACTTAACATGAGGCAAGAATCTGACAGGAGAACAGCTTGTGTGTGTGTGTGTGAGACTCTTTAAATCATTTATTTTCAAAAGATTTAGTTTCAAGAAATGACTAGTTGATGACAAGTCAGATCTGGACTGATTTCTTCAAACTTCATCTGTTAAAACAATCACATTTACTGGTAAAAGATTTGTTCATGGCCTTGACTAGCCTAGAAGTGAATTTTGTTATAATGTATAATAGCATTTTTTACTTTTGAGAAAAAAAAATACATCAAACTGGTACAGAAAACAATAGACAATATTTTCTGTACCACTTTGGTGTAATAAAGCTGCCCTCTGATTATGTACAAAAAACAAATCTTAAAATGTATGCCATTTCTGGTGTTCTTTTTTATTATTGTTTTTGTAAAATTGTTTTGAATTGTTCTATAAAATGCTCGGGATCAATGATTCTTTCTTATATAAACACTTCAGATTGTGTACATTCATACCAGTTAAATGAAAAATACTTGTAAACTTTAAAAATTAACTGATTTTAAATGAATAACTTGTAAATAAATTACAAAGGGAGTTTGGGTAGCCTAAAATATAGAAATTCTGGCAAGTTTAGCATTTCAACACTCTTAAAAACTAGAAGAAATACACAATAAAGAGTTCAAGGCTATGATAATATATTCTCTAAATCTAAAATGAATGATTGCTTTAAAAAAAAAAAAAAAAAAGCAAACCCTTTTTTTTCTTTATTTAAAATCATCCTAAAATTTCCCCTAATTGTATTATCACATAATTACAGATTTATTAAAACCATTTTCATATTAACCAAACTGATCAACTCATTCTTTTACATAAAGGTACAAATTTGCTTTTCTGATGTGTTTCATCTTTGATGGTACAAGAACCTGCTACTGACACTATGTGACACATTTCTGTTCTTCTGTTACAACGTTTATGTACAGACAAAATCGCTGGAAGGAAATATGAGACAATTGTATCTTACAGGTATGACAGTTTGTGTCTTAATACTCAGTGTCCTTCAGTTACGACAGTCACAGTGTAGCCTGAGGAGAAATGTGAAGAAGATTGACTGTAAGAAGCTTCAGATTTAGAGATTTAGTGTGTATGTGTTCAGGTATTCCCTCTGTTACTGGGACAAAATGTCCCCAAAAAGATGGCAATATCTGAAATCCTTGTCCTTTTGGGAATATTTTTTTGGTCCCCATGAGGAAAATGGTTCACAAATCATACTAAGTAATGTTTTTAAAAAATGTCAAAATGCAGAAAGTTTCCTGTGATAGGTAGGGTTAGAGTTGGGGGATAGAATATCAGTACAGGTACAGGTACAGTAAAAAAAAATCCAAATGTCTATGGAAAGTCCGCATAAAATATGAAAACCCACTGTGTGTGTGTGTGTGTGTGTGTGTGTGTGTGTGTGTGTGTGTGTGTGTGTGTGTGTGAATGAAACTAGGATTAGATCTGACTGATATTACAAGCCACACCTCTACCATCTATTTTACCATTACAATATGTGTGTGTGTGTGTCCTGATCTCTCATGAATGATGTGGTGATCTGAGGTTTTGACTCCAAGACATACATTTTCAGCACATCTTGAGTAACATCTGGCAGTTTCATTATGTCATACAGCATTTGATTTTGTACTAAGAGGAAATGCGCAATCACAATTGAGCTGAATCTTTCAGGTCACCGAATCATTCATCCTCTCAAACACATCACATGGCATTTCATTATAGTTATGTTCTACATTTTAGATTAAATAGAAGACCTTTTTCACCAAACAAGAGAGCATTTTTCAACAAAATCAGAGCAAAGCCAAATGAGATTTCACATTTACAAATGACAATTTACAAATGAGAATAGTGCCACTGTATTTCAATAGAGTAAATGCAGCTTCTGCTGTTTGGATTACATTTATATTGTAATGTTTCTCATTTAATAGGTAAAACAAGCAGTATTAGTTTATATTTTGCTAGTACATATCAGCGTGTGATGAGAGAGATGCAATGCATAAACAGGTGCACGCAATTCTGTTCTCACAGCTTTAAACTGATTTGTTCAGCTCTTCACACCCTGTAAATACACTGTAACACTGTTTGCAAACCGTAAACACTAACACTCTGATTATGATTATATATTTAACTTAGGTAATGATACATTTACATTTAATAACTGTGCAGACGCTTTTATCCAAAGCTTTACAACATTTTTTTTTTAGTTATGACAACTTTGAGTGAATTTACGCTCAACCAACAAGCATTGAGTTAGAGGAACTTTATCATTTGTAGCATAAACGCAAATTTTAAGTTGATTGCTCAAAAAAATAAGTTGCTCCAACTGCCAGAGTTGTAACCCTGGAACCAATTCATCTTCTCTATTTCAGTTCAAATCAACAGCAATCATAGCACTTGCTAGCATAACTTACTTAACATGTATATTGAATGAACAAGTAAGACATTACTTGTCACTGGCATTGCCTAATTGTAAAATCTACTGCCTAATTTCCAAAGTTGTCAAGACAATTTCATTAAGTTATTACAATGTAATTTTTAAAAAAAGACAATTAACAATTAACAGAAATTTGAGTTTAAATTACAGACAAAGTAATGATCAACATTATGTCAAGAGAACTTTTCAAAATAATACTTGCAGCTTTAAAAGGTTTAATGAAAAAAATAAATTCGAATTTTTAACTTGCAACCATGCACTTATTTAAGTAGTAACAGGTCCCCTGAATTACTTTTTAATGTGTGTGAAAGTGAATTTGTGCCTCTTTGGGATGGCACCACAAGGCGCCGTTCACTTACGGACTACAAGCTTCTGGAGGGCACATAGGTCTGAAGTAGTGAGTTTAGGTATAGTGGTGCAGAGCAAGTGGTTGTTCCAATTGAATTTGATGTGAGTTCCAATTGGAAACCAGTGCAATTTTATGAGGAGAGGTGTGACGTGTGCTCTCTTCGGCTCGTTAAAGACCACTCTCATTGCTGCATTCTGGATCAGTTGCAGAGATTTGACAGTGCATGCTGGAAAGCCTGCCAAGAGAGCATTACAATAGTCTAGTCTGGATAGAACAAGACCTCCCAGCAAGCAATAGACGTCATTTCACCGTCTTGTTTAACTAGACCCGATATAGTCTGGCTATGAGTAACCTACTTCTAGCCAAAATAACCTTGAATTTGGTTTCATGTTGTTTTTGCCAAAATAACTTGCAAGATGTATGATATTTCATTATGTAAGCAAAGTCAGCAGTGATTACAAATTGGTTTCATTTCTTTTGACGTGTTCTAATTGATGACTAGTCTATATTTGGGCTATGGTTAGACGTCTATTCAATTTTCACTGACAGCCCAAATTTTGTCTTGTTTTAGCCTAGACGTCAGCTATGTTTGGACAGGTATTAGACGTCTTTTAAATGAAAAATTGCTTGCTGGGCTTGGACAAGGAGCGGTTTGATATGGGAAATAAAGATGAAGTGTGCTTAAATATCATACAATTATATGGTGGGGTACAAAAATCTAATTTGCACAAGTAAATTTGTGATATTGATCATGTGACTCTTTGTACAGTCAGTCAGATGTTCTTTGGATCATCTTAAACCATGCTGGAGGACATGATCATCAAATAAATTGTAATGGAGAATGTGTATATAATTAAAAAAATGCAAAATAGAAGCATTTTCACTGGTCAATATAGTAAGCAACTGTATGTGATTTGTCACATCAGAATACTCAGAAATCAGAAGACTGTTTTATTATGTAAATAGTGAATAGTGATGGTTCATGTTCATTCAGACATTGATTTTAAAATGGATTTAAAGCTGTTTCACTTTAGGATTGAGGAAAATGGAGTGACTGCTATTTTTGTCACACCTTGAGAGATTCTGGGATAGAAGATTCACAATAGAAACTCTCATGGGATACTTTTTATATTCTTTTCTCTTCTTTTTCTTCCTTTATTGCTTGCTTTCTCTTACATATACCTCAGCGATGGAGGCTTTACTCTGGTTTCTGGGTTTTCTGCATGGTTTCTAGGTGTGAAATGATCCCTTTAGAAAAGCTTCTCAATCTAAGGGCTCTTTCCCTTTACGTTCACACTTCCAGCAGAACAAAACAGATCTCAACGAGGCTGTTCACACCTGCTCCTTTAAGTATATAGGAATCAGGATGGCAAAGTTTTTGCTTGAACCTTTAAAAACTCAATTGTGAATAAGATGGAATTATGGGATAAGATGTATTCTTTGATGAGGTGTATTAGTTTGACAGCAGAGAATTGAATTTTCCTGACTTCTTGCTAGTGAGAAACCGTCAATCTCTTGTTTTAACAGACAATATTTTATATATGCAATATTTTGCTATATATGTGATATGCACTGTATCCATAGTTGGTACACCATATATTCACAGCTCTTTACATGAAAATTGCATTTGTGTACAGGAACTCAAGCTCATTTACTGTAAACTACTACAGAGTTATCAGCATTCCTGACTTCCTGCCTTGCTTCTTATAATCTATGTCTTCTGCACATTTTTTTTTTTTGGTTCAACAGCACGCCTGAGGGGCCTGGTGTGTGTGCGTGTGTGAAACTGTGTGGGTGTGTGTGAAGGCAGACCGCAGAGCACGCACCCTCTGACACAATGCCAGATACCTTCAGGTCTTAACAAAACTCAGATTAATGGAATCACATAAATGCATACATGTCTTCTGTTTATTTATGCATAAAGATCAAATGCAAAGACTGAAAATATTGTGTATAAAAATAATCAGTGTAGAAGAATATAATAAAACTATCATTATTCCCATTAAGACAAAGTCAAAAGGCATTCGTATTAACCAAAACGCAACAGAATACAAATGTTTAAGATTTTAAAAGGTGCATATGCAAATCTGTTTGCATCAGTTCCCGTCTGAGACAGAGATGCATATTTGACGTCATTCTGACATGGCAGAATGTTATCTGCAAATCATGCATTTAGACTTAGACTAGTAAATGTTTTGAGGGAAAAAAATATTTCATTTGCAACTTTCATTAGAATTAATGATCAAGAATTAAGCATGATACACCTATTATCATAATTGCTTTGGGAAAGCATAATATGGTATGTAATGGAAAAGTAATTAAATGCAAGTAAATAATTGTGACTTTTTGTTTTTCTAATTATAAATTATAAAATAAAGAAAAATGAAGCCAAAATGCAGCCAAAACCCCTTTTTCATTCTATTAGAGGTTGAGAGAATGACACAACCTTTAATTTGCATGTTAAAACATTGTTCTTTCACCTTTGCATTTTGGTTTCTAATCCCGAATAAGATGCATTTCACACCTGTGTCTGCAGACTCTCAGTCTTTTATATGAGGTGTTAATGAGTTAGACCCCCCCCCCCCCCCCACACACACACACACACTCAAAACACACTCACACACATGCTGAAGTTTCTCTCCAGCACTGAGAGAGTTAAGGGAGGATACACCTGTCCTATCACACACCTGTCTCAGGCTGGCAGCCAATCAGAGCAAAGAAAGCTAGGTGGATAAAAAGAGTGACGATGTGGATACAAATCAAACCACTTCATTTATCAGGATATAAACACACAGACACACATCCAACCAGAGATACAAACACATCTGGGAGAAGAGACAAGATAACAAACTAAGGATTTTATAACCACTGCCTGTCAGAGGAGTCATGACCAAGGAGATTGAGTAAGTGCCATTTTATTTTACATTTCTTTCCTAGCAGGAAGATTAGAATTAGATTAGAATCCTAGATTAGAATTTACAATGTTCTTTTTGCTTGGCTGTGTTGAACACAAATACCATTTTGTTACTAAACATTAATTGCTATAATGTTTATCCTAAAAGAAATGTGTTTTTTTTTTTCATTTTAGATAAAGGGTTTACCTTTATTATTATTATTAAAAAAATATATATTATATATTTAATCAGCCACTATCTAGACATTCTCAAATGAGCTGGACTAACAAATTCATTTTGTTTCAAATGATTCATCTGATTTTTTTTTTTTTTTTGCGAGGTGTGCAATAGTTTGCAGTTTCACCGCTTTGAGCTGTCTCTTCCTCTTGAGTAATGCCTTTCTCCTCGTCTCCTTCTGTTCACGTGTAAACGGGCCCCCACATGAATGAGTACATGCAGATAATTTCTGCTGAAAATTGACACCGGGACCTAAACACGCACTCTCTGTCTCGTTACGCTCACAGACAGCCCGGTGTAACTGTCCTAAGGGCCCGAGTGCACAAAAACAGAAACACATCAGTCTTGCGCTAATGTGTCAGAGGTCGGGGTCTATGTCAACATGCAGGTGCCTAGAATTAGTAAATATGGGTATTTAATAGGGATTTTTCTTCATCTGGAATTTTTTTTTTTTTTTTTTTAAGAAATGAAGAAAAAATGCTCATTCATTAAGTGTGAGCACAGGTGCCTAAACAGCTCTGTTTGCATTTCAGCTTATACCACAGCAGACCACCTCATTGCTAGTAGTTCAGGAAAGTCCCAAAACAAATCCAACTGTTTGTCTTCAAATCCTTGTCTTTTGTTTGTGGTGCTTGTGTTAAGTTAAAATTAAGTTCCTTCACTTAGGCTTTGCTTCTGACCGTTGATCCGTTACAAGAGTTTCTACCCTTTGGAGCATAAACAAGAAGGGAAAGTAATATGTTTGCCGATGTTTTTCTTCATATTTAGCCCCTTTTTTGCCTAAAATGATGTGAGTGTAGAGGTTTTCCTGAGCATTATATAGGTTTGAAGTCTAGATGAAGAGCATCTTATATCATTCTATGTTTTTGTCACTGAGCATCAGCCAGAGGCACATTTTTGTGGCCTTCAAGCTGTTATTGAATTATTTTGCTATACTTCATACTATGCAAAATTACATGTTGCAGTTCTTGGGAATGCTTGATGTTTTATCTATGCTAATATCTCCTTCGTCTTTCCCCTAGGGCTCTCATGGTACAACAGAACGAGAGTTTCAGCTACTTACGCTATCCAGACAATTACATGATGGAATCTTGGTCATACGAGGACGACAAAACCAAACCCAGACTGTCTTCAGATGAAGACCTTGCTATAGAACTCTTCTATGATCACTGCAAGGTAATTATTATTTTATTATAATGTCTTATCATTATTCAGTTTGTATTATATACAAAAATAATACTATAAATTTTATTTTTAAGCCCTCAAAAGAGCAGATGATGACATGTACCCGTGGTAGCAGCATGTACAAATCCAGAGAGGAGAGGTAAGTTTGATCATATCATTTTATGCTTTCAATACTAAGCATATAGTATATACTGTCAGTATATAGTATCAGACAGAAGGCAAGATGAACAGCAGATGGAAATGTCAGATTTTCTCCATCCAGTATATTGCTAGGTTGAGTAATTTAGCCAAAGATTATCTGAGGTCAGAGCTGGTTCAGCTGTTAATCCTCTTCTTTAACCCATCCCAAAAACGACTGAGTCACTACACAGCACCCTTTTGTGCAAGTGAAAAATAGCTGCCTATAGAGATTGTTGGTCTCCCCAATGTCAAACCCTGCCGAGAAACTCAAACAGAGAAAAAAAAAAAAATCAGCGTTAGGCAGCAAACAGCTCCCACCCAGAGTGTTTGGCTTTGCTTTTCATGCCAAGCTCCATAAACAATGCAGAGATTGAGCAAAGCTTTTATTGACTTTAACACTTTTATTGTCATCATTGTTTAGATAGGTAACAGATGCCCTGTGTGAATAGCATTAAGAATTGAGTTGCAAAAAAAAAAAAAAAAGTCATAATCTGCCACTAGAAGGTTTGCAATATGTAATGGCATTTTATCCCTTAGGACACCGAACAGCTCTTCCCCTGAGCTGGCCACACTGGAGAACGCTCAGATCATGAAAATTATTTCTGACAATATTAACTTCAGCCAAGTAAAGCAACCATTACCGGGCTCTGACCCAGTCAACATCAACAGCATCTTGGAGTCCCTCCTCCCCCAACCGCCACAGAAATCTTGGCAATCTCACCAAAACTTTCTGGAGGTCACCCCTGAGGTGTGTAAAGCATTTTAAATAAATGATATAATGTATTAATAATACTGTAATGTATATTTTTGTTGTTGTTTCTGAGCCATTACAACAGATCTTAAAAAAATATGCCATGAATGCCTAAAACGTGCTTGTCGTCTATAATTACCATCAATTTATGACACATCTGTTTGTTTTCTTCAAAAAACAGCCTCTTGGCAACAGCAATGCATTTGTGGGACAGACAAGCCCTGTATACTCCTACCCCAACTCTTCTCCAGAGAGATACAGGTGAGACAAGCTTCTTAACCTCCCGAGCCTATACAAATCAGTCATGCTTTTTTTTTCTCTCTCATTCTTTTGCCTCTATAAAAAAATAACTGTCGTTCGGTGACTTTATACAAGCTATAAATAGCATAGTATGTAAAAGACTGAGCAATGCTGTTGCATAAAAATGTATTCATTTCACTATTTTATGCAGGAATGACTTCCAATTCGTTCTTGGCGCCCCACAAGCTTCCCAGCACAAGACTACAGAAATACCCATGGTGTACCTCAACAAGGGGCAGTTTTACCCCATCACGCTGCAGGGAGTGGACAGCACTGCTGGGGTTTCATGCAGCAAAGTAAAAGTAAGTTATACTTTCATAAACACACATTGGAAGTTTCTAAAATATAACATTTGTTGGAAATGAAGGGAAATTCATGCTTGCCTCATTTTTTTCCCCAAGTAGTCTGCTCCAAAGAGAAAGAGTAACTAGTTAATTTTAGCATTTTTTGAAGTACAGTATGTTGACATTTTGTGTCTTAGTAACCATGCAACAGCAAAGAAGATTCAGGACAAGTTTTATTAACTCTGTAGGCCAAACTCACATGCCTTTGACTCAGGTGACGGAGAAGAAGGTGTGATGGATTGGCTCTTTTGTTTAAAGCATACACTGCTATGGTCAGTGACAAAGCAGAGAGAAAGGGGTATTAGTGTGCTGACATCGCTTGGTAAACTGCAAAAAGCAAAGCATTTGTCCTACAGGGAGTCACCATTCTCTAAAAACCACAAAGTAACAGGTTCTAATAATGCTTTATTTTTCTTCCATTATCTCTTTCAGACGGTGATCATGGCTGTGTTTGAGAATGACAAGAGTCCTGAGATGCAGCTTAAGTACTGGAACCACTGGCACGCTCGACAGCCTACCGTCAAACAGAGAGTCATTGATATCGGTGCGTACTATCACTCTACCTTAAGAACACTGCAAAAAAAAAAAAAAATCAGGCAAAATATCTAAAATATCCTGAAAGTTACATTTATTTAAAGATTTTCAAAGATATGTTTATTTACAATATTGTTACTTACCACATTGGCTACATTTTATTTTATTTTATATATATATATATATATATATATTATTCATTTTATTTGGAAAACAAGATACTACTAATTAAGAAAATGAAAAATGTTTTTTATCATAAACCGATAATTATGGCCAATTAAGGTGGAAGGTTTTGATTGATGTGTTTAATTTCATACAATTTATATGAATAAATTCTTCTGTATTGACTCTCAGCTGACTACAAGGAAGTTTTCAGCGGAGTGAGTAACTTGGAAGAGGTTGCTTTCAACGCGCTGTCCTTTATCTGGAACACCAATGAAGAAGCAAAGGTACAACCACATACACGCACAGATCCACCTGTCACTTGTTTTTGTTGAGTGATGGGTTGAAAGAAGGATCATTTAGAGGAGTGTCAGAGAGTGGTATCTACGGTATGCAGCCTCCTTAGGCACCTGTCATCATAGGGAATAAGAAAAAAGAAAGAAAGAAAGAGGGAGGGAAGGAAGCAAGCAGGGAAGAAGAGAAAGAGAAATAGGGCACATTTCAGCATGCCCCAAGGGTAGTGATGGGTGGGACAGTGAAACTCACAGCAGGTGGAGCAGAGACAGAAAGTAAGAACACAATCACTGTAATACGCTTTTATTGACTTAATAAAATAGAAACAACAGCGATAAGTTAAAAGTCCGTTTTTTTAGCTAATAATTGGAATAAACAATTCTTCTGCCAAATATTATAATTCATTAGTCTAATGTTAGAATGTTTACGGTTGCCAAGCAATGTAACAACAACGTTTTTTTATATATATAATCAGAATTTGAGTTCAAATATTTCAAATGTTAATCTGAAAACTCCATGAACATTTTAAGTGCCAAATTTATCACCGCCATGAGGAACTAAGAAGAATTTTTTGGACATCGGCACCTGTCCATTATATTATTAAGATGATTGGTTTTATTGTTTTGCCTCCAGTTCTAACATGTCGGATCTCGCCATGTTGTTCTCCATATGGACACTCCTTTTCTTTTGAATTTAATTGGAATTATTGAACAATCATTCTTCCCATATTTGCATATGACGCATCTAATGTGTCTTATCCCTGACCCTTCCTTTTGTCAAAGAATAGGGTTTTTTTAAACAGGCCCACGCATGAATTAACAATGCATGATCTTTTACTCTGCTTTTTTTTTATATTAAATGTACTATTGTGCCATCTTGTTGAGTAACAAATCTAGCTTCCAAAATTTCCAAAGTGCTTTCCTGAGATTTCATGCATCTGATGTGTTTTACAGGTGCACATTGGCATCAATTCTCTGAGCACTGACTTCTCCTCGCAGAAAGGGGTCAAAGGTCTTCCTCTGAATCTTCAGATCGACACCTATGATTTCAGCTCAGGGAACAACCGTCTCATTCACAGAGCTGTTTGTCAGGTCAAGATCTTCTGCGATAAGGTGAGTCAGGCCCAATTAAGTGTAACATTTTTTTTTTTTTTTAAATGTATTAAAAAAATGTTTAAATATAAAATTATATAAATATACAAATTAAAACATAAAAAAGTATATAACTTTTAAATATATTTATATATTAATATTATTATATTATATTTAATATATTTATTTTTATAAAAAATTATAAATATTTTTTTATTTATATTTACTTTAATTATTATATAATATTATTATGTTGTAAGAAGCAAAACCCCCAAAAAGAATCTTATAAAGTGTAAAAAAAAGAAAAAAGGCATGATGAAAACTAAAACTTGGATCAGAAAAATTAAGCTTCATTATCAGGGTGTGCAATGGATTTCTGTCGATTGTTTGGCTCGTCTTGGACTGCGTCATAAACTCTTAAACAAAACATAGTCCTGACTCATGACCTACTAAGTTGTTTACTCAAAAAAGCGTTGTTTGTCTGACCCTTTTACTGGCACATTTTCAATTACGTGATAACTTTTTTCAATGAAGCATAAGAAAAGACACTGAAGTATTTGTGCTTTTTCTTTCAGTCTGTCTATCTCTCTCGATGTCTCTCAGCCTTACTCTGTCTGGCACCTCTATCTTCTGATTCCTATTGATCGCTTTTGTTGAGCTGATCAGATAAATGTCAGCAAACTGCCCTATCTCTCTCATCTTCTTAAAGCCCGTTTGTGTGTTCCAAGACAGCCATAGTTATTAGCTGATTGAGAGTGTGTGGGGGAAATGCATGATGGGAAAGTCAGATTTGACACACGTTTGACTGGTTTAGCAGCAGTAGGTGAACCGAGTGCATTACTGCATTTCTGTGGTTTCTCTAGCTGGATCAAATGCATATCTACTACACAGCTGGCGCCTAAACTAGAAATTGTTTATAAGAAGGGTTGTAAATAAGGGTTTAAAAAATTTCGAATGTTATTTCTTACTGATAATACCATCTTCTTTTATTATTTTCTCTATTTTTATTTAAAAAAAACCAAGCAGTTACAGTGTTTTAAGAGTTTAAAAACTGTTTTGTATTGTGAATTATTGGTTTTAAGTTTTTAATTGCTCAGATTCTAAATGTGTTCTTAAATGCCTGCAGGGGGCTGAGAGGAAGATGAGAGATGAGGAGAGGAAGAGAAGCAAGAGGAGGACCAAGAATGTTTCAGACTCCAGCAACAATAGTGAGTGCTGTCAGTCACATAATTACAGACTAAGACTCTCAGGGAACACCCATTACCACCCTACTAAAATCGTAAAGATAACACAATAAATATCTTCCCTGTTTGGTGTCCATGTTGTGACCAATGATGTGTAAAAGAAGGCTCTGCGGGTGGTGTTTTCCACCAGGGTCTAGTTTTCGTTAATTATGAAACATTTACAGTTATTGCTTTGCGTTTTATTAAAACTGTTTTTCTTCTCCTCAGGTTGCAAACAGGCCCTAGTCTCCAGCTCTGTCGGAAGGGACTCTACCTACTTTAAAACTATAGAAGATCACGTCACGCAACCTGTTTTATTCATCCCAGAGATGCACTTCAGCACTATGCAGCGCTGTGGCCTGGTACGTCTGTCTTTCACGCATAAACACACACACATGCTTTTCCCTATATCCTAGGATATGCGGCTTACCGCAGCATTGTTGAGTCATGTTCACCAACACCCCGAGGGCTGAGAGTATGGGAGCGAGAAAGGAAAAGTGTGGGAAAAAATGTGGTGGGAAAGAAGTGGGCTTGGAAAAGAAAGAGAGAAAGTGATCTCGAGATCAGACATGCTAACTGGTGCGCTCCAGAGTTTACATGACAGCGAGCGAAACTCACCTGAGATGGGGACGGCCATGCTGACTGACACAGGGATTAACCCGTGGGAGCTCAAACACACTTCTTCCGAGGGTGTTGAAGAGATGCTTTTCAGCTGTGTTTACACAGGCTAAGAGAGGAGGGATGGAGGCTGTTCCAACAGGCCTTTTTCCCACAGTCCAGATTTCAACATTATTTCATAACACCAGTCGTTTGGCCATTAGCCATTATTAATGTCTTTAGCTTATTAGCAAAGGATTAGGAAATCATAAGATCACCCTATGTTTTGTTCTGCATTGTCGCAGTTTTTTGCGTTCAAGATGTCACCGCGATAATATCGCTATCGTTATCATCAGCATGCGAACACGTAAGAGACAGGAAACGAAGTGACATTTTTTTAACAACTTTGATTTTATCTGTTTCTTATTGTCCAGGTGCCCCCTGTTAGCACTGAGGAAAATGACAAGACATCACGGAAGCGTATCAGCGGCTACGCAGACGGCGGCGACCAGAGCAGCTCCCCTCCGAGCAAACAAGCCCGCCGAGACGAGCAACAGAGAGGTACGGAAGACTCATTTTAGTATTGCAGTAACCTGGGAACTTAGCAAAACAATCGGTCTCGCTTTGTTTTGCGATAAAAATCACAGTCCCACAGTGTTTTGAAAGTAGATTCTTTATTTATTTTTTTTCTCAGTTCTACTGTACGTCAGACGAGAGACCGAGGAAGTATTTGATGCCCTCATGTTGAACACGCCAACCCTCAGGGGCCTGAGAGAAGCGGTGAGTTTTTCAACATCTCTTTCCGTTACACATAGTTGCGAAGATCTCACTTCGAACCTTGAGAGGAACTGTACCTAAGAAGTGACTCATGTCCCCTATCTGTCTTCTCAGATTTCAGAAAAGTACGGTATGCAAGAAGACACCATTGGGAAAATCTTCAAGAAGTGCAAAAGAGGGTGAGTGAGATTTTTCCAAGCTAAGCTAAACGTTTGGGGACTGTTGCAAGCCGTGGCGAAGTCACGAACACAGATTAGAGGGATGTCGAAACGCATAGAGATGAACGGCTGTTAAACCCATTTCTTATAATCTGAGCTCCATCTCAACAAGCTGCCAGGAAGCAAAGTCGACAGACCGGGTTGACAGGAGATCTATAGAGTTTGGAATGTGGTGATTGCTGCTCCCCTTCGAAAAAGAGGGTGAATTAAAAGCAAAACAAAAGGAGGAAGACAGGATGATTTCAACATAGAGTCATCTGACTGTGCTGTATGTTTTTTGTGGTTTGTGAAGCTCAGAGAAACAGTAGAGATGAGGGCTCTGATAGGATGGCGGCGCTGGCGTCTGGTTGTGTAAGAGACACTACGTGCAACGTAATGAGCCCCGGCTCCATTTATCTCTTTGGTTGGTGATCACCCGTGACACCATGTAGATATTTGCGCTTAGCTGTTCACTCATCCATTTCAGAACATGTGTGGGAATAACTCACCTCAGTGCATCATAAAGTATAAGGCATTAAAGAAAAGCATATAATTATATGGCTGTATTTCACACGCCTGCTGGAGCGTTTAAGGAGCGTTTGACCTAGATAGGTCAACGAAACATGTCCAGGACTTTTTTTTAAAAAAGCATTTTGTCTTAATCAACCTGTAGCCTAGAGCTGTGTAACTTGGAGCTCAACTTTCCTCAGGCCGTTAGCTGATGATATGGCTGAGGGATAGGGACAGGTCGGGCCGCATTCTCGCTCGTTCTCTCGCCCCAATCTTCAATCAGACTCCCTCCACCCTCAGGGCTAGGAGAGCTGGCACAACCTCGCTGTTAGTCTGTCATACACCCGCACGTCGTATACATGTTGGCCGGTGGAGACAACTGTTGTGCCAAATAATTGTTTGCGTAAGTCATGAGATAAGGATTTGTGTTTTTAAGGATCTAAATCAGGGTCTGCCCTTAGAGAAGGAATGACGAGGGCTTTAAAAAATTGAAACAGGAATGTTTATGGTTTCTTTCGGCAGTTGGTAGGGCACAGTTCATCTGTACGTCAGTCAGTGTCACTCATCAGCTCAACACAGTCATAATGACTAAAATAAATAATGTGCAAATGTCAGTGACTAGGTGTCAGAATTAAAGCGCTATGGCTTTTGTGCCATTGAGAAGCAACTTTAGACATAAAACATAGTTTGTATGTTTGGTTCTAAAAATACACAATATATGTTGGTACCATATTAGTTATATCACCCAGTATTAGAGATTTTTTTAATGTATTGGTATGTAAAATACTAATTTAGTTTTGCATGCTTGATTTTAGATTTAGATCATCTTCTTACACTCACTTATATTCTTTAAAAACACTAATAATTTAATAACAATGACGAATCTTTAGCAAATCTCAAAGTTTTCATACTTTACATTATAATGTTGTGATGTCTGATTTCACTTTTTTGTGTTTTAATTTATTAGAATTTTAATATCGCCTATATATTGGTTATCAGCACAGCATGAAAATAATAGGGCAGAATTTTAACAAGAATTTCTAAAACTTATTTCTCTCCATTTCTTACTATCCACAGGATTTTTGTGAACATGGACGACAACATCATCGAGCATTACAGCAACCACTCTGCCTTCCTCATTGATATCACTGAAGTTATGATCAACCACTTCCAGATCACTCTAATGGAGTTATAAAAGGCATCATCGACTAGTGACGCCACACCTGGTGCTGCTGGCAGCTTCTCTCTGCCCTCTCGAACAAAAAGCACAACTGTGAGCCAGATTCTGCGGTGCCAGAACTGTCGCTATGGAAACAAAAGAGCTCACCTGCCAGTTATATCATTTTCATTTTCAACAGACATATCAATATTGACCAGTGTAAATACGAGTTACCTCTTTTGTACCTTTTTTATTATTTTATCTACAACTATTTTATAACATGAGCAATTATGATCAACAAGGTACACTGTAAATAGTAATTGTAAATAGACATAATTATCATAATGTTGTGTGTTAACATGATTTTTAAAAAGTTATATGTTATTATTTCAATGATAAACTTGCCTTTTTAACGCTGCCTATTTGCTGCTTATGATAGGCCCATCATTTCTAGTAAAGGATGTGAGGCGTTTGTATCGCTTTATGGTTTGCATGTTTATTAATCTTGCCGCGTGTTACTTAAGCATACTTCCAGTCGGGGTGCTGTAACTGTCAGCCTTTTAGTTTCACATCTGATACGCTCCACAAACACACATGAGTGTTTTAGACCTTTAAGTCGCACATTTCCCCCTTTAAAGAGCCGTGTATCTGTCAGTGTTTCGATCACCACTTTTTGAAAACTGGCTTCACACATTTCATCTGTGTGACTGTAACGGTTGTCAGGACAACCGGCCATTTGTCCTCCAACATTTAAACATGAAAGTTCGGGTGAACCACTGCAATATCGAACTTGCCCAAATATCAGATTAAATAATACTGACTTCATTTTGTGCATTTTGCTTCACAAAACTTGTACATTTCAAATGCTTTGTATTGCTGTCAAACAATATTAATATACTAAAGCTGTGTTCCCTTTTTTTTTACTGCCTTTGCTTTTGTAAGGAAAATTAAAAAAAAAAATCCATAACATATCAAAGTGTTTTGTCTTTGAATTTCCTTAAATCATTTACAGCAAATTTCCTACTTCCCACTTCTGAAACTGTGATTATGAGATTGTCACATTCAAGTGCTTTGTTGTTGGAAAGAACAAGAATCATGGAGGAAACCATGTTTATGCATATTTATTGAAAAAATCTTATTAAAGCCAAAATTATATTTAACGTCCCATTCTTTAATAACCATTTTAACATTAACTGTGCTGTCTAGATAGTCATCTTGCTCACAATTCTGAAATTTTAGACAAATACAGGTTATTTTTGCTGTGTATAAAACTTACAATGTGCTTCAAATGATTATTCATATATGTAAAAATACACTACTTTAACGACAGGACAAGGCAATGTAGCTGTTGTGGAAAAAAAATAGTAAAGAATAGCACCTCCTCCATGTTTAAAGTTTATGGCCCGCCCAATTCAGGAACTTGAGCATCAAAATTATCCCCGAGTTTCCCAGTGGTAACTACGACTTGAGAGGTTGTTCAGGTCCAATTTTAAAAGGAGGGCATAATGCTATTTCACGTATTCTGACTTATTTACACTGTTAAAGTTTATGGCCCACCTAATTCAGGAACTTGACCATCAAAATTATCCCCAGGTTTCCCAGTGGTAACTACGACTTGAGAGGGCGTTCATGTCCAATTTTAACTAAGGAAACATCTCGTGTCACAAATTTCGTTTCCCTTCTCAGGGAACCATGGATACATTTGTAACCATTCCCTTTCAAATGGGAACTCACATTGCATCCTAGGATGCTTTGGGGAACAAATATCCACTCTGCCATGCTGAGAGGAATGAATGCCCAATCAGCTGTGACTAAGCACCTGACTCCACGGGCTTAACTACAGGAGTCAAAGTTCCCTGTCCTACAGGTACGCACCAGAGGGGCTGTCCGTGACATTATTCCCTAAGGCCACAACCCAAAACTACACACCCTGTCAAGGAAGGTCCCGGCATAAACCCTTCCTCCCTTCCCTGCAGGGCTAAGTGATAAGGCTTGGCCCACGGGCAGAGATTAAAAGTTTGGTATTACAATTCCAATACATTTAAGGGAATATGGACAAGGATACTAAATATAGATCCAGACCTGTCACTTCTAGGGGACCAAAAAAAAAAACAAGTCTACCCCACATAAACCACCAGGAAGGCTAACTGTGCTACTTCAGTGGGAGGAGCCTACAACCTGTCAAAAGATTCCCTTGATTCAGCCCTCCATGAGGAGCCCTCTGATGAGAAGGAATTGCTAACATGCAATAACCATTCAAACCAGATTCTAGGAACAGTATTATTGGGGAGCAGAGACTCTGCATAATGATCCTCTAAGAGAGGAGAGAACTCTAAACTCACCACTTGTTGCTAGAGAGCAGAAGCCTCAATATGACGACCCTCAAGAGTGAGGGGAGGCCTAACAACACTCTATCCTACAAACAGTTTGCCAAGGAGGCTCAGAGAACCAACACACTGGTGTAACAGAACAAACTTAGCTCTAAAGAGTGGAGGCCTCAGCATAACGACTCTCAAAACCTAGAGGAGGCCTAAAGTACACTGAGTATAGCCCTAACAAGGAGGCTCCAGAGAGCTTGATATTGCTATCAAGGCAGAGCTCTGGGGAGCAGAGGCTTCAGCAGGATGACTCTCTAGAACGAGAGGAGGCCTAGCCATGCTGTATCTTAAAGACATTTATCCAAGGACGCTCACAGAGAGCCATACACACTGGTGCCATTTGTCTAGATGGAGCACTAAAAGGTGGAGGCTTCATCATAACAACTCTCAAAAATGAGAGGATACCTAACTACACTCTACCTCATAGAGAACCCTACAACTCAGTACTGCTATCCAAGTGTGAGTGGTGGCTTCAACAGGACAACTCACAAGAACGAGAGGAAGCCTAGCAACACTCTACCCTAAAGACAGTTCCACAAAGGAGGCTCACAGAGAGCCATAATTTTTTAGAGCTACTGTCTATACTGAGCTCTAAAGAGCAGAAGCCTCAAAAGGACTCTGTAGAATGAAAGGGAGCCTAACGGCACTCTATGCTTAAGGATAGCCCAAGGAGGCTCACAAGGAGCTGTACAAATCAATATTGCTATCTAGGTGGAGCTCTGGGGAGCAGAGGCCTCACCAGGAGAGCTTTGTTTGAAATGTTTCCCTAACCAGGAAGGTTCTACTCCATGCTCATCCCAGATAAACAATGGGAGCTTACAGAGGGCTGGCTACAACCGTTGTAAAACCTGTAGTGTGATTCGGTCTCTAGACTCCAGCACTCTCTCAGAGGTGCCATACAACAGGAGGTGCGCGTGACCTAGGGTGAACAAACCTGCTGTTGGGGTCCAGAGACCAGAGGAGCTCTGGGCCTTCCTTGGTTAGTAGACCACAAGGTAGAATACAGAGGGCTAGACAAAGTACTAGCTGCGGCATTATAAATGTTCAACTGAGACTCCAGCATCAAACCGAGCTCTCTCTCTCTCTAAGGGAGTCAGGAACCCTACTATTAAGGATTCCACTCAACCGTGAAGACACTGCCATCAAGGGGAGCCAGCTGAGTGCTAGCTGCGACCACTTGGAAAAAATGTGTTTGTAGGATCTCATAACTCCAAAACACTCCCAAAGTTGCCTTACAACAAGGAAGGGTTCACAAACTGAGGCGAAAAAGCCACTTCTTGTCTGGTTCTCAAGATCAAAAGAGCTCATCCCAATGACTGGAGGACCCTACTTCAAGATCTGACTCAGGGGGAGATCTCTGCTCTATAGTCAAACTTGAAGAAAATCAGGCTTTCTAGACTACAACACACCCAAAGGTGCCTACAACTAAGAAGGGTTCAAAAGCTATGAAAATTTTTTGAAAAAAAACCACTTCCTGTTGGGTTCCAGAGACCTCCACCACCGAGGTCTTTCTCGAGGAGTGGAGAACCCTACTATTAAGGGTTCTACAACACTCAAACCTGAAGACATCACTCAAGGGGGCTAGCTAAGTGTTAGCTATGACCACCCAAAAAGGTGCCGTCTCCATAAAGGGGACCGCATCACAAAGAGCACGTTCAAATCCCTCAAGGTCTAAACGTGCTCCTCTCAAACGCCAGACTCTTATCAATTAAATAAAGACAGTCACAAACACATCACTGTGAGTGCCTTCAACTCTCTTGAACCGAACACACTTGTGCAAATGCTAACTACTATCCCTCAAGTGAGAACAAAGAAGTAAAAACTTCTTATCCTTCTGTGTCAGTCAGTCTCAAGAATGCATCACAAAGAGCTCCTCACAATGAGCGCTTTCAGCCCCCTAGAGAACTGAACACTCACTCCTTACTCTAACACATAACGCACAAGTTGTGCGTGTCCCCAAGTGTTGTCTATGATAAGGAGACACATGCTTCCTGAAATGCTTGGTTGTGGTGTATTCCATAGTGACCGCCTTTACACGTACACAAACAAATGGATCCTGAAGACAAAAGAAATTGATGACGTGTACTACAGGTGACCTCTTAAACTCGCAGTCGCACCAGTAGTGACGTCACAGGCTGTAGCCGGGCAATGATATTGTCGTGTTTAGATGCGTGCTTCAGACACCATGCTGAAGGCCTTACCCAAAGCATCCTAGAGCGTTGTGCGTATTTACGATAATTTCGATAACACATGAAGGCAGCATGACTCACAAATACACATGACTCACTGACACCGAACTGCAAGTTATATGCAATGCATCTTAAACAGAAAATCTAGTCAATATTCTCTGTTTATATGAAGAGTAAGATGGGATAATATGTCCCATCCCCACCACATCCTGATTTTTTTGTTTGTTTGTTTGTTTGTTTTTTGCATTGACCAGACTACACAAAATCCCAAAATATTAAATGAATGACTATGGCTTATTTTGTGTCAAATTTTGAAAATAGAGATCTGTGACACTGTTTATGCTGAATATCAAATGTTTTTGTGTCTATTTTTTTAATTAGGGATCTGTGGACACTACGTTTTTAGATTTGAGGAGAAAAAAACATTTTTATTTTGAAGTGAAAAAGTAAAATTAGACCCTTGGAGCAAGATGAATTATTAACAGATATGAAAAGAGACTGGATTTTAATTTAATCTTCATTTTCTTTCCATACTTCCATGTCTCTTTTTCTTTCATCAGATCATCTGGTTCAGCAAGCACTCTGCATTTTGCAGTCAGCACACGTCGGACTTGCTGTTTGTTCTGTTTTGTGTGTGTGTGTGTGTGTGTGTGTGTGTGTGTGTGTCTGTTTGAAAGAAGGATGGGGGTGTATGGAAAGCCTCATATACAAAACTAGATAGAATCAGAGAGTGAGGGAGAGAGAAAGGACAAAAAGCAGAAGGATTCATCTCAGAATTAACAAAGAGAGCAGCTGAATGATCATTCATTCTTCTCCAGAGAGGTAAGTGGATGACATCTCTGCTATGTGTGATTCCAATAGAGAAGCAGTTGACCGCAACATCTCCGACAAACGCAAAACCAGGTCAAGAGACATAAGGTCAATGCACTTATCTTGCATCTTTGCATTCTCGCTGTAGTATCTGCTATGAGTAGTTTGCGAAAGACTCATCCTGTTGATCCTTCTTATGATGGAATGACTTTATCCTTTTTTTCATCCAGAAAAACCAAAGCTCGAGTACTGTTTCTGATCACACTGTCATGCTGTTTTTCCAGATATTTAATAACTAATGTGGTTTAAAGATACGTGTCAAAGATGGCAGGTGCTTTCACAATGTGAGTAGCCACATTTTGTTGGTGTGGCAGATTCTGTTGTGTTTTATTAAGGTATGGGTGCCAGTGCACCCTTTTAAATGTTTGTTTTGGGGTTGCTATGCAACAAAGGTGACTGAAACAGGAAATTAATGTGATAATAGATACTACTGTACTCTAAGAGCATGAAGTAACTGACTAAAGTGTTGAAACGTACACCCACACCCCTCACACAGATACCTTTGAAGGTAAAATTGTTAAGACGTTGGTTAACAACTAGTGAGACAATGAAAATTCACTGCTGTTGTCAAACAATATTGGGTGTCTGTGGAAGATTCATGCATTAAAAATAACATCAAGCCAGTCGCGGGTTCCCTTTTGTCCTTGTCCTCTATGAATGTGTGTGTGGAGCAGACATCAGCTCTCTCTCGCAGCTCCCAGATGTCTGGCTTTCTGTCTTATATGTCTGTTTTAGAATGTGTCCATTTCGCAATATCAACATCTATGACAACACAACCACACATTTGCGTCAGAAGACACTGTTGAAAGACTAGCACCTGTAGCTGTGTACAGAACTGTTTCAGACACCACAAAAGATGCAACCGAAAGATCGTCCAGGTTACTGTCTCTTAGCAACAGCAGACCATTCACCTCCACTGTGCTGGTTGCCAGGAGTGACGATGTTTCTTAGAGCTCAAAGGAGAGTCAGCGGGCTAACAAGACATGCATATACGCACTCTTTCGATTCTAGACTGCAAAACCAGGGGTGCATTTCTCCCAATGGTTATCAGAGGGGATTTAAATGAAAGAATCTTCTAGAATCTGTCCTTTGGATGCGAGTAGAAAGAGTGTAACTGAAGTCTTATTTTTTTTTACCAGGTCTTTGCCGGTGGTTTCACGCTTAGCATCGTCCTGAAGAGCTACACAATCAACAAAGACATGATGCACACTCCATCGTCCATGCTGATGGGAGTAGTGTTCGCTCCCTTGGGCCTTGTGCTGATGTTCACTGCAGCAATCACACCGCAGTGGAGGGAGGGACAGGCTCGGCTGGGTGCGGCAGGGCGGGGCAGAGCAACGGAGCTCCTCCTACTCCGCTCAGATGGCCTATGGGAGAGCTGCCTGCAGGTGGTGCACTCAGAGGTCAAAGAGTGCTGGCCCGTATCGGGGTCCTACCAGCGGGATGCTCGGGTTCGAATGGTCCAGGGGATGGTGTTGTCGTCTCTCTTCCTGTGTGGCGCAGGAATCGTGCTCGCCAGCGTGGGCGTCCGCTGCTGGACCGATATCCCGCTCAGGAGTGTAGCGGCAGCTGGTGGCTTGTTGGTTGCGCTGGCAGGTCTGCTCAGTCTGGCTGCTTTAGGAGTGTATACTCGGCATCTTTCGAAGCTGGGGATCGAGGTGGATTCAACCATATCTGAGACGCAAGGACTCAAAGTACATAAGCCACCCCGGCTTACGCTACACCCGGCGGGGTCGCTCTACTTCGGCTGGGTGGGAGCTTGGGTACAGGTGCTGGGAGGGGCCGCACTACTCTTTGGATTCAAAAGCATGAAGTGTTCATTCTGCCACAAGCAGAGACTCAAAGACAGTGCTGAGATGTATGAGGTGAACTGTTAGATGGGCTCAAATGTTTGTGAGAGGTGAAGAGACACTTTTATGGTGTTCAAGCTCATTGAGCTTGGATGAATGAGAAATGTGAAAGAGTACACATGATGTTTCTAAAAAGAACCATATTAAAATGTTGTACAAAATATGTATGTACGTAATATACAAAACTGTTACCAGAAGCCTCAAGGCCCGTTCGCACCAAGAATGCTAACTTTATGGTGTGTGCACACCAAAAGCGAATATAATTTTTTGCACTCGTAGATTACAAACAAAGTCAATGCAAAGACGCGAATAGACACGAATTCGCGCTGGGCGATGCTAATGATGCAAATTGGGCGACGCCTAAATCATGTCTTCCGTGCAAGTTGAAAATTTTCAACTCGAGCGGGAAATTCGCATGACATGTTGTTGTGCATGCCAATCAGCGAAGAGCTTATTGACATGTCCAGTTTGACACCGAACAGAGACCGAACAAAAAAGGAGATAGCTTAGAGAAAAGTAAGTGAGGAAGTTGGACTACCTGGTAAGTGATGAAAATATGCGTCTGTTACTTGATTCTAGCTATGAGTTAAAGGATTAGTTCACTTTCAAATTAAAATTTCCTGATAATTTACTCACCCCCATGTCATCCAAGATGTTCATGTCTTTCTTTCTTCAGTCGAAAAGAAATTAAGGTTTTTGATGAAAACATTCCAGGATTTTTCTCCATGTAGTGGACTTCAATGGAGCTTCAATGAAGGTCAAAATTACAGTTTCACTCTAGAGAAACCATCGCTCATTTTATAATATATATATATATATATATATATATATATATATATATATATATATATATATATATATATATATATATATATATATATATATATATATTTAAGTTTTAACAATAAATGCTCATCTTGAACCAGCTCTCTTCTTCTTCTTCTCTATTAGAATTCTGGCAGTGTAGACACTGCTAAGAGTATTACTGCCCTCCACAGGTTAAAGTTTGAACTAATTGTTATATACTTGCACTAGCATATTGTATATAACAATTAGTTCAAACTTTGACCTGAGGAGGGCAGAAGAAGAAGAAGAGAGCTAGTTCAAGATGAGCATTTATGGTTAAAACATATAAAATGTTTAATTTTTTTTTAAAAAATGAGTGATGGTTTCTCTAGATAAGACCCTTATTCCTCGTCTGGGATCGCTGTAAACTGTAATTTTGACCTTCAACCGTTTGGGCTCCATTGAAGTCCACTATATGGAGAAAAATCCTGGAATGTTTTCATCAAAAACCTTAATTTCTTTTCGACTGAAGAAAGAAAGACATGAACATCTTGGATGACATGGGGGTGAGTAAATTATCTGGAAATTTTAATTTGAAAGTGAACTAATCCTTTAAATGAACTTGTAAGCACTGGCATTAGTCAAAGTTAGCACAACCTGGCATTCCCGATGTTGTTGTTGTTGTTGATGATGATGATGTGAGAGAAGACACTCCTTTTTATTCGTGTGAGTGATGCGAAAAACAAGTAATCCCACGAGTAATCTAGAGCAAGTAACACAATGCGAATATTCACTTCGCTTTTGGGATGCACACACAACAAATACAAACTATTAAACATTGTTTATTAAAAGTGCATAAGTTATCTTTCATCAGTTACAAAAAAGTAGTTCTGAACAGTGATTCTATTGATATTGTTCTTTCATTAATTAGAACAATTATTAAAACTTTATACTAGGCCTATATAGTTATTTTTGGTGTGAGCAGGTCTTCAGGGCCGGTTCACACAGAATGCGTTTTTGCAGTACATCGCACTGTATTTAATTGCTTTTCTATGTAAAGATGTGTTAGACGGACCTCTTTGACCACTGCATTGCTTTTTGTTGCTTTTTCATCATTTTGCACATGGGTGCCTAGTTTTTAAGATGCTTTGTCAAGTTTTGTTAAAGGTGATAGAGAGGATTTTTTCGTCGACTGAGAATCCAAAGACTAGTTAGTGAGTTTTTGAAATGAGCGCATGCGTAAGAACAGACCCCCTCCTTCACAGCTCATTTCAAAGGAACGCCTCCCAAAACTTGTGCACGAGTATTGGAACACGAGTGTTTACCACCGGCATTCGCTGTGTCGTGTTTTTTGGATTCATTATGTCGGACTCACCGCAGGTAACTCATAATCTGCAGTTGTTACTCCTGTCTCCTGACAAAAACATTGCATGCGGCGCCTGTGGAGTGTGTAAAGTTACTGGAGCGCGCAGCCGCGCTCGTCTCTCACAAGGAACGTCACGGCAGTGATTGACAAGCCAGAGGGCCAATCCGCGCACGTCTCTCACAAGGAACGTCACGGCAGTGATTGACAAGCCAGAGGGCCAATCTGGCTGATGTTTTTAAGGCCCTACCTCGTGCACAGATGATGTATATTAATATTATTACTTTCAGAGCACCTAATAAATAGCCTTTTATCAGTTAGTAAAGACAGTTTCAAGTAATATTGCAAAAATTTATAAAACAAAACATCCTCTTTAGCACCTTTAACATCTTGTTAGCATCTCGAGGCCTTGCGTTCTTTTCTATTCTGCTGCGACATGTCTCCTCAAACACAAAGATGCATTTCGTGTGAACGGTTCCTTAGTTGCTAAGACGTTAATGATTGTATGCGGTGTCTCGCTTTGTCTCGCTTCGAAGGCTGCGCCCTCTGGAGGTCTCATTTGTCAGCCACATATTGAGGCTGCCTCATATTAGAAACATACATTCAGAAGTAAAAAATAAATTAGAATCATTTATGCCAATTTACGTCATTTTATAATGGTTACTTTCCTGAAATGAGACATCCTCAATGACGTATGCGGTCGACAAATGTGACCATCAGAGGACATAACCTTCAAAATGACAGCTTTTATTTCATCGCAGATTTTACTGTTCATCTTGACAGTACTGTATTATTCTTTCCAAAGATGTTGTGAAATGTAAGCAATGTAGTGTCACAAGGCTGTAGGCAATTTGGGCTTTTACCGCTAGTGCGTGAGACGTGTGTGTCATGTCAATTCGCTCAAGCCTAATGACCGATACGCATCTTTAATATTTGGACCAACAGTATTTATGTAAAATATCGATCTGTGTTACTAATTCCTAACTGTACTTGTAAATATTTATGTTGTAAATATGTGTTGTTATTGACAATAATACCTCTCTGTAACGCTACTGATTAAATGTTTCAAAGCATTGTTCCTGCTTGTCATGTCATGCGAAATGTCAGACGGCTTAGTCATCACATCTGATCAAAACATCTATTGGCTTGTCATGCTAACTAATAATGATTTTACACTAAACAGCTTGTTTTGGTAAATACATAGTGTGACCTGAACATTCCCACATTACAAGAAGCTGAGGTCAGATCACATCATCCGTTAAAAAAAAAAAAAAAAGACCTACTTGAGTTTCTTTTTTAGGACCAGTGCTTATGTTTTGGATTGAATATCTGATCAGTTGTTACAATGAATTGAATTGAATTGAATTGAATTGAATATCTGATCAGTTGTTACAATAATAAATACACCAAAACATATCTGTGCAAGAAGGAAAACATTGTTTAATGGTTTATTAGCACATCAGAATTACTGTAAGGTAAGAATTAATGCTTAAAGCCTTTATGTATAATGCATTATAAATGTATTCATAAAGTACATTATAACTTTTCATAACTGTAACCAAATGTGAAATGCATAATATTTTCAGATTCCTTGTTACATCTAAAATTGGTTGTTTGTCATATGCTTTAATGCATTATACATTCTAAAGGTCTGTTCAATAAATAGATAAGTATTATAATGTATTATAACTGCGGTTACAATTATTCATGAAACCATACAATGCATTACAATGTAGAATCAATGCATTAAAAATACTTTTATAATGCATCATTCTGTATATAAAGGCTTTAAGTAAAGTGTTTCAGAATTAAATTAGCTTTTTCCCCCAAAAAACTATTTAATGAGCATTTAAACCAATTTCAGAGGAGCTGATGAAATGAGATAAGCATTGGCTCTGCATAGACAAAGTAATTGTACACTTTATATAAACATAAGGGATAAATTTCTATTTCTTTTTTCATTTTTTAAATCTACGACTATACATTGTATGAACAAAAAAATTAAAACAGCAACATGAAATAAATTATTAATATTCTGGGATTCCAAAATGACTTGAGCATGACACACAAGTCATTTAACACTTACTCCTCTCTTCGTAGAGATGAGTTTAGCTTTATGAGTTTGACTTTATATAACCAGTTTTTGTCTTTGATCAACTTAAAAAAAAGAAAGAAGGAAAATTCAAGCTATTTGGCCGGTGATATTTTAGAATAAAATAAAAGAGAATGCAACAACATATATAAACATGCAGCCATTATATGCATGAATACACAGTGTTGGAATAAAAACACTGAAAGAAAAGGAACAGGTGGCTGGCATACACTACACTTTGTGAACAAAACACAGGGCGCCACTGTGTGGCAATTCTGGGAAAATGACCAACGTTGGGCATTTAATACAAACGCAATGAGAGGATGAGGTATTCATTTTTTTTTCCTCAGGAAATATAGTTTTGAGCCTGATAAACTTGTTTTCAGGATCTGCAATGTCAGAAAGTTTCTACATAATAAAAGTATACATTTTTATAAAAGAAATACTTTCTTTTCTATCGTATCGTAAAACATTCATAAAACATACTTAAGAAAACCTCACACACATACTTAAAGTAAAAAGAAATATGCATCATAATAATATAATTAATCTAAAATATATTTTTAAAATTACATACATTTGTAAAATAAACTTCCTTTAGCAAGTGCCTAAAGTTAGATTTGTTCTTTTGCCAGCATGTTGCAGTTCGGCATACATTCCATTTATAGTGAATGTACAGCAGAAGTACATAGTTGTTGTGAAAAGCTCCAGATGACAGATCTTACTTCTTGTGAAAAAGCCATCGCTCTGTGCCAGATGGCTGCAATTCAGCTCCACGCATTTGTCCCAGTGTTGCACTTTTGTTTCAATACAGTACAGGAGGAAAGCGGTTGTGTTTGCACATTCTGTACAAGAGTCATATGTAAAAGTAGTTCTCTGTAGGTGTTTCGCCCATGACTGTGGTATGCGTTTGCATCAGCGCCTGTTCATCTGTAAGAGTGGAACGTCCGTCATCAGGTGTCTCTGGATCTACCAACTGTTCTCCATCACTCAGGGACAGTCCGCTTGCCTCGTCGTTGGCCCTGGATGCCGTGTCTATGCTTGGCGACTCTGTCTGTTTGTGCTGTCTATCAATGTCCTGCATCAGCTCTTCATTGAACTGCTTCCACTGACGGAACTTCTGCGCTGAGAACTCAGAATCCTCTAGGATCTTGTTGATCAGGTGAAGCTCCGCCTCCTTCGCCTAAGAAACATAGACAGCCAATGACAAATGTTAAGACCACTGTGTGCTTAAATAATCGTAATAAAAGTTAATGTGTGGTTGGTAGTGTGTGTGTGTGTGTGTGTGTGTGTGTGTGTGGGGGTAAATGCGTGTCTGACCTTGAGTGTGCTCTGGAGGGCACGGAGTGTGTGTATCTTCTCATTGATAACAGGGTTTTTGTTGCGTTTAATGAAGGATTTACGAAGCTGGTCGTGAGTCGTCGGCTGATTCTGACCAATCAGAGACACTCCTCCTTTCTTCAGGCTATGGAACATTTCATCCATCTCATCTACATTTCCTGAGACATAAAGAGAATTGGCTTATTTATGAAAGGATCTCGATATGAAAGTATCTCGACAAAGTTTCCTAAGGATAAAAAGATATAAGATATAAAGAAGCTGATAGGCTGATACAGTTTATGATGATCCTTTACCTGCAATTTTACTGCCCCCTGCTTGTGAAATGGTTAGTGGCTCTGACATCCTGTTCTGCTTACCCTTTGTTCGAGGAAGTGTGTTTGATTGAGTTTGAGTTTTCTGTAAAAAAATAAAGAGGAAACTTAGTAAACCATTTTATGTTCCAAGGGAAAGTATACAATACACAGCCACTTTACAAGTTTGGATAATGGAAAAATGACCTTTTATTCCCGCATTGATAATAAGAAGAAAGACTGAAGACTGGAGTAATGGCTGATGAAAATTCAGCTTTGAAAAGTTATATTAAATTGTAATAATATTTCACAATATTATTGTTTTTACTGTATTTTTGATCAAACCCCAAACATTTTTAATGGTAGTGTAAATATCTAATTGTTTTCCACACAAAAAATTAAAATCATACAAGTTTGGAGCAACACAAGGGTGAGTATAATGGACTATCCCTTTAATTTTAGGTCTGATTTTATTCTTGTTTGTTTTGTGTATGTTTGTGAGGACCACATGCACATGTTTATATGTATTTCTGAGTGGGTGTGTCTCTGTTTATCCTCACCGTATTGAGTTTCTTCCGATGAGAAAGTGGTGAACGTGATGATTCCTCCTCAGATTCGGTTTCACTGTAACAGTCTGACAACAGAAACATCAAACATGAATAACAAACACAACATAACAAAGAAAGGTAACAATTACTCTTGAAAGACAAGTAAACAAATGTTGCAAAAACACTTGAGGAATGAGGAAACAAACTTAATATTCAGTAGAAAAAAAAAAAAAAAATTTAAAAATTAAAATTAAAAAAATCTAACGTTCTTAGTTCTTATATATATATAGAAAGAACGTTAGAATAAGTTACATATGATGACACTGTTATAAACTGGTATTATAACTGGTATTGCAAGGTACATATTAGTTTACTGGAATGCAGTGGGGAATCGGGCATCTATGTATTGAAGGAATGGAGACCAAACCCGGTTGAAGGTATCTAGTTTGGACTTTACAGATGCTATGCTAGAATTAAATCAAAATCCTCTATGACTGTCTTCACACTGAAAATGTAGCAGAGAAACAGCATTGGCATATATACCATGAAGCAAATGCTAACATGCGTTAACAAACATCAATTCCTACCTTCTTCACTGTCTGGCTGACTTTGGACAAGTTTCTTGTGTTTCTGAATGGCTGCGATTAAGCAATTAATCCATCTATTGAGAGAGAGAGAGAAAGAGAGTCAAAAACACTGATTTATCACCAATGCACATGTTTCACCACATACAGTTTCCAATTTGCACTAGAAGTGATTTGTATTGTGTTGTTTTAGGTGATTTGTATTGTGTTGTATGACCAGTAGGGGGCATAGCTGGCATGTGAGAGATCCAAGATGTGTAAAAACATGATTATGTGTGTGCTGTGAAAAAGAGCAATAATAGGCAGGTAAACATGAGGTGGAAGTGTTTAATAGGTTAAAGGCATTGACATTCACAGACCGAACAACAATGTAGCTCTCTAAGCGTCTGCTGACTCACTGCTTTACTGCAGCTCCTCAAGTGCTGCTCAAGAGGTCAAAGTCATTAAGAGTCATTTTAGAGTTCAAAGCTTTTCATACTAAAGCTTGGATCAACCAGTGCAATATGGCAACAGAATATCTGAACAATCGTGCTTGTAAATAATGGACATAAATGTCATAAATCTCTTCAGATGAGACAAACTCCTGATTAGTCTGATATTATCATCTAGCAAATGAGTGGGGGTATGATGCATGATAGTTAATATAACTGCCCAAGGTTCTCTCCTGAACATCATATCATTGGCTCTATTATTAGAGGTATGAAGCACCTCAGTTTGACTGGTCATTGGACAAATCATGGAGTGTAAAAGAGAGCACCAATCTGTAGTGCTATTACATAAGGTGCTCAGCCCTGAAGCAGTGGCTGTTGAATTACCTGACCAATGCTTAAAAACTAAACTAAAAGTGTTATTTTCACAAAACATGTTTTTAAAAGAACAAATACAAGCCAATATCCAGCTTATTCACTGACATCACTGCATTATATTAAATGATAGTAATGGTGAATGTTGGAATTTCTGTGCCACAGACACCAAAAGGGAATGGCAAAAACTGGTTTCCAAACAGGTTTCCCATTAAAAAAAAAAAAAAAAAAAAAAACATGCAAAATTCTATCTCAAGAAAATTTGAATTTATTAGTGTTATGCTACACTAGTAGACTAAGCTGTTTGCTTGCTACCCAAATGTTTATTTTATCATTATTTAGCCTCAGATATATAAAGTAATATGGGTACCACTTTACAATAAGGTCTCATTTGTTAACAATAGTTAATGTATTAACTAACATGAACTAACAATGAGCAATACATTTGTTATAGTATGTATTATTTGATAATGGTAGTTTATAAAGATACAGTTATTCATTACTTGTTCATATTAGTTCACAGCGCATTAATGTTAATCAGCTTTTGATTATAAAACGGATAGTTCAGCCCTTGATTATGATTGGTTGAGCCGCGTTCGAAGCTGTTGTAAATTACTCTATAAAAACATAAACATGTGACCTCATTACATCAGTATTACTGCGTCACTATGTCTGTGTGTTGCTGCGGTTCCATGTATTGTGTATTTCACGTAAAGTAACTTGTTTATTATTATATATATATATATATACACATACACAACACAGCTATGACTGCTTCACCCAACGGTTCTGTGTATCACTGTACAACACCCTTAGCAACCACTCTTAGCAACGTAAACATACAGTACAGTCCAAAAGTTTGGAACCACTAAGATTTTTAATGTTTTTAAAAGAAGTTTCGTCTGCTCACCAAGGCTACATTTATTTAATTAAAAATACAGTAAAAACAGTAATATTGTGAAATATTATTACAATTTAAAATAACTGTGTACAATTTAAATATATTTGACAAAGTAATTTATTCCTGTGATGCAAAGCTGAATTTTCAGCATCGTTACGCCAGTCTTCAGTGTCACATGATCCTTCAGAAATCATTCTAATATGCTGATTTGCTGCTCAAGAAGCATTTATGATAATGTTGAAAACAGTTGTGTACTTTTTTTTTCAGGATTCCTTGATGATTAGAAAGTTCAAAAGAACAGCATTTATCTGAAATACAAAGCTTCTGTAGCATTATACACTACCGTTCAAAAGTTTGGGGTCAGTAAGAATTTTTATTTTTATTTTTTTGAAAAGAAATTAAAGAAATGAATACTTTTATTCAGCAAGGATGCATTAAATCAATCAAAAGTGGCAGTAAAGACATTTATAATGTTACAAAAGATTAGATTTCAGATAAACACTGTTCTTTTGAACTTTCTATTCATCAAATAATCCTGAAAAAAAATATTGTACACAAATATTTTCTACAATTGTACACATTAAATGTTTCTTGAGCAGCAGATCAGCATATTAGAATGATTTCTGAAGGATCATGTGACACTGAAGACTGGAGTAATGATGCTGAAAATTCAGCTTTGCATCACAGGAATAAATTACTTTGTGAAATATATTCAAATAGAAAACAGTTATTTTAAATTTTAATAATATTTCACAATATTACTGTTTTTACTGTATTTTTAATTAAATAAATGTAGCCTTGGTGAGCAGACGAAACTTCTTTTAAAAACATTACAAATCTTAGTGGTTCCAAACTTTTGGACTGTACTGTATGTTTGTCTCAACTGATATTGTTCATTGAAGCTTATATTGTATTATGTATTATAAAATGGTTAGTTCCTGTCTTTAATTCTGATTGGTCAAAGCTGTGTTTTGTTCACGATAAACACGGCTATGACTGCTTCACCCAACAGTTCTGTGTATCACTACACAACACCCTTAGCAACCAC
The DNA here is from genome assembly GCF_018812025.1 of Megalobrama amblycephala. Lineage (NCBI taxonomy): Eukaryota > Metazoa > Chordata > Actinopteri > Cypriniformes > Xenocyprididae > Megalobrama > Megalobrama amblycephala. The sequence goes on along the minus strand of NC_063048.1, from coordinate 33,812,013 downwards.
TCTTAGCAATGTAAACTGTTTGTTCTCAATTGATATTGTTCATTGAAGCTTACTGTATTATGTAGAAGAGTATTGTGAGAAAGAGATCGAGTGAGCGAGTTTATAACCTGCATTCAGATTTAGCATCTTCCTTCAGGTCAGTCCTATATTCATAATAAAAAATCTGTTTAAATGTCTGATGTATTATCTTGTCCTTTTAACAGTTAAGGGGTTTTCCCATGACTGACAGCGCTAGTCAAAGCATTTGTCAGTTGCGTCACAACAAGTTTCTTTGCGACTGAGTGACTCGCTCATAAAGAGAATCTTTGCTGCCATCTAATGGCGTAATAAATGTAATTTCTGTTGCGGTTCACAGTCAGGGTCTATTTTTTCCAGTGGAAGGAAGGCTTTTAGTGATTTTACTTCATGAAAGTTGCATTGATACATATTTTTTGGCTTTAATATTTGTATTGTGTGGTAACCGTTTATAAAAGCAATAAGCCTAGTGAAGCCGTGGTTTACAGTGAATTTATAACAGCTAAGGGGGTTTTAGGCACTCCGCGTCGTACCTAACAACACTTCGTGTTATAAATTCACTGTAAACCACGGTTATTGCTTTATGTATTAGTAAATGTTGAAATTAACAGTAACTAAGATTAATAAACGCTGTAGAAGTATTGTTCATTCTTAGTTCATGTTAACTAAAGAAGTTAACTAATGTTACCTAATGAAACTAATGTAAAGTGTTACCGTAATATGTGTTATGCAATTAAAAAGTTATTAATTCATATATTTTCATGATCAAGATTAAGTCTGCTAGATTGCGATAGTCTACTGCACAAGCACTTAGAACCGACTCACAAGATCAGGAATTGTGCAAATTGCACTAAGCACAAATTAACTCTATCAGTATATGAAGTTTGTTCTGAATTCCCCACACAGTGTTTACACTTTTTGTTAAGTCAACCTGTGAATCACTTATACTTGCTATGCGCATTAAACTTTAAAAAAGTATTTTCACTTCACAGAAGGTACACACTCCACCTTTAAAAATACAATGTCATCGCATAGAACACATCTATTTAAATTCAAAGGTCAACGCACATTCATTTGCACATGAAGAGAAACTGCAGGTGCACAGCAAGATCTAATCATTGTGACATTTCGCTACTCAATGATTTTTACAAACTGACATAATGTCAGGAATAACTGCCGCTTAGACGTGGTGGTGGAGAAAATGCTTGTTTATATGCAGCCACACTCACTTGCTCATGTCGTTTACATTATCAGCAGCGAAGAAAAAATTCTGGAAGCGCTGGTGGCACATTTTAAATACACTAGGAGAAAATGAGAAAGAAAGATCAGATGATCAGAAGCATTAATCTTAGGGCAGAAGCTTTAGCAGCTTAATGAAAACTCATTTGTCATCATGATGGCAGGTTGTGCCGTTCAGTGTCTGTGGACTGCGGGGGAAGATCTGAGGAATGTAAAGTGTAATTCTGTTATTCACACATCTCCGGCTAACTGCCCTCCTGCGCCAGATACTCTCACTCTCACAGCCAACCACAAACACTGAGTTCAAGGAGCCTGGCGACTTCTGTTTCTTTGTGACAGTGTGAACACAAACAATCACGCTGAATGGGGTTTAATGTTGATATGCGTCCCTTCAAATTAGATTCAGCTGCAAATATTGAATGGGTAAACCAGCGGCAGCATGTTTTCTTTTGTATAGTGCAGAAGATACTCACTACTTCCTCTTGTGTTCTCCTGCGCTCTCTATACTGTAGCTGCCGATCTTGATTAAGCCCTCCGCCTTCTCCTCCTGCACAAATATATGGGTTCAATAATTATTTTGTCAAATACATCTACATTTGTACAAAATAGAGATATACAGATATTAAAATAAGCTGAAAATTAGTGTCATCCAGTGAGCGATATTAAAATTCTACACCGTTTTGTCTCAGTAAATTAAACTGAGAGTTCACCCCAAAAATGAAAAATTCTGTCTTAATTTACTCACCCTCACGTCCTTACAAACCTGTATGCATTTCTTTCTTCCGCAGAACATAAAAGAAGATATTTCAAAGAATGCTAAATAGTTTTGGTTCCATTTTGACTTCCATAGTGTGGGAAAAAATTACAATGGTGGTCAATGGGAGCTGGACTGTTTATTTACCAATATTCTTCAAAATATCTTCTTTCATGTTCAACAGAAGAAAGAAGGTCATAAAGGTTTAGAATGACATGAGGGTGAGTAAATGACAGCATTTTAATTTTTCCCTTTAAAAACAAAACTGAAAATAAAGTTCATAAAGTTATAATGTCTCAACATTATAATGTACAGTATGAAGAATGGATATTAATTTTAAGATCTGTTAGAGATTGTATTTAACACTGTTATTAAAGACTGTTACAATATCCAAAATTGGCTGATAAATTAAGAAAAAAAAAAACATCTATCATCCAACAAATTGTGTATCCCTTCTACAGATGAAAACACATTCAAAAAGAGTTTAGTTTTACAAAAACCTCTTAAAGGGATAGTTCACCCAAAAATGAAAATTCACCCAAAAATGAAAATTAAACCCTGCGGCTCGTGACGACACATTGATGTCCTAAGACACGAAACGATCGGTTTGTGCGAGAAACCGAACAGTATTTATATCATTTTTTAACTCTAATACACCACTATGTCCAACTGCGTTCAGCAATCGCTTGGTGAGGTCTAATCGCGCTCTGACAGCGGCAGTGATGTCTCGCGCATATACTTTAATGAGAGCTAGACATCACTGCCGCTGTCAGAGCGTGATCAGACATCACCAAGCGATTGCTGAACGCAGTTGGACATAGTGGTGTATTAGAGTTAAAAAATGATATAAATACTGTTCGGTTTCTCGCACAAACCGATCGTTTCGTGTCTTAGGACATCAATGTGTCGTCACGAGCCGCAGGGTTTAATTTGGATTTGTCTATGCAAGTTTTTTCGACTTTTATTGATAGAGTCCCATTCACTCGCATTATTTGACTGACAGACATCAACGGTTGGAGTTAAAAATCATCATTTGTATTCTACTGAAGAAACAAAGTCACCTACATCTTGGATGCCCTGGGGGTAAGCAGATAAACATCAAATTTTCATTTTTGGGTGAACTATCCCTTTAATATAACTAGTTACTTCTGTGTATAAAGTGCCAATTTCTGTATCGAATTAAAAGTTTCCTTGTAATTTTACCTCTTTACAAATAAACTCGTACTAACCTGTTGGCTGGTATACCAATACAGTGTAGGACCTTTCAGGACGAACCAAAATCTCTGCCATTTCTGAGTCATAAAGACATTTGCTTCTTTTCTCTTCTTCCAGAGCCAGCCGTCACAGTCTGGGCGGCCAAGTTCACGGCAGGACACCCTCCTGCGGCTCATCGCTGTCCGTGTCCCTTATGTATACATATGAATCAGGTTAGACTCATTATTTTGCAATAGATGAAATTTAGTGTTGAATGTGAATAGTGAATCAACAAATTCATGCCTTACCTTTAGTAGAGCTCTTCTTGTTCTCCTTTTCATCCTGCAGTTAGAAGAAACGTATCATTACTCTGAGATCACAGGGTTTAAAGAACATCACCTTCTTCTGATGTCATCCGACTTGCCGCATTAAAACAATTTATTGTGAGATGCCTCAACAGATGCTTCTCAATGCACTCGAGTGTACCATATTCAGGTGACAAATCATTATAGTATCTTTCCAAAATGCATCTTGCATTTTGACTAGAAGAAGTCAACATGCAAGATACCAAATGAATGTATTTGTTGTGTTCTTACTCTTAGTCCTGCCATGTCAGGACAGGAGCTGGTACTGGCTCGTTTAAGCTCCTGGTCTATTGGGGACGGACTCCTTTCAGCAGATGAACTGACTTCCAAACTGTTTCGACTCACACGCTGAGAGTCTATAAATGTGAAGACATATATATATATATATATATATATTATAGAGCTTATAAGCTGCAGATGTAGCTTTAAATGTATAATCTATGAGCTATGGAAAAATTATACATGCTCAGCAACACAGAACCAACACAGAATCAATGAAACTATGGCTGCTAAAAAAAAGTCTGTTTCAGTCTGGTTTATATGCCGTTTAGTACTTTAGCTGGTGAACTGTTAGAATCATGCTGCTGACTAGAAAAATATAGCTGATGAACCATATTTTTCTATTTTAATATATTTTAAAATGCTATTTATTGCCGTGATGGCTAAGCTGTCATTTTGATAAATTTAATGAGTCCATGTTAAATGATAGTATTAAAAAAAACAGCATACAGAAGCCAAAACTTTGAACGACAGTGTACGTGAAGCAAACAGAGCATATTATGAATTTTGATGTCTTGTATTTATTACTTCTGGGTGAATAAAATAAAAAAAATAAAAAATAAAAAATCTGCATTCATTATTTTTGGGGGCTGATGTCTTTAGTGTTTTTTTGTATGATCTGCAGTGACTTTTACCTGACCCTGGCCGGTGGGGTTTTAAGGTGTTTGACTGATGTTCATTAGAGCTTTGATCACTAGAGAGCGCTGATTTCTCCCGCCTGAAATGATGTGTGCCGTCTGATGCTGATCTATGGTACATAAACACACACACATTTTATGATAGCATATGACACTAAAAAATGAATCGAAAAACACAGTCAACTAAGTGGCCCTTTGCAAAGCTATATATACAGATGTAGCTTTAACGCTACTGTATGAAAGCTGGCCCAAACACACACGTATTATAGTTTAGCCATGCTGTAAACACACACACACACACACACACAGAGACCTGAGATAGCGGAGTACTCGTATGTCCTCACTGTAGCTCACAGAAAAGAGTTATGAAACAAGAATTTAGTTTATGAAACACACAGGCAGAGAAATGGAGACTTTCACTTCTTATACATTTAACTGAGTACATGATGTTAACTAACCACATAATATGTATTATCTTATAGCTGTGTATTACTGCTATATGGAAATTACTTTGACACAATCATCTCTGGCTGAAAACACAATACTACTTAAATTGTAACAAGTATTTTCTGTAAAGCTGCTTTAGAAACAATATGTACTGTGAAAAGCGCCATTCAAATAAGGTTGAATCAAACTGAATTAAACTGAATACACAGTAAGTTTACTGTAAAAAGTAAAATGATGGAAAATACAGAATCCATGCTAAACAGCATGGGTAGACAAAACTATCACATTACAGTATATCCTACCATATTGTAAAACTCTCTAACTACAAAAATGTCTTCTTCTCTTCAATGTTTGAACAACAAACATCATTTGAGAGACTAGAAATGGTTCTAAAGACCCCGAAATCATGCAAATTTAGCATCAGAAACAGAAGCATAGTGATTATAGAAGCATTTGAGGAAATTCAGCATCAGAAACAACAGCATATAGTGATTATATCAGCATCTGAGGAAACTCAGCTGAGACGGCCAAACTCACCTGAAGGACAGAGAACGGACTGAAGCTGCCACCCTCCCAAAAAGAGAATGTCTGTTTTTCTCTTCCTCTTCTTCCTCTTCCTCCTCTCTCTGAAAGTAAAGAATCGATGAGATCCATGGAAAAACCCAATGTCACCACACCTCTCATGTGGCAAGTGTGTTTTATTGTGGCATGTTCATGTCTTGTGAATGATCACGGTTAGTTTGTGGGTTTATAAAGCAATACTTTGGGGACAAAACTGTTCTGAGAAATACAGTCAAACCAAAATGTATTCAGACACCTTGAACATTTCATTGTTTCAGTTTATTCACTATAGTTTAAAAAAAAAGGTAAAAAATTTTTTTTATAAAATTTCGAAAAATGCTAAAGTTTACATTTAGCTTTAGGTTACATAAAAACAATATATGCCTATATGTCCTTATTTAAATGTGTATGTGTTGGGGTTATTATTGTTAACTAGAACTAAAAGCAAAACCATAAAAAAGTATTCCTTGAAATAAAAAAAAAATTCCCATTTTCGTTTAGTTTAGGTTGAAGTACTCAAATAAATGAAACCAAATAATCTAAAACATAATAAAATGAGACATATTTAAAAAAAAAAAACTAAAAATAATGACAAAAACACTCAAATGACAATGCCAAATGACAAAATTATTTTATAATATAATATATTATTTAAATGACAAAAGAAATACATAAATAAAATCCTATTCAAAATATAGAAATAGTAACAAAAACTATAATGGTATACAAATGATAATAAAATAACACTGGAATGTGCTTGATCAGAAAGCTCAGAAAGTGACTGTGTCCGGATTTATCAGTAAGTAATGGGTCTGGTAAGAACGTGTGTGTTTGCACAGCTCTAAGGACCAGTCCAACAGCCACCAACAGACCCAGTTATTTTAAAAGCCACATGACTGCTACATCACACACTGCTTCAGTGGTAACAACAGGATATACACACATGCTAGATCAAAACGGCAAAGAGATCCAGCATATGTGCGTGTGTGTGTGTGTGTGAGTATTCGAGTGTTTGCAGTCTCAGGAAGGTGGACACTGGAGGGAAGGAAGTCACTGTCGTCATGACAATGCGCTTAAACAACAAGTTCAAATGTAAATCAGATTGTTTCTTTCATTTGAAAACATTTCTTGTAAGTGTGCATGTCTGAGTGTGTATGTGTGAGATAATGTGTAGTCATTGCGGTGTCAAAAGGGGAAATGTGCTCATCGAACAAACACAACCATGCGTGACGTGTGAACATGTGATGATGTCAATAATTCTGTTGCAAAGCAACCACTAAAAGAATCAACAGTGTAAAACGCTGGCAGCACCTCATATGAGACTCATGTGTTCATTTCAAGCTTATTAACACTGTCAAAACACTTTTGTTTAGACAAACTGCAATATCAAATGAATGCTATCCCAAAACAAAAACCTCCACAAAAAATGTTTAAACCTGAGCCAAAGCACATTCATAATTGGACTGAAATATGATGTTTTAAAGTATTTTTTGTTGTTAAAACTACACAATAAAATATCACAATAAAGACAAAAATAAATCTTAAAAAAATAAATAAATACCTGAATATACATCAACTTGCGCTCACTCTTTCATCATATAAGGAACTACAACATGACATTCATTATACAGTGAATAGTAAATGAATGAACTTCAACAAAATGAGTGAATATACATAGTATATGGAGGAGATTTGACACGTATGGAAGCCCATTTCAGCCACAAAAGAAAAAAAAATGCTTTGGTAAATCATAATAAAATGACAAAATTATGACACTACATCATAATGAGATAAAATGTATAAATTATCTAATACAAAGTCCTAATTATCATTGATAATTTTAAGTTATGACAAAAGCATGAGATTTCATAATTTTGAGATAAAAAGTGAGAAGTATAGGATAATGATTTTTTAAATCTCATAATTTCACTTTCTGTCATAATTTTTTTTGTTGCAAATTCAATGTATTATGTCATAATTATGATTTACTAAAGAGCTAAACTGCCAGTTTAAAATTAGTATTTTAATGTATGTATGAATGTATGTATGTATGTCAACAAGTATTTCGAGCAAAATATACATGAATAAAAGAATGAGCCTTTAGTACCTCAGACTTGGCTCGGCTCTCCTTGCGTTTCAGGAAACCTGGAAGCCTCCTCAAAACCAGAGTTACTCCATTTGGATTCTCCTCCAGTTTTTTAACAAGGTTTGTCCTGCTCCAGCCAACCTGGAATGGGATTTATCATTTACATTGCATGAAATAAATGTATATTTGCATCCAAAATGGAGGTTCTTTTGCACCTAATGCTTGATGCTGCACCTTTCTATGAGTAATTTTCAGAAAACCTAGTTAGTTTTTTAAAAATTCATTACATTTGAAAAAGTTATACCTGAAATAACAGAGGAGATTTGTTTTTCAAAACATTTTGCCAACCCTGTTACATTCAGAATGTTTCAGTGTTTAACATCAAGAAGCATCAATGTTTGTCTATCTCTTAATCATTGTTTTTCTAGTGTGCCTATCAGTAATAATAGGGCACTGGGCCACAAACTAACGATAATCCAATTTAGTGGACAAAAGACATCTGCTCAAATCCAGCAGGCAGGTCATCAAATGGACGGAAAAGTGTCACTGTGCTAACCCGGGGTTCAGCCCCCTCTCATTAGAACCCTGTCTAATTTCCTTCCTTACAGAAGTCTTTATGTTAACAGCCCAGCATATTACTATTAGTACAGTTATCATTAACATTGAACTGTTACTACTTACCACTATCTGTCCGTTGACCTGAATGACCTCATCTCCCGCTAAAATCTTCTCAGAGATCTCTGTAGGAGACTGTACAGGATTTATGAACACAATACAAGAGTTTTAATACTCAATACTACTGAGTATATCAGTACCAAAAATTGCAATGGCTTAAAAGGAACTGCCCACAAACAGAAGCATCATGCCCATTCAAACTGGCACATGCCCCAAGTGCATTTCGTATGCAACATCGACATCTTTAAGGGTGGATGCTTATTATACACTACTGTTCAAAAGTTTGGGGTCAGTAAGATTTTTTTTTTTTTTAATAAATAAATGCATACTTTTATCTAGCATGGATGCATTAATCAGTCAAAAGATTCTGATTTGAAATAAATGCTGTTCTTTTGAACTTTCTAATTGAAGGGTTGAATGATTTCTGAAGGGTCATGTGACACTGAAGACTGCTTGCTTTGTCATCACAGGTATAAATTACATTTTATAATGTATTAAAATAAAAAAACAGTTATTTTAAATTGTAATAATTTTCCACAATATTACTTTTTACTGTATTTTTGATCAATGAAAATGTATCATGGTTTCCTTGGTGACCATAGAAACTTTTTAAAAACATAAAAAAAAAAAATGATACTGCCCCTAAACTTTTGAGTGTAGGTTAAAAACTTTTGTGTGTGTGTGTGAGGGATTAAAGGAATAGTTCACCCAAAAATGAAAATTCTGTCATCATTCATACACCCTCAAGTTGTTCCAAACCTGTATGAATTTCTTTCTTCTGCTGAACACAAAAGATGATATTTTGAAGAATTTGGGTAACCAAACAGTAGATGGACCACTGACTTCTATAGAACGAAAAAAATGGAAGTCAATGGTGTCCATCAACTGTTTGGTTAATGACATTCTTCAAAATAAGAGTTTCATACAGGTTTGGAACAACAAGAGGGCGAGGAATTGATGACAGAATTCTCATTTTTTGGTGAACTATCCCTTTAAATGTGCGTTTTTTTTTTTTTTTTCTGAATTCAATATATTTAATGAAACAAAAGGAAATTACATCATATCTCCCTCTACCCCATTTCAGACATCAAGGAAGGCAGTTTACCACCCCCCCCATTCAAACTCAAGATTCCCATTTTATGCGAGTCCAGACACCTTACACTATCCCACTTTTCCTAAGGAGGAAGTTAAGATTTCGCTCATATTGTTCTGAGAGCCAAGTTTGACTGACATGTGCCGTCAATTCATTTACAGTATCATTCACAGCAGACTTCAAAAATACCCTCACGTATCTCCCAGCAGACAATTCAAGGGATGATTTAAGTCTGTTTACACTTGAAGAATACTAACTTTCTACCTAAACAAACAAAAAGATAATTTTCAATCTTAAATATATGAATCACTGGGGTACCATCAACCTGTCCTACCTCAGCTGCTGTTCCAGTGACAAAATGATTTCTGGATCCTGTGGTGGTGATCTCAATTCCCTATGTGAAAAGAAATAATGTGCATATCAAGCCAAGATTATTTTATACCTCAGCTAAATTATAATTTAAATGGCTTATATGAACGAGATGAGAATCTGGGCTGCTAATTGGTCTGCGAAACCTGCTGGTTTGCTATAATATTCTGCCATCTAGATCAGCAAACAACTCATTATGGAAAGAAATTCAAAGGGAGAACTGAGGGAGCATGTTCAAGCCGGCACTGGTCAATGAATCGACTGCAGTATCAGATGTCAGCCAAAGTCCAATCTAAAAAGTATTGATTCTGCTGAAAATGTGCTGTAAGTACAGAGACCTCCTGCTTAAGAGACAATGAACCAGGATGGTCCAACCTCAGATCAATAATAATAATAAATCATGTCCAATTATTATATTCTCTGACTCTTGTTTCTTCAAAGCATGCAGGCTAAATGTATCAAAATATGGACCTTATGAGTCTTCCAACAATCTCTCTTCTGGAAACAGCAGAGGCAGGTCTTTCTTGGCAAGAATCACAAGTATTTTTTTTATATTTTGACATTAAAGTATGATGTACTGAACAATGTATAATAAGTGTTATTAGATTTCTTTGAATGGTTTGTGGATGACTGCCAGTGTAATCATGCATGTTGCATTGTGTGTTTGTGTCTGATATGAAGACACACAAAACATTATGGCCCAAAATTCAATTAAAATATGGCAAAAATGACAAAAGACTATGTGAGCCTTTAAAACTAATCTTTTTTTAGAGTATGGCTGTTCTTAATTGAACTGGGGCAAATTTAAGCCAATTATAGAATTTTAATTGAACAATCTATCAGTGCACAGACACCTCACAGAAAAGCTTCTCTTTTGTGGAGCTGCTTAGTGTTTTTTAAGGTACAGAAAGGAATTAAACTCTCTTTAAATGGCTTCAGCCTTAGCAACATATTAGCTGAATACAATACAAAGTGTAACTGTCCGAGTAGAAATGATTTATGATCATTCAACTTACGGAACGAACGTGGCGCCAGTTTAGTTTTTTTCCGTAAGTAGAATAGGGAAGGCGTAGGACATACAGCAAAAGCGTTTTGAAGAATACAGAAAGCGGAAGCACGTGCAAGGTGATAATTTGTGTTTATAAAGCATATACAGTTGTATTTTTTTTAGAAAATGACCGATTGTTTTGCTAGATAAGACCCTTATTCCTCGTCTGGTGTCATTTAAATCCTTTTGAAGCTGCACTGAAACTGTAATTTTGACCTTCAACCATTTGGAGGCCATTGAAGTCCATTATAAGGAGAATAATCCTGGAATGTTTTCATCAAAAACCTTAATTTCTTTTCAACTGAAGAAAGACATGGACATCTTGGATGACATGGGGGTGAGTAAATTATCAGGAAAATTGTATTTAAAAGTGGACTAATCCTTTAACATTTGCAAAACTAAGGAATAAATTTAGCATCACCAAAGTATCTGAATAAATTATGAATCTAGAAAATTACTTGAATTGTATACTGCAAGCCAGAGAAAAACAGGGAAGCAAACTGGACAACACAGAGAGAGGATGAAACAGAGAAAGAATAAATTACTGTAAATAATTCAAGTTATAAATTAATATATGCATTACCACGTGATCTCCTGGTGAGGCTGGGACCAGGTCAACACTCTCCAGCTGTGCAGTATGAGTAAGAAGAGGCAACGGACTAACAGTCAAAATCTCATCACACACTGCTACCAACTGACGACACTAGACAGAAAGACAGAAAAAGAAAAACAGATATCAGTTTAACTGAAGATTGATTATCTCTTCTAAAGTAATGAATATAATCATACATATGAAAGGATTTTAGAGGGTTATCTATCTTTTCATGTCACAATGTACAATACCGTTCAAAAATCTGGGGTCAGTATACACTTTTGTCAATGTTGTTTTTGTTGGAAGAGAAGAAATTGTTGAATAAAGTCATTATTTTTGTTTTGTTTTTGTGCACAAAAAGTATTCTCGATTGCTTTATAACATTAAGGTTGAATCACTGCAGTCACGTTGACTAGTTAAAAGGGCCGTTGACATATTGCATGTTGCTATGCAACCATGAACTGCTCTCTCCACGATGACGAGGAAGTTTGAGCAAAGGATAAATTGATTTCTAGCACTTGCATTAGCTTTACTACTAAATATATTTATGGAGATGAGATATAAAAACCACCCTGTCCAGCTATGATCAGCTGTTTGGCTGAGCTTTTGATGTTTTGTTACGGAAAGGCCGAAGCTGATCGGTTGGTTCTTGTCATATGACCTGCGGTGTACTTGCAGAATTCTGAAAAGTTGAGAATTTTTCATCTTGATGCACCTGGAAAACGAACCACATGCATGTCGCGACCGCGTCGCTTCCATTATGAGCGCGCCTGCCATGCGCCTACATTTGAAATAACGAATTTGAGCGTGCAAAAGTGAACAGCCCCTGACAATGTTTTTACTACTTTTCTGGACCTTGAATTTGGTAATTACGCTGCTTTCTCTTAGGGATCAGAAACCTCTCAGATTTCATCACAAATATCTTAATTTGTGTTCTGAAGATGAACTAAGGTTTTACAGTTTTGGAACGACATGAAGGTGACAGAAATTTCATTTTTGGGAGAACTAAAACTATATCTATGAGTCTTGTTTAGCACAGTAAATACATCTTCAACTATACCTCACTTTTAATGTGCTGTAACAAAAGCTGCACATTTGCTCTTTCATTGCAAGTTCAATACTCTAAAGTATTTTTGTGAAATGTATCATTTCTGTGCCACTACCATTCACATGATAACACATAACTATGATATGCATTACGTTTGAAAACAACAAAAATTTAAAATGTTTATATAAATAAAGATTCATATTAAAGGTGCTAAAGAAGATGTTTTGCTTTATACATTTTTGCAATATTACTTGAAACTGTCTTTACTAACTGATAAAAGACTATTTATTAGGTGCACTGAAAGGAATAATATTAATATACATCATCTATGCACGAGGTAGGGCCTTAAAAACATCAGCCAATCGTTTACGCGATGATCGGCCCTCTGGCTTGTCAATCACTGCTGTGACGTTCCTTGTGAGAGACGTGCGCGGATTGGCCCTCTGGCTTGTCAATCACTGCCGTGACGTTCCTTGTGAGAGACGTGCGCGGATTGGCCCTCTGGCTTGTCAATCACTGCCATGACGTTCCTTGAGAGAGACGAGCGCGGCTGCGCGCTCCAGTAATTGTCCACACTCCACAGGCGGCGCATGCAATGTTTTTGTCAGGAGACAGGAGTAACAACTGCAGATTATAAGTTACGTGCGGTGAGTCCGACATAATGAATCCACTAACACGACACAGCGAATGCCGGTGGTAAACACTCGTGTTCCAATACTCGTGCACGAGTTTTGGGAGGCGTTCCCTCGAAATTCTTACACATGCGCTCATTTCAAAAACTCAGTAACAGTCTTTGGTTTCTCAGTTGACGAAAAGATCCTCTTTAGCACCTTTAATTCAAAGAGTCAAGAGACATGCAGAAAGTAAGAATGATCTCTTACTATGGAGATGATGTCCTTCTCTTTTTCAAACACGGCGGTTTCCTACAGGGAAGAGAGAGAGAGAATTGAGAACATTTACTAAAAATGCAAGTGCTTCCACCCACTGATGAGTTTGATGCACAACCCAGAGATCTACAAACACAGAGTTCATCCAACCCACTCACTCCTTGGCTGATTCAGCTCGTTCAGCCCTCTCAATGAAACACTTCCTTAAACAGAGTGACGCTACACACCGCTAACATTCAGCCAACAACCCTCAGACCATTTAATCCACAACAGGAGCAGAACTAAGAACAAGATTAGATACACACTCTCATACGTAAGGCCTGGAACATGTAGATCATAGTCTAATTAAAGGATTAGGGTGGCCTCTGAGGATCGGTGGCAACAGAAAATGTTCAAACCAGATTTACTGATGAGCCAAATCTTATGTAACATCCCTAAAGATAAACATTGAATCCCAGACCACTAACAGATTCACTTCAGCCAATATACAACTCACTCAGCCATGAAGTTCAGTAGAAATAAAACAAAAACAAACAAGGGCTCATATCCAACCTCAGATCTGTAGCTGAATGCTTTCAGTTAGTCCATCTGAGGCATAAAAGTAGTACTTCATGGACTCAGGTGTGTGTGAGAGAGAGGATATGACAAGGCACGCAGCTGAAGAATTTTTGCGGGAGGTATGTGTGTGACACCGATGGGTCACTTCTCGTTACTTTAAACAAGTGTGTCACTTCCCCTCCTGACTGAGCGATGCACAAAAAAACATGTAGGCAACAAAGTCAGAATGTAAAAAAATAGGCAGGTGGAATACATACAGATTCAGAGACATAAAAAGGTATAAATAGATTGATAGAGATATGAAAGAGAGTTAGTGCTTTAACACAACAGAGGCTGCTGGGATAAGCATATGGTTATGCTTCCAAACTGATTTTTTTGCACAAGTGCTTGGAAGTAAGATGTGCCATTGTCATGGAAACAGATGTAAACATAAAAGTGAATGGAATGACAGGATGTGGAAGGTCAAACAGGACACTTACACACGCTGGTCATGTCTTAGTTTAGTATAATGTCTTCAATATTCACACCCTGTCAAAGAAAAGTGTCTTTTTATAGGTCAATATGGTGCAGTTCAAGCACAGGTCAGTCCTTAGTGTTGATTTGAGAGCAGTCTTGCTGATTGACAATAAATCTCACACTACTCATATCTGGGAAAAAATATAAGCGGGTCGAATAGGGCTACACGATTAATCGTAATCGAATCGAAATCGCGATTTGGCTTAGTGCGATTATGACATCGCAAAGGCTGCGATTTTTAATGATATAAATATGTACACAGCGTGTTAGTGAAGAGCTGCGCTGTGATCAGTAGTAAATGACGCTCCATCTGAGAGCACTGCATTAGAAAAAGCAACACACGTCAAAAATACAAACTTTCCAAACAAGAGAAACCTTTATGAACTTCTTTTCTAAAAAAAAGACAACATTTAATGTGTTTTTACTCCAAACTCACTTCATAACGTCAGTTGAATGTTTGAAATAGCAATTTGATTAGCATTGGATTATAAATATACTTTATTATTACGGATATACCCGAGAAGGCTTGAAGAAAACATAAAAACCATGTATTGTTGTAGTCGTCTGTTTATTTTATTCATGTTTAAAGGTGCCCTAGATTCAAAAATTGAATTTACCTTGGCATAGTTGAATAACAAGAGTTCAGTACATGAAAAAGACATACATTGAGTTTCAAACTCCATTGTTTTCTCTTTCTTATGTAAATCTCATTTGTTTAAAAGACTTCCGGAAAACACGCGGATCTCAACATAACACCGACTGTTACGTAACAGTCGGGGTGTACGCCCCCAATATTTGCATATGCCAGCCCATGTTCCCAACATTATGAAAGGCATTAGACAAGAGCAGAACGTCTGGATCTGCACAGGTGAATCAACAGACTAGGTAAGCAAGAACAACAGCGAAAATGGCAGATGGAGCAATAATAACTGACATGATCCATGATATCATGATATTTTTAGTGATATTTGTAAATTGTCTTTCTAAATGTTTCGTTAACATGTTGCTAATGTACTGTTAAATGAGGATAAAGTTACCATCGTTTCTTACTGTATTCACGAAGACAAGAGTCGTTGCTATTTTCATTTTTAAACACTTGCAGTCTGTATAATGCATAAACACAACTTCATTCTTTATAAATCTCTCCAACAGTGTAGCATTAACCGTTAGCCACGGAGCCAGGGGCACAGGAGACATTTTCAAAGTGAGGGGGTCCAAACTGCGTTCGGGGGGTGGGGGGATGGGTGTTGTTATGACAACGAGCGGTGCACATATCCCATGGTCTTTCCGCGCTCATGGGCAAAGGAGTCCATAAACTATAAATCCTCACGAAAACTTCAGTCACGCCAGCTCGCGCGTCAACCTGAGAGATCAGCCTCCTTACCTTAAAGTGTAAGGAGGCTAAAGTTCGGGCATGATTTATATACCATCGACCTGTCCTAAAACGTTAGCACGCTTTGATTGTTGGTTTGGAGATCAAGCGTTTCTCCGTTCGAGAGCGCATTCTGTTCACATCCGCGACAAAACAGTTGATTATTTACGAACGAAAGCTCACAGAAATGTGAAAATGGTCTCATTTGAAAGAAAATATCCTAAGCTAAAAGATGATATAGTGTGACTAATTGAAGCAGCCCTTATCAAAAGTGCGGGGGTCGACTTCTATCTTTTCAAAACTGCGGGGGTCCTGACCCCCCTGTCCCGCGTGCCAACGGCGCCCCTGCACGGAGCACAGCCTCAAACTCATAGAGAATCAAATATAAACATTAAAATAAATACTTTACTCACATAATTCGAAGCATGCATACAGCATGCATGACGAACATCTTGTAAAGATCCATTTGAGGGTTATATTAGCTGTGCGAACTTTGTAAATGTGCTGTAATATAATCGAGAGCTCATGTGGCAGGGAGCACGCAAATTAAAGGGGCGGCGCACTGAAAAAATCAGTGCATAGTTAATGATGCCCCAAAATATTCAGTTAAAAAAAATTTATTTAAAAAAATCTATAGGGTATTTTGAGCTGAAACTTCACAGACACATTCAGGGGACACCTTAGACTTATATTACATCTTGTGAAAAAGCATTCTTGGGCACCTTTAATCAATCAAAGCGTTTCTACCAGTGGATGCATAAGAGGCACGTAGTTCATATTAAATACATGGACTCCATTTTTGATTTTGCATACCTCTTGACAAAAATAAAGAAATTATTGAGACAGATTTTTAATAATATAATATTTGATAATAAATCCTTTGACCTTTCTAATGATTTATACACATACTGCTTGCATGTTACCAGGTAATCCCACATTTTGTCATACAAGTTTTTAAATATTATTTTCTAATTATTATAGTTAAATTTATAATTAAATACTAATGCTAAATACTTTAATAATGAAAGTTATTACAACAGTAATATTTTTATTTGGTTTAATATTTTTATTTAGCAATAATGATAATAATAATAATAATAATAATAATAATAATAATAATAATTAGTCAAAATAATATATTAGCACAAAATTTCAGGCCAAATTGTGCAGCCCTACAAACAAGCAAAACAAACCTGGTATTGTTTATAAATTCTTTTTTCATTTGTTTTATAAAATCAGATTTTAATTCGCAAATCGCAATTTTAACAAGAAAAATCGCAATTCGAATTTCTCTCCAAATTGTGCAACCCTAGGGTCGAATATGACTCAGAACAATACAGATTTCAATAGAATTTATTCTCTCTGATAACGTATGCCGGACTTCTCCTTTAATCTGCTTAAAGGTATAGTTCACTCTAAAATGAAAATTAGGTCATCATTTACTCACCCCGGTGTTGTTCTAATGCCATATGCCCTTCTTTCCCAGAAATAATTTGTAATTTGTGAGAAATCAAGATTAACAAAAATGTGACACATGACGAAATACAACCCATGTACCTTCTTCTCTGAGGTGAATATATCTGTTATAGCAAGAAGTTATCGCGTTCACATGTGTCAACTGTCATTCTGACAGCCATCAGACAAACTGAGTTTCAGTCCGGTGATATTTTACTCAGTGCAGAAAGTAGTACACGGATACTTTTTTGGGATTTCCAGGCAATGTATTTTATGTCGTGTTTTTGTTAATCTTGATTTCTCACAACTTGTGCGCATGTCGTGCAGCCGTGCAGAGTAACCCAGTGGCCATGGTCAAGAATTTCTTGAAATATTACATTAAATTTCAGTTTGTTTTTCACTAAACCCTAAATGTATACCCCCAGAACACTTGGAATATATGGCACTTCGCATGGGATCGTTCTGTGATACTTTTATGTCTTTTTTAAAAAAGCTTGAAGCTATTTACTGACATTATATGTACGAGCACGAGCAGGACATTTTTTTAAATAATGTTCCTTTTGTGGTTCATAAAAGAAAGAAAGGCATACGGAACTAGAACAACACCAGGGTGAGTAAATGATGACTTAATTTTCATTTCAGGGTGAACTATCACTCCAAACCCTTTTGTATAATCAACAGCAAGCTCAAATTTAGATCTGCTTCCAAAATTTTAAAATGTCCTTTTTAATCACTATAGATATTTTGTTCTAGTTTATATGTTGATCTATATATATGATATATATTCTAGTTTTGGTCCTATTTTCTTTGCATGCACGGCATGCATCTGAGCACTAAAAACTGAAAACTGAAAACTGAAAAGGAGAGACCTCTTTGAGACACACCTGATATTTATTTCCTCTCCAGTTCTTCTGTTTTCCTGGTCTTTTAGCTCTATTGAGGCTGACATCCACACAAAGGAGCTTCATTCAGCTCAAAAGCCTTTACCTTGTTATCTTCTAGTTCTCAACTAAGCCCCTCATTTCACACTGACAATGATCATTAACTCTGTTTTCAACACTGCAGAAAGAGAGAAAGCTTCCCTCAGTGATAAAACACAGGTCAGCTGTTGTCTCCCCTTTCTATATCTTTCTCTTCCTCTCTTTTTCTATGGTTTACTAGCATGACAAATAACTGCATTTGCAGCTGCATACAATGACAAAAATAGAGCAAAGCGAAGTATATAAATGCTTCTGTCTCTAGGCAGAGACAAACAGCTAAATCAAATGTTCTGTTAAGGGGTCACAGGCCAACAGACCTGGAGATACTAAAAAAAGGATCTGCCTCACATCCTGCATGGATTTGTTTACACCTCTCAAAGGCATAAACAACACACGCGCTCGTTTTCCTATCATGGTGGGAACTTTCCATTGACTTCTGTTGTTTTTATACTAGTGCTAATGAGATTTTATACCCCGATAACTGAAACCTAACTCTCACAGAAAACTTTCTACATTTTTACATTGTCAATAAGGCATTTCAGTATGTTTATTAAGCTTACATTCCATACTGAACTACCTTCTAGAACTCTGACTTTAATTTGAGGCACTCTACAGAAGAGACTACTTCTAAAATTCCAAGACACAGACTGTTTATTAAATTAAACAACCATTTCCTTTCAATACAGACCAGCAAATATTGTACTAGATGTTTTTGAAGCAACTTCAGACATGTGAACGCTTGAAGGAAAAGTTTATTTAGGGTAAAAAAAATAAATAAAATAAAACAAGCACACACAGTACTTCTGTCTAATCGATGTGACCTTTTCTTCCTAATCTACTGATGTGTTATTTCAGTACAGTGTGTGTGTGTGTGTGTGTGTGAATCTCCTTTTGCACCCTCTCTCTAACTCCCCGCCTGTTATCTCTCTTTTAATTAATCTATCTTTCACTCCTTCACCTCTCATTCTTTTTAAGTTCATTACTCCTCTCTCTCTGTCCCCTCTTTTTCAATAAAGTCATCAGCTGACTGCTAATTATTCCACACTCCCAGGGGCAGTGCTGCCAATACAGAAAAACACCAAAACATGCACAGATGCAATTATATCTCTAATAAAAAAAGAGTCTCCCTTCATATCTGGGTTCACCCTGGAGACATTAAATATTTGTTCAACTGTTCATCAAAATCACCACTCACCACCAGTGAGCAAGACACACTCATCCATGTATGACACACACTAGTATCACCAGAAAGGTTTGCTTGACATGTTGACCTTTGGCTTCAGATGATGTGGTTTCTATGAGGATCAGAGGCCCACCTGTCCCCTAACACCTGTTCTAACACTCACCTTCATGGCTTCAAATGTCAGAAACTTATTAAAATGCAAGCAGAATGAACACTCTATTCCCAGAAACCTTTAGACTTAAAATCCCCACTGTAATTATTAATAGAGACTGGAGTGGTCTGGCCTCAGTCAGATGTGATCTGTTTTGATTTAGGAGTTCATATGTGATTTAATAAATATACACACACACACAAACCGAAAGCTGTTCTGGATCACAGATCCTTATGCAATCAAACATTGGGTTATATTGAACACAACTTACATTACATATCTAATATTAGACATGCACCGATACTAAATTTCTCCACTGATACCGATAGCCGATTATTCAGAGTGATATCTGCCGATACCGATAACGATACCGATAGTTTGGGGATTCTACCTTTCATACCTTATTCATTATGTTCTTAATTATTATATTTTGAAAGAAATGCAAAAACTTTATTCTCTCCATTTCATCAACTTGTTTCAGAGTAACTGGTATCAGTTATAAACAAACATTACTCAAATTAATATTAACACACATTAACTAAATTCTGAAGATTAAATTAATATTTCCTAACTTTCTGAATGCTATTAATTCATATAATTACTATTAATATTAAACAGCAAACTGGTTTCTTAGCATTTTCTTTACGCAAAGCAAAAATTAAATTTTGTAATTACATTTTCCTTTTGATTTACTGGATATATCAGCCTTGACTATCGACTGTTTTTAAACTATCGGCCAATAGCGTGAAAATGTCCTTTTATTGACCGATACCGATTATTGGCCGATATATCGGTGCATCTCTATCTAATATAATATATGAAAGTATTATTTATATATACAGTATCATTCAAAGGTTTGGGGTCAGTAAGATTTTTTTAAAGAAATTAATAGTTTTATTAAGCAAGGATGCATTAAACTGATCAACATTTATAATGTTACAAAATTCTATTTCAAATAAATGCTGCTTTTTTTAACTATTAATCAAAGTACAAAAAAAATAAATTTTGGTTTCCCAAAAAACTTAGGCAGCACAAATGGTTTCAACATGAATGATTTCTGTTACATTTCTATAGTATTAATTAATATTAAATAATATATTAAAATAGAAAACAGTCTTTTGTAATTGTACCATAATAGTATTTTAAAATATAACTGTTTTACTGTATTTTTTATCAAATAAATACAGCCCTGGTGAGCATAAATATATATTATATATATATTAAAAAAAATTAAATATATATATAAAAAATTAATTTAAAAAAATTACTGACCCCAAACTTGGGATTGAAAAGAAAGAATATAAAATGTGTATTTTCTCTGTTGGTCTCAGAGTGTTGGACCAAAGTACATACTTACAGAGTATGTAAGAAGGATCACATACGGATCGCTGATCCAGAACAGCCCTCAGTTTGTACATTAACTCTTCTTTTACAGCTACCATTCTTACATTACAAAGTTACTGATTGCTGCACAAGAAACCATTTGCACATACAGTATAATAAACACAGAATTAGTTTTTTAGTGTAAACAGGAAGTATACAAACAATGCACTTAAATCAGAAAAGATACCATCAGCTTTAGGAAAATGAACTTAGCGACAAAACATTACGAGAGAGAAAACAACTCGCTAGTGATTTACACTGTGTTTGTGTGTGTGGCAGCTGACAGAAAGAAGCTGATAGCATCAAGTGACAACATTCTTAGTGTGCACATAGCACATTGTTTCTCCATACACACACACTTAGCTTCTTTCTCATTTCCACACTTTCCTTCCCCTCTTTAGCAATGCTATTTGCTCTCAGAGTGGAAGACTGAGTCACATCATCAACGATTCAAAGCCTTTTTTAGTTATTTTCCATGTGCATAAAAATGTGCATAAAACTTTTAAAGTGAACAAGAAATCTGCGAAAAAACATAGAGCAAATGGTTCAGATGCCTTTCTAATGATAAAGCAAACACCGATCTTGAAATAGATGCTATCTGATTTCCAACAACACTGTAAGTCAACGCGTTTTTATCTGTGTGTGGGTCAGTGTAGCCACATAAACCTTAAGACTGTTAAACTTGCGAAACTTTCTCGGTAAAAGCATATGAGAATAGCTGAAAATTAGCAAAAATAAGCAATCAGAACCTATTATAATTTAAAATTTTCAACAGACAACAAATAGAAAACAAACCTACTATTCCATGTCCAGATGAAAGATAATCTTCTGAAGGAGTGAATATCATGTGACCTCTTCTTCTGTACTTTCACCACAGGTGAATAACACACGACCAAAACAGTTCTCATTTCAGTTCTCATAGTCTGTCTTTTAATGCCCCTCCCTCTCTCTCTCTCTTGCTCTCCCTCTCTTTCGGACAGCCTTATCCCTCTTGAGTCCAGTGAATACACATAATGAAAAACATGTGTTTGACAGCATTAGTGTGTTTCTGAATATCAGGCATGAAGCAAACAAACAAAGCAATTATTGGGCAACATGCAAAATGCATCTCAAAAACAACTTGGGTTAGCAAGCTGTACAAATAAGAAGTATGGACAGATTTAAAAATCACCAGATCCTCTATGTAACCTTGATCACTTCAGACTTGAAATACAAAGCACAAGTCATATGGACCACTTTTATCGTGTTTTTTTTTTTTTTTTTTGGAGCTTGACAGCCACCACCCCATTGTCATTGTATGGAAAAAAACAGCTTGGATACTTTGATAAAAATCTCCTTTTGTGTTTCATAGAAGGT
The DNA here is from genome assembly GCF_018812025.1 of Megalobrama amblycephala. Classification (NCBI taxonomy): domain Eukaryota; kingdom Metazoa; phylum Chordata; class Actinopteri; order Cypriniformes; family Xenocyprididae; genus Megalobrama; species Megalobrama amblycephala. Next base: position 33,789,769 of record NC_063048.1, on the reverse strand, counting down.
GTTTCATACCGGTTTGTAAGGTGGAGCAACCAATGACACAATTTTCATTTGCGGGTGAAATCTCCCTTTAAAGCACTGTAACATGAACACACTCACCTTATGCACTGTGTTATCCAGATCTTTACACAGAGTGGTGACTTTCTCATTTGCTGTGTATCCAGTCTGCTGTGCAAACTGATACCTGTAAAAGGCATACACATTATGACTGAGAATGAACAAAATATCACAACACTACTCCATGCTCAAACTCATGGCCTGAATACGAATTCGTTCTGTGGTTCAGACTGTGATTCTCACCTGCTGAGCATAGACGCAAGTCCATTGGATGCTGTGATAACGTCCACCACCGCCTGCAGTACCTGTTGTGGCAGCTTGGTGGTGCTCTGTCCGTCAATGGTATTGACACGCCAACGCCCCTGTATGCTCATCTGTAGAGTGTGAGCCACTGCACGAAGCTTTTCCGTCAAACTGCGCAGATTGTCACCCCCAACACTGTATGTCTGTGCAGACATGGGAAATATGTTAGGTGCCATTCATATTCAGAATGTGTTTTTACGTGTAAAGTAGAATGGAAACAAATGCAATATGCGTTTTTAAAAGCTGACATTTTTTAACGTCATTCTTATGGTGTGTTCCATTCCTCCTAGAAAATTTGTATTTACAAGTTGGAAAGTCGTAATTATAATGTCAGATGCATTCAAGTTACTTTGGTTTGAGCAAGATAGCGATGTAGCCTTTTACATTTTACAAAATAATGAATAAAGAATGCACATTAGGTATGTTTTTATTCAATTTATGAAGGTGCCGTGAACTGAATCGTTATATATTCCAGTTGTTTTCAATCCTGCTCCTGGGGAGCCACACTGCTCTGAACATTTTGTATGGCTACATCCAAATCAAATACTCTCTTAAAGGAACACTCCACTTTTTTTGAAAATCGCTGCGCCTGCTGCACCCATGGTACGGCAGCAAAGTTCCTTGATTATTACGCCAGAATGAGAGTATCCTAGCCATATCGGCCTAAAAAAAAAAAAAAAAAACGCAACTTTTCATTTTCCGTCGGTCTTAGTACATGATGTAACTACAGAAGAGTCAAGATTTAAATAGGAAAAATACTGAAACTCTTTGGTCATTTTTGAGCAAGATGCTAACGGTCTAATCAGATTCAATGAACTATGCTAAGCTATGCTAAAAGTGGTACCGTCAGACCCGGAGATCGGCTGAACGGATTCGAAAAACTGTAAAACTCAACTGTTTAACTCTAGGGGAGTTGGAAAATGAGCCTATTTTCAAAAAAAGTGTAGTGTTCCTTTAATAAGGTACTTATTTTAAATAAGTTCTTACATTACAAGTGCCAAAAAAGTATGTCCTATATAGTATGAATGTAACCTTGCTACATCCGCCATGTTGTCATTATCATGTGACCTATAGTAGTGTCAGTTATGTCGCTTCATAGAGTGGTGGAACTATGATGCATTTTTGTAGGCCAAAACCCGGAAGCAAGTTAGCATTTTAGCACTTCTGGTTCCATTATCCCATAGTTAAAGGTGCCCTAGATTCAAAAATTGAATTTACCTCGGCAAGAGTTCAGTACATGGAAATGACATACAGTGAGTCTCAAACTAGGGCTGGGCGATATATCGCATGTCTATTAAATGCAAGCGGCATTTAATAGACAGAGCCGTAGATCACTGAAAAGCCACGCAATATCGCGTTCATTATCGCAGATGAATCGCCTTCGATATTGAACGCGATATTGCGTGGCTTTTCAGTGATCTGCGGCTCTGTCTATTAAATGCCGCTCCATTTGAAAGCAGGTGATGGTGATTTAGCGGTAATCGGGGAACCGGCTTTACTGACGAAATGCGCGTGACAATTGCATGCGATATATCGCCCAGCCCTATCTCAGACTCCATTGTTTCCTCCTTCTTATATAAATCTCATTTGTTTAAACGACCTCCGAGGAACAGGCGAATCTCAACATAACACCGACTGTTACGTAACAGTCGGGGTGTACGCCCCCAACATTTGCATTTGCCAGCTCATGTTCAAGGCATTACACAAGGGCAGGCAGTATTAACGTCTGGATCTGTGCAGAGCTGAATCATCAGACTATGTAAGCAAGCAAGGACAATAGCGAAAAATGGCAGATGGAGCAATATTAACTGACATGATCCATGATATCATGATATTTTTAGTGATGTTTATAAATTGTCTTTCTAAATGCTTCGTTAGCATGTTGCTAATGTACTGTTAAATGTGGTTAAAGTTACCATCGTTTCTTACTGTATTCATTCGTTATTTTCATTTTTTAAACACTTGCAGTCTGTATAATGCATAAACACAACTTCATTCCTTATAAATCTCTCCAACAGGGTGTAATGTTAGCTTTAGCCACGGAGCACTATCAAACTCATTCAGAATCAAATGTAAACATCCAAATAAATACTATACTTACGCGATTAGACGTCGCATGACGAACACTTTGTAAAGATCCATTTTGAGGGTTATATTAGCTGTGTGAACTTTGTTTATGGTGTTTAAGGCAAGCATGAGCTCTTGGGGCGTGGAGCACGAGAGTTAAAGGGGCTGCATACCCTGAATCGACGCATTTATAATGATAGGCAGTTAAAAAAATTAAATTAAACTAAATAAAAAAAACTATGGGGTATTTTGAGCTGAAACTTCACAGACACATTCAGGGGACACTTAAGACTTATATTACATCTTTTGAAAACATGTTCTTCGGCACCTTTAATGGATTTTTTGAATGGGTTTTTGGTAAAATGGATAAAATAAGGTCCGTGGTTAACACAAGCTCAAGACACTTTCACATTTTATTCCCTACCCGTTACTTTTCAATGCTGTTACGCATCATCATTAAGTACGCATCATTAAGTACGCTGTTACGCATCATCACTAAGTATCATTAACTTTTGTTGATCACAGAGCTTTTTTTTTTTTTGCGATAATCCAAAAGCCTATGGGAAAATCCTATTTGTTTTTTGTCGAAGGAACCAGCGTGATTCACAACTGGCGAATGGCCTACAAAAGTGACGTCATAGTTCCAACACTCACAAATCCTCTCCCATGGTCTCATGGGATAGTAAAGTGTCCATCATATGCTTCAGGATCTCGCTGGAAGAAGAAGGTCATCCAGGTACTTTTAGCCTATACTTTCTTATGAGTACTGTGAATTCACACATACTCACTAATCTTCATTTTAACATATTTTCTCACTGACGCCCCCAAATCAAGAAACTTGGGGCTTAAAGAAAGTTCAGAGTTTCCCACTTGTAATTACAACTTTGTGTTGTCGTTCATGTGTCCAAGTCATAAATACGATCTTTCTGACATAACTTGAACACACCCTTAAAATGAGGCAAAAAAATGTGAGCACAACAGTCTATCAAACACACGTTTACATAGAAAAACAACTGAAAAGCAGTGTATACAAAAACGCATTCTGTGTGAATGGCCTATTAGCATGTTTATAAGTGCATGTGTTGTGAATTCCAACAGAATAATATATTAATGAATTTCAACAGAATTCCAACAGAATAATAATCACAATTCTCTTCTTTTTACTCTATTAAAATCATCTAATGTCCCTGATTAACATATTTATCGTGTACATACTGTAACATTAAGATCTCATTTTATCACTCACTATGTAACTTTTATTCCACTCTGAAATCTCTGGCATGTTCCTATCCTTCATCTCTCTCTTTCTCTCTCACACACACACACACACACTCAGCATAATTAATGTCAAGCAAACCTTTCTTCCTGAGAGAGTCCTGAGATTTGAGGTTTGCTAACTAACACCTGGAAAATTCTCCTGCTATTTTCTCTATAGCAAACCAGGAGCAGTTGCTGTTACGACACACGCAGGGAGTCCTGGCACCATCAGGTCCACATTAATCCTCCCAGCGGGTAAAACATTTACAACACATGGAGCACATCCACTGTCAGCTCCCTGGAAGCTTCAGTCAGCGAGTCAGCAATTAACACATTTATGCTCTGAAAATGAAGTGAAAATGACTGTACTATTTATTATTTCTTAAAACTGCATGTAATGTACACTATAAATCCATGATATTACACAGCTAAGATGACTGAAGGCAAGCATGAATGTGCAAACCGCTTAAAAAAAATAGGCCAGGCACTTGTGGAAGAATGTCCTCCAAGATTTGGCTTGGGTTTTTGTTAGTGTTACAGGCCTCTGAGAATACAGCTAAAGTCAGCAGGGTTAGCAGCTCTCACAGTAATGAAATTCACAGACAGAGAGAATGAGAGAGCAGTTCCTTCACAGACTAATGCTATAACCGTTTAGAAAATGATAGTGACTCATTTAAAGTGCTACAGCATTCCTCCCCTCCATAACAGAGGCTCTAATACGGGCAGCAGACAGGCATATGAAACACATACGCTAACAAATATTCATACAGAAATACTTAACAGAGAAGAATTATTATAATACAATTACACCCTGTATCCACAAATCATACACTCACATCCAAACTTTATCCTCTTTATAACACTCCTTTCACATCCATTGTTCTAAACAAAGGGCTAATAATAAATAAACTAAATTTAGCACCAAAGGCTTCCAGAAGTGTGAATTAAGGTATTATTTAGTCCACTGGGACCATTTTTAGATGTTTTCACAAAGATTAATGCACAGACACACACACACATAGAGAGAGAGAGAGAGTCCTACCAAAGCACAGAGTTTTTCCACAGCCTCTAGTATTAGCTCCTGATGTCCGATTTTATGCACTCCGAGTTTCTCCAGCCTGGAAGAAGAAAGTTGCAGCAGATCTGAGCCAGAGAGCTGCCACTCAGACAACGAGTACTGATGTAGAGGAGCATCCAGACCTGACAGACACACACAGAAATATCACAAAGTTAGCACAGAGAAATTCAAGTTCATCAATAGTTCAAGAGAACTGAAGTATATCACAGTACCAAATGTTACTGGATAAAAATGTAAAATATTATAATAATATAAATATTATTAGATATACACTACCTTTACAAAGTCTAGGGTCAGTAAGATTTTTTTTAAATAAAATTTTATATTTTTATTCAGCAAGTAGGAATTAAAATGGGTAAATAGTGACAGTAAAGACTTTTATATTGTTACAACAGTTTTCTATTTCAAATAAATGCTGTTCTGTTGAACTTTATATTCATCAAAAAAAAAAAAACTGAAAAGTCACGAATTCTACAAAAATATTAAGCAGCAAAACTGTTTTAACATATATAATAATAATAAGATATCTTACTTGGGCACCAAATCAGCATTTTAGAATGATTTCTGAAGGATCATGTGACACTGAAGACTGGAGTAATGGCTGCTGAAAATTCAGCTTTGTCATCACAGGAATCCCAGAAAGCAACATAGTGTGGCCCAGATCCAGCCCACATCTGGTACATGTGGATTACATGCGGACCAGATGTGGGCCGGATCTGGGCCGACACTATGTTGCTGTCAGGGATAAATTACATATATATATTAAAATAGAAAAGTTGTATTGATATTTCACAATATTACTGTTCTTACTGTGTGTTTGATTAAATAAATGCAGCCTTAGTGAGCACAAGAGACTTCTTTGAAAACCATTAAAAAAAATCTTACCAACCCCAAACTTCTGAATCTGAATGCATTTAAAAATAAAAATGATCTATCTAAAACTACAAAAAGAAAATATATAATTGTCACTATTATAGTGGAGAAAATACTGAAAGAACAATTATGTCTGAGTAGCGAGTAGAAAGCAAGAGATGCCAACACATAATGAATGAAAGGAAACCGCTACATGATGAGCTGAAGTACGACCCACTGAACAATCCACATATACACATATGAAAACAGTTCCATAGATCTGTTACAATGGAAGGAAATGAGCATGAAGAAGGTGCCCAGGAGGCATCTGGGTCATGCACACTAAAGCTGTGCAACCACGCTTTTGTTGAAAGTCATGTTAAAACACACACCTGCTATGTGTTTACTTTAGGAAGAAGCACTTTAGAACCCTTTAGATCACCAAACTACAAGCAGTTTCTGTAGTTAAATTTGGAATGATCAAGATGAAGGTACTAGATGGATACTTGTCTGCACATACTTTTCTGTAAACCACTGTACGCTCATACACATGCACTCAAAACATTCAGGGGTTAAGTTTAAGCTTTTTTCTCTAAGCTGGTGAAACACAAAGATTTTTAGGCCCTGAAGGAAATTCCTTTGAGTACGATTTTTACGCAACTACATCCACAGCCAAAAGATTTTATAACTTTCTGAGACTATTCTCTACTCTAGATTCATAACACAAGTACAGTATATAACCATGATTTGTTTTAAAATCATATGTCTTTTGTAATCATATGTTTTTGGATATTATATTTATTCTGCCTTTAGAGATCTCATAGCTCCAAAACAGGATCTAAATGATCACAAGATACAATCTAGCCCAACATTTGTCAAACACTAACTAAACATTTTACATAAGGGACTCTGTGCTTTGGTTACAGTCGAACAGGTTATAAGGGCTTCAGTAAAATCTAACACATAACCAGATGTTTGTGTGAACTGTATCTTTATTTCTAGGCAACATTGGTAGAACTTTTCAGTTGCCACGACTTTGAAGTATGTGCCTTTACTAAAACTGATTTTCAGAAGCCTTTATTGGAGTAAAAAGTAAACTATTCTCCTTATTCATAGTACCAAGCTACTGTAATCCACATAATCCATGTTTTACTTAGTACACTTTATAGTTGGATTATATATGAATACGTATTCACAAGCAACTGCACAACATAACCATAATGGGTCATTATTACGCAATACTACAGTACTAATGTAACTACAATTTACACACAGCTACACAAAAGACTATTGTAAAGCATAAAAGAAATAACATGGTAAAGAGTAGCCTACGAGTGTTAAAGCGAAACCAGAGAACATGGATCAGAACTGACTGAGCAAGAGAGTCATGCGTATAGAAAGATGTGGGCCAGTCTGGACTCGCACAGAGAATGACAGCAACAGATTTTATCTCTTTGGATATGACGAAACACGTATCAACAACGATACAGTTTGTGAAGTTTGTTATATCGCTCTTATTAACCAGCTGCGTTAGTTACGCGCGAGCGTTTATCAACAAACTAAAACGGGCTTCCTCATTCCACCAACACCTTCCGTTCCTTAGGGATTTGTGTCGTTCCTGTTTTATTCGGCCATATCTCTCTGTCGACTGACACAGAATCCCCTGTCGGTCTCTAAAAACTTAAAGACGCAGACATAAACATAAACACACCCCATTACCTTTGAGCCACTCGGTGACTCTCTCGGTGGTCCAAGACGATACGGGCTCCATGATCTTAGGAGCATGAATTCAAATCCCTGTAGTGGATCAGAGCAAAGAAAAGTTCATCCTGCTGTCTGTCTGGTTGGCACACCTTCCTACAGGTAAAGCTGCGGTCTCAGCCAATGGTGTGCTGCGCTGGTGTCCGCGCGCACTGCGCCTGTCTCAGTTTGCTGGGCGGGGTTCATGAAACTCTCTCATAGAGGCTGTTCAATGTCCCGAGATCAATTTTTTTTTCGGTTCGCCAGACTCCTTCCCTGTAAACTTGCTAGTGTTTTGATGAGCTTAATTAACTCTGTAGGGCTTTTGACTTAGTCCTTTCTGCTAGCATTAGTGAGTAAATCCCATTTCCCCACTTGTAGCCTACTGTATTTTATTGTCATGGAAAGAAAATGTATATATTTAGATTTTAATATATATATATATATATATATATATATATATATATATATATATATATATATATATATATAAAAACACACAGCAATGATGACAATAACAGCACTTTATGGTGGTATCTAGACATAAAATAAATATATTTTATTTAACTTTTTTTCTGAACATATATCTAAAATACCCTTTAATATCTAATTAATCTAGTGTACAATCCAGCCTAAGAAGGTTTGTGGTTTTAGCTGGTCTCCCAGTCTGATCTAATTTGATGCTTTAAGATGAGGTTTGGGAGACCACCTTAAACCAGCAAAAACCAACAAACATTAGGCTGGTTTAAGTGTTTGTTTGTTTGTTTTTCAGCAGGGCATTGTACTGCACTCTAGCGCCTCCTACTGTCTGTGTGATAGATGCATTGTTTAGGTGTTGTGTGTGTGAATACAGAATACATTTTTTTAGAGTAGGTGACTTAATATTCAAGCCTGATAAGACATGTTTTAAAAGCACCATGAAGTCTTGGCTCCGATGAGCTCTATAATTCATTCCTCCCATGCAGATCCAGCATGTCGTAAACAGTGTGCATCTCTGTATGCATATGCAATAAGGCAATAATGGATATAGTTCAGAACATATGGCTATGGAGTAGATGATAGTGCAACATAAAAGAGCAGTCACTTCAAAAGCAAAGCAAGTGCATGGTTTGATTTGCATTCTATTGTAGAGCATAGAGGCGGCCGAGCATTGAGTGGCCTTATGAAAAATATCCTTGAAGCTCTTGAACTCTGATAATAGTTTTACTGAGTTATGGCAGCATTGTGTCCACAGAGATGAAACTGAAATGGTATCATTCAAAATCCTTTGTTCACAACCAGACTCTACTAAAAATTCATGAGCAACACAGTACTTGCATTTTGCTGCAGTTAATTAATCCAGTTATATGGAAATGGTTGAATAATACATATAGAGCAAGAATTTGACTGTTATAATGTTTTAATTCAACATTTATTTTGAATCATATTCGTTTGAAATTCTCAAATCTTGGTTAAACTGCAGTATAAATATGAGAAAGAGTCCATGAGGCTTTCGCCCTCCCTTTCAAGCTACAAGGAAGTAGCCAAATACCATTCAGTCTTTTGCATGTCTGAACACATCAGGTTCTTCATGTTGACAATGCAAAATGTAAGAAATGAGAATAGCTGTTTTGCCAGCCAAATGTAGATCCAGATAAATCTCACATCGTCAAGAATTCTACATAGCTTTCCCTATAAAACAACAATATAACAATTACAGGCCTTTTCTGGAATTAAATGTATTTGTTTTGATGCCTTTGGCACTTAATCAGTGCTGGGTAGTAACTGATTACATGTAATCTAGATTACATAATCAGATTCCAAAAATAAAGTATTTATAATTAGATTATATTAAATTTTAAAATACTCATAATTAGACTACAGATACTTTTTTATTGATTACATGTCATTCTCACAATGGCAGTAAATTATTCATAATTCATTGATTTTACTTCTTTGTTAAATTTTCCTTTCTATAAAAGTCTACCGCCTATATAAGGTCTTCCAGGTTTGTGGAATCGCACACACAGACCAGTCACTAGTCATGTGCCTATCACTGAAAATGGACACCCACACAGCATTTGGTCTCTGGATTTACACAAATCAGTGCTTCCTCAACATTGCAACATTGCATACTTTATCTAATCTGCTCCTGACAAACACATTAATTATTTGAATTATCACTCATAACACACATTAGTTAGTTATGTACTGTCTTTGGAAGGATTTTGTCTTTCTAACACATTAAAATGTACAAATTCACATCATTTCATATTTACTGTATGCAATGCAGGTATTCCCCAATTTTTTTGTCAGCTGAACCTCTTTGCCGTAATATATTTACATGAGGCCCTTAGATTTTAAGTAGGTCAATAATAAAATTAAGTCAATAATAATAATACTAAATGATAAAATTAAGTTTACAGTTCTCTGACATAAGTGTTACAGTATAGACAGGCCGGAGACAGAAGATCACAATACAGGATGTTTATTGAACACAAGCAGAGGTAACAGTGACAACAGGTGAGTAAGCAGATGCAATGGGAGTGAATGATGAATGATAGAGAATTGATACTGTCCTTTGTTGTTGCAGGGTGACGTTGGAGAATGGTGGTAGCAAACTGGAGACGCGGAAGGCAGACGACACTCATACATGGACTGGAGACACTGGAGGTAACTTGGAGACACAGGATACAGGTAAGTAACGAAAGGAGTCTTTGAGGTAAGCATACAGGTAAGTTCCTTGATGCGACAATGTGACTGAGTGTGTGAGTGTCTTAAGTAGTGGTGCTGATGAGTGAGCTGATGAGGTGCAGGTGTACGTGATCAGTACTCAGTGGATGGCGTGCGCTGTGATTGGTGGGTGTTGGAGCCTGGCGTGTCTGTGACAGTACCCACCCTGACATTATGGTGGTCTTCCTCTTCCACGAGGGGCAGGTCTGTTGGGATGAGCGGCGTGGAAGGTGTCCAGCAGATTAAGGTCAAGAATGTCATTACGTGGGATCCATGAGCGTTCGTCGGGACCGTAACCTTCCCAGTCCACTAGGTATTCGAGCTGACCACCATGGTGCCGGGAGTCCAAGATCTCACGCACCTCGTATACAGCTCCGTTGTCCAGTAGAAGTGGAAGGGGGGGCTCGGCTTCGGGCACACCAGGCTCTGTGGAGAGAGGAACAGAAAGGTGGTGAGGTTTAAGTGACACATGGAATGTGGGGTGAATGCGATACTCTGGAGGTAGTTGAAGTTTGTAGGTGACCAGGTTGATCTGTTCCAGGATGGTGAATGGGCCAATGAACCTGGGACTCAGCTTACGGCATGGTAGGCGCAGTCGGACGTCCCTGGTGGACAGCCAGACCTTCTGTCCCGGTTGGTAGGTAGGGGCTTCGGACCGACGAAGGTCTGCTGCCATCCTGTGCCTACGAAGGGCACGTTGCAGTTGGTGGTGTGCTGAGTCCCAGACCCTCTCGCTTTCTCGGAACCAGTAATCCACAGATGGTACGTCCGATGGTTCCGCGGAACAGGGGAAAAGTAGGGGTTGGTACCCGAGTACGCACTGGAATGGTGTAAGTCCGGTGGATGGCTGGCGTAGGGAATTCTGTGCGTACTCGGCCCAACTCAGGTACTGGTTCCAAGAGTCCTGGTGGCCATGACAGAAGGTACAGAGGAAGTGGCTGATCTCTTGGATCTTCCGTTCCGTCTGCCCGTTCAATTGAGGATGGTATCCCGACGAGAGGCTGACGGTCACACTTAGGAGTGAGAAGAATGCTCTCCACACCCGGGAGATGAACTGTGGTCCTCTATCCGACACGATGTCTTCAGGGATTCCGAAGTATCGGAATACGTGGTTGAACATGATCTCTGCGGTTTCCATGGCAGTGGGGAGTCCCTTCAGAGGAATAAGATGACAGCATTTAGAAAATCTGTCCACAACAACGAGTATACAGATCAGTGACAAAATCTACTCCTAGGTGTGACCAGGGGCGATTTGGAATGGGCAGAGGAAGAAGCTTGCCGGATGGTATCTTCGAGGTGGCGCATTCCCTGCATCCCTGCACGTACCTTCTGACATCGCCAGCCATGTTGGGCCACCAGAAGCTCTCTTTCAGCAACGAGAGGGTTTCATTGACCCCCGGGTGGCCAGTGCCAAGTGAGGTGTGCGCAGAGTGAATAAGTGGAGTGCGGCATCTGTGGATGACATACTGCAAGCCCGGTGGACAACCCGGCGGAGTGTTGGTGGAGGCATTGGAGGAGGGTAGAGTTTCAGCAGACCAGGTGATGGGGCTGACCACGATCTGCTCTGGGAGAATGAGTTAAGGATCCTCAGTGTTTTCTTCTGGAGCATGAAGTCTAGATAAGGTGTCTGCCTTGACGTTTCAGGATCCAGGTTGATAAGATATGGTGAAGTTAAAGCGTGTGAAGAACAACGCCCAACGGGCCTGTCTGGAGTTGAGTCTTTTAGCTGCTCGAAGATACTCCAGGTTTTTATGGTTGGTTAGAACCAGAAAGGGATGTCTGGCTCCCTCCAACCAATGCCTCCACTCCTCGAGGGCCAACTTGACAGCAAGAAGTTCTCGGTTGCCGATGTCGTAGTTCACCTCCGCCGGGTTGAGCTTGCGGGAGAAGAAGGCACGTGGATGGAGGCGGCTTGGGTTCCCCTGCTGCTGCGAAAGGACCGCTCCTACTCCTGTGGTGGAGGTGTCCACTTCCACGATGAAGGGCTTGTCTGGGTTGGGATGGACCAGGAGAGGAGTGGTGGTGAAAGCCCTTTTGAGGATGTCGAATGCTTCTGTGGCGGCTGGAGTCCAGGACAGAGACATGGGATTGTTCTGGAGGAGATTTGTGAGCGGGCTGGTGATGGAGATGTAGTTTTGGATGAACCATCTATAGAAGTCGGTGAAGCCGAGGAAACGTTGGAGTTCATTCACTGTTGTAGGTGTGGGCCAGTTCCTGATGGCTTCCAACTTCCCCTCGTCTATCCGGATGCCACTGTGGTCGATGTTGTACCCAAGGAACTGCACTGAGGACTGATGGAAGGTATTATGAGTGTCTTGGTGCTGATGAGTGAGCTGATGAGGTGCAGGTGTACGTGAGCAGTACTCAGGGGATGGCGTGGGCTGTGATTGGTGGGTGTTGGAGCCGGGCATGTCTGTGACAATAAGTTAATGTCACATAACATGCAGGTAAACAAATCTATTTTTTAATTATTTTAGTTAATGTTTTATCTTGATTGTTTTTATTCTAAAATTATTTATTTTAATTTTGTTTCTCATTGAACTCACAAACCACTGCAATTCCTTCACACACCCCAGTCTGGGAAACTCTGATGTAATGTAATATTTAATGCAATTCATGTTGTTGATAACAATGGAATATATTTTCTTTCTCTTTATATTTTTATATCAATATGGTTCAAACTTATCCAATTCAAATCAATGTGATAAATGAGTTAGGTCAAAAGTAATCTAAAAAGTAATCAAAAAGTAGTCAGAATACGTTACCTAAAAAGAGTAATCTAGATTACATTACAAACTACAATTGATGTAATTTGGAATCAGTAACTGACTACAAGTAACTGACTACCCAGCACTGGAAGTAACCTACTGACTCAAAGTGAGGTTGTTTTCTTTTGCTTTTGCATGTCTGATTAACCAGTAATTAACATTTTTATTTCAATCCTCAGAACACTTCCTCATTGCTCTACATCTCTTGAGTAAACAACTATATTGCTGCATGCTTTCATTTGGATGTTGACATCTAGCAGTGCCTGATCCAATCTGTGTTTTTCATAATTGGTGTTTGCAGGATATTTTTTCTCAAGGTGGCTGCTAAGAAAAGACTAATTATGCAATGCAGAAGCAAATGAATTCACACCTGTCAGACAGACAGAGTGAGGACACTAATAAACTTCCCGATGGCACAAGAAATGCATATTTGCAGCAATTCAAGCACACTCAGTCTCTTACTCTCCAAGAGAAAACTGTGCCGTTTCATTTTAATCTACATTAATGTATTCAAATAGGCTGTAAGGTACTTTGCCAGATCTAGTTTTGCATAACATTTAAAGGCAGCTGTATTGTGTGTTTGAATACAAAATTTATTTAATGCACAAGATGACTCAAAATGTTGGATGATAGTTTTGATTTAAGAGACTCATTACTTTTCCAAACCACCCTTCTGCCTACCCACTAAAGCCACTCTAGCTGAAATAACAGAATGGCAAGTTATGTTTAAAAGGAAGGTGGTATGCCGTTATATACTGTGCACAGTATATTGAATGTGCATGGATTGTCCATCTATTTGCTGAATTGTGCACCATACAAACCCACCACAATGGACTGAATACTGAATCCCAGAATGCACTGTGCTCAGTTTGACGTTACTTTCCAGAGTGATGAATGAACTAGAAACTCACATTACATAATAGTGAGCAATGTGTCTCCTAAAGAGTTCTCTTGGGGGAGGCCAGTACACAAAATGAAACTGACATCACTGAAACATCACTTCATGGGGGTGGGGGAACATTTTCCAACAGCTGGAGTGCTTGCCATTGGATTCTGTTTTTGTTTTTTGTTTTTAAACCATATTTTATTTATTATTTAGCACTAAAATTAGTGTATTGATATTGTTACACTTATCATGCCAGTAAAGTATTTTAAATTGAAAGAGAAACACACACACAGGTTTGTTTTGCTTTCAAAGTGAGGACATTCCATAGGCGCAATGGTTTTTATACTGTACAAACTGTACATTCTATCCCCCTACACTACCTACTCCTAAACCTACCCATCATAGAAAACATTCTGCATTTTTACATTTTTAATAAAACATTTAGTATGTTTTTAAAGCTATTTTAAATATGAGGACTCATGAAATGTCATAATATTTAATGTTTACGTCATAATACAGTGTTATTATACAACTTTGTGTCCTCATAAATCACAAAAACGCGCACACGCACACACACACAGGTTTGTTTTTGTGAATTGTGGGAATATTCCATAAGCGTAATGGTTTTTATACTATACAAACCGTATTTTCTATCGCCCTACACCTAAATCTACCATCACAGAAAACTGTACACATTTTTACTTTCTCAAAAAAACTCATTCTGTATGATTTATAAGCCTTTTGAAAAATGGGGACATGGGGTAATGTCCTCATAAGTCACCCTCTCCTTGTAATACCTATGTCATACCCATGTCATTATACAAATTTGTGTCCTGATATGTCACAAAAACACGTGCACACACACACACACGCACACACAGAGTCACTACAAGTTAGAAGTAGAATCTAATTTATTTGGTCTCATTTTACATACATGCTTATATAGCACAGTTGTCAAGGCACTTCAAAGCTTCAGATATATCCTGTAAACAGTGTGCTGTTTACAACAATGTAGCACACTATTCTTAAATATTGTGAAGTACTCTGAAGGTAGCTACTGTCAAGACATACAAAACTAAATTATATATAATAATACATTTTATAATGCCCACAGTATATTGCCTACCACATCCATTACGGACCAATTTGTCATTTAGCTGCTTTACACTTCTCTTATTACACTCTAAGGAGTGCCTCGGTACACAAGGAGTGCTCACAAAGACAATGGCGATAGCTCATAAATCTGCAGGGTTTGACCATATGCTGCAGAACTGTATACTGCCTGCTACAACAAACAAGAGACCCACTGCATTGTGAGAAAGACTATGCGAGCTAATGAACTCTGTCTATATAATGCAAATATTGGGTATTATCAATATGCATATGGAATATTAACATTTATTATCAATACTACTAAAATACTATTAACACACCACATGCTACATTTCTTTCAAATGAAGTGTGCATATAGTGTGCATGTTTAACTGGCATTATGTCACTCAGAACTGTCATTAAGATTTTCATGCAGTCCAGTGATTATTCTGCCCACAGCAGCTCCTGCAGTCTGTTGCATGCTTGTTTCACACCCACACACCTCCTACTGATTGTCCAACAATTCACATGCACGCATGGGTGTGCGTGTGTGTGATGTAGTGTGGGTGGGAGGCGGGCGGACATCCTGCTGAATAGTCTCTGTGTGTGTGATTTGGGAGGGAGGCACATTGTTAGTTATTCAAGAGATGATAATGCGAGCATATGCAAGACTATTGTATGTATTTGTGTGTGTAGGGTGCAGGGTTTTAAGTGTGCCATGTCTTAATATAATGTGCACCTCTGCAATGTAATGTGTTAAGTATGAGTCATCTTCCCCTGATGCTTGAGTGAGATCCAGGGAGTCCCTGGGGTCGTTGAGGGTGAAAAGATGCAGCTCTTTGGCTTGAAATCAGATCACAGCACCAAGTACATACACAATTACCCACGGAGGAAGTGCAGGTTATTCCTAGGCAGGCTATTTGAGGTCAAATAAATGCTACATAACAGCAGCGCTGGGATGCAAATTCACTGAACCAAATAGTGTCAAAGTTTTTGCTTAATCATTGAGGACATAAATAACAATTAAAGGATTAGTTGACTTTCAAATGAAAATTACCCAAAGCTTTACTTTTTGTCTGATGAACACAATCAGAGATATTTTAATAAATATCCTTGAAGTAAAATATTTAGCTTCTGCCAGACCGCCTTCCATATTCAAGTTACGAAGAAAGTGTAAACTAAATATAAATAAGTTGAATAGGGAAGGCATAGGCCAGGGAAGCTTTTTGCACTGCGAGAGTTTTACACTTTCTACGTAAGTTGAATACGGAAGGCCATCTGGTGGAAGCTAGATATTTTACTTCATAACTTGTTAAATATGCATCTTTTTTACACAAACGCATTGCTTCGGTTCAGAAGGACTTTATTAACCCCCCAGAGCTGTGTGAAGTATGTTTATGATGGATAGATGTGGATGGAGACACTTTCTTCAGCTTCATACTCATTGGTCCCGCTCACTGCCATTATAAAACTCAGATGCATCAGGATATTTATTAATATTTCTCTGATTGTGTTAATCAGAAAGAAGAAAGTCATTTACACCTAGGATGGCTTGAGGGTGAGCAAAGCTTGAGGTAATTTTCATTTGAAAGTAAACTAATCATTTAAAGGGGCCATGAGATGGATTTTTTTTTTTTCATTATTTTAATGTTAATAAAGGTTTTGCAACAAAAAAAATATTATTAATTAATTATTAATTATTTATTAAACTATTATTTATTTAACCCTTATTCGGACCCTCTATCTGACCCTCTATTTAAGCTCTGTGTTTTGTTTAGTTCTTCGTCCGTTCTCATCAGTTTATGGTTTGTTTATTCTGCTAATCATGGTTTTTGCTAGTGTGCTTAGTTTCTTTGTGTTTAAATTAATTGGACTGTTGCACTTAAATCCAGCTTTCATTTTATCCCTGTTTCTGCTACCCAGCGGCGACAGTTAAATGAGTAAATAAATAAAATAACTGAACAGTATAATAGTAGAGAAAAAAAAACTTAATAGAAACTAAATATTTTCCACCTCATTTAGGAGAGGATTGCATCAGTATTTACTTATATTTAAAAAGCTGAGCTGCATCTCAGATTGTTTTTAGCTTCATAATTAATTTGATTCATTTTGGAGCTACAGTACGAAAGTGATTATTTAAGCGGGGGATAAAACAAACAATCATCTAAGAGGATTTTTTGCACCAACATCAATTGTGCACCAGACCAAATGAGCCACTAAATATCTGCAGTATCACCGGCCTCTAGGTGGCATTATTGAGCACTAATACCATTAGTAATAAACCCCCCACAGAGATGTGGAGGTAAAAAAGCCCTTTTGTTCTTGATGTGTTTATTGTTTATACAAAGTCTCTCACATTTCTAACGATGATTTTTTTTCCAATATGGGCATTTTATATGTTTATATAAATGTTATGTAATGTGCTATATTTTATACAAGTGTTATATAAAAAAATACCTCAGTCTGAATTCATTCAGCTCCATCTTTCTTTTCTGCACTTCATTCAGTTCAAGGTCAAACTAGCTGAATTTTTAAAGACATGATGTTGTGAAACAGGTAACCGCTTTGGAAAGGAACTAAGACTACCAAACCAACCAAATATAAAGTACATCCTGCATTATGTATGTGGATTTCAGTTGTTGTTTTTTTTTAATAAAAAAAATCCAGTGTATTCAGAGGCTCTTGTGAGCTCTCTAGACTAAATAATAGGCAGAATCACCTTGCACAGAAGGTCATGATAACACACTGAACTATACCCACTTGCTGTTCTAGCAGATGCTTTTGATTCAAAGAGACTTACAGTACAGTAATTGTGGGAACAAGCTGACAGGCAGATTGCCAGGTCCTCAATGAAATAGACCCAGCCAACAGCATCCGTAAAGAGTATCGAAGACAGTGGTATAGCTGAGCATGTGCATCTGATATCTGTGTACATAATAGCTGTTTGTACTGCCGTAGCATAGTGCAGACACACACACACACACTCAATGGAGGGTAACAAAAGTGTTGGTATGCCTATGATTTATTTTTGTGAAAAAGATGTATAGTATATACTTGACTTTAAGGATAATTGCATGTCTTTCATTGAGGTCTTAGTCTTGATGCCTTTTAAAAATGTCACAGATTAGCCTGACATAGCCTGACATTATCATTAGTGTATTTGAGTGCCATTAAAAACATTTTGTGCTTTGTGCCATCATTTGACTCAATGAAACATGGTCCTCTACCATGCACACTCCATATCCACCCACTTCCATCTCATAAAGGCAACCATTCATACTCTGTTTTTACTCTGGCAACAGATTCACTGGCATGCTGACAGATGGTTGCCAGTGGTAACCACTCTCAGCGAGAAGCAACAGTTGCTCTTCTCTGCTCTCTTTGAGAGAATAAAAAGTCAAGAGGTACTGGCATATCACTGCCTTGCCACAAAATGGGCAAGCCTACAAGACACTTACAATTGACAACACGGAACAGCAATCCTGGCATGATGGAAAAGGAAATTGTGCCAGTACTGGTGAATACTTTGTTACATCGATCTCTTCTTTTCTTGATAGTATTTTGGTAAAAAATGCTCAATGTGCACTGGGATTATTTCGCCAGTCAAATGAAACTGAAACGCACAAACACAGAACAGATGTGTTGTGTCAGTGTTGGACACTATGGACAGTAGCAACTGGTATAGGTAGCCCCATTTTTTGAGAGGCAAAATTGTTTTATTGATCAAAAAACACTACGACGTTACCTTTTCCCTGACAAACATGGAGCAAACAATCTGTTGGCTGTTTTTGGAACCAGCAATTTTGTATTTATTTACTTTGAGACTGTAAAAAGTATATTTTATATAGTATGAATGTGTGTAGTATGAATGTAATCTGGATGTACAGCATTCGTTATGTTGTCATTATCATGTGACCTACAGCATCAGGTGTGTTGCTTCACTGCCATTCAAAAATCTCGAGGCCTCATGGGATAATAAAGTGCCTATTGGATGCACACTTTGGAATCTTGCCGGAAGTAGTCATTCCAACACATGCATTCATGGCAATTTTGAACTATTTTATGTTTTAATGAATTGGTGGATAATTCATATGAATTTGTACATTCTTTTTTTTGTATGATCTGCTAAGACCCCTATGGAAGCTTGTTTTTCACCACTGAATAAAAAATAAAAAAGGTAATTGCTGCTTTTTTCTTAGAACTGCACCCCATCACAGAAAAAAAGTCAGAATTGCGAGATATGAACTCGCAATTCTGACTTTTTTTCTCAGTTTATATCTCTCAATTCTGACTTTTTCTCAGAATTGTGAGTTTATCGTGCAATTCTGACTTCATATAAATGCGAGTTATAAAGTCCAAATTTTTAGTTATGAAGTCAGAATTGTGAGTTATAAACAATTCTGAGATAAGAAGTCATAATTGTGAGATATAAACTCGCAATTGCGAGAAAAAAAGTCAGAATTGGGAGAAAAAAAGTTTAAATCTCGTAATTCTGACTATTTCTCACAATTGTGAGTTTATATCTCGCAATTCTGAGAAAAGAAGTCAGAATTGCGAGAAGTAAACTTGCAATTGCAAGATAAAAATTCGCAATTATTTAAAAAAAAAATTTATTCAGTGGTGGAAACAAGCTTCCATACCCCACTGATGATTATGTTTAAAGGTGGGGGTACTTTTTCACTAAAAACATTTCCATATGAATCACATTGATGCAGTGAGATCCAGGCAGGCAAGCAACGATGTCGGATGTCCGAGGTCAAATTTGAATAAGGAATAACAATTTTTATAAAAAATTAAAAAACAAAACAAAAAAATCTAAGTATTAGTAGGCCTATCCAAAGTATTGTGTCTAATAGATTAAGTTTGTGAAGATCAGAGTAAAAAGAAAGTATATAACCCAAAAGTAGTAAGATATTTTCAGAATGCAAGGAGAAGAAAAAGAGAAGAAGCAGCAGAAGAAAAAACCCTGAGTCATCTGAACTAAACATTTTATATGCTAACAGGAAGGGACTAGGGAAAGTACCTATTGAAGCTCTTTGAACCATTTAATGATTCACTCAAGACATACCCTGACAGGTCTTATAAGGTCACTATGGTCCTTTTAAGGCACATGGAATAACTTAATAAGCAATTGTGGTTTTATCACCTTTAAGACCTTTAAGAGAATGTCACAGATCTTGCATTATCTCATGTCTGCAGAGATGGAAGGTTGGAAACAGACATATTTTGATACCAAGTTACATCACTAATACAGAAGGAAACATCCACTCGATCTCACAGCACAGAAGAGACACAAAAGATCTTACACTTGAAAATAATCAAACATAGAGTATATACTAGTACAATATATGTAAAAAATGATTAAAGAAATCAATAACATGTAAAAAAAAAAATCATGCTTATTAATGATGATTAAATGAATACAGCTATCAATGACTACAATTCATAAAGAAAAGAATATAGGCTACGTCACACGTTTATATAAAAATTGCCGTCGTATAGGCTAGTTACATTTTCTAATGAGATTGATCTGGAGTAGCCTAGGCTATAGGAAGTATGTATATTTGAATGCAGCCTAACTGTAATTGAAAGAACTACCAAATGCACCATTGTATTGGATTACCTACCATGTATTTTGGAAATGAACTATAAGGTAGGCTATTCTTTGAAGTAGGCCTACCATGTAAATTGGCTATTATTGTACAATAATAGGCTACGGTATTCATTAGCTAGGCCTACATTGTATACAATACTGTGTAGTGAATTTAATACCATCACTTACTGTACCGTCACAAAAGTCTAATTTTTAAAAAAAACAAAGGTAGTGTCACGTAAGCACATAGCAACTGAAAGTTTGCAGTTTAATTATTTTGAAGATGGTTTGTTTTCTTATAAACATTATATTACAAAAGGTACAGCGTCTTTATATTAAAGGTACACTATGTAACCTCCAGAGGTTAAAAAAATGAAACTGCACGCGTCTTGCGGAAGAACATAGGTTGTGGTTCGGCTCGGCTCCGCTGTGTGGATGAATGTGGTTCGAGGAACCGGTACACAGAGCAGAGCAAATGGTCAAACAAATAACGGTTTTTGTTTTTACAAGCGATGATTCCACAAAGGTTTGCCGTTTTAATGATCCATGATTCATTTTTCTTGTTCGTTGTGCCGACAAAACTTCACGCTACCAATATAGCCGGAGCTACTTTTCTCTGTGACACGCACGGTGTATGGGCTATGCAATCTCCTGCCAAACCTTCCCGACAGCTCTTAAATATAAATCGTTATTATAGGTTTAACAACATGTATTTGTATAAAGTGGATGGATTTTCTTTGCACTCTTTAAGTAATAACATTTTGTTGTTTTTATTTAAAAAGTTACAAACTCACTGACCCTGGCTCTGCTAAGATGTCCATGATGCAGCTGAGATCTTGCCTTGCAGTATCAGTAAGCGTCCGGAGAGGGGCGTCAGTAGAGGAGTAGTATGAGAAATGGGCTGGACGAGAACTATCTTGATCGGCTGAAGCTCATGCGCTTTTACACTGTGGATTCCGTTCAGAGCGAAACACACTGACAGCATCGGCTCCTCTTTCTGTGTCTGTGCGCACACCGACAGTCAGGGTCAGCAGACACTTTCCACCGCATTGCAAAAACATCTTTTATCCAATTTCCTCGGAGGAGACGCGTTTCATCGCTGCAGACGCGCACAGCGCATGTTCCTCTAAACCAGAGTCCACCTGTGTGTATGTGTGAGTGGGAGAGATTTGTTCATTTCCAGGAACGGGGCTGTGCAACTCTTCTTCCTCACAGGACCGCGAGGAGAACCCGTCAACGTCATTTATACGGGAATAACAGCTTTGATTTTTCTACGGAGTGATTATTATGCGCGTCCTGTGCGGATTGTAAGAGAGGAACTTAGTCGCCCGTTTGCTCCAGATCCAAAGGGACAGATCTGCTCGTTCCAGCAGGGAATACTCGGGTTCGGAAGAAATTCCTGTCCATATTTGAGTACTTGGGAGAGACCGAAAGAGCGCGCACAATGCCACTTGCTCAACTGGCAGAACCATGGCCCAAAATGGAGCTGGTGCAGTTGGAGACGGAGGTGAGAGGTGGTGAAATCACAGCACTAAAATTATCTGATTTAATGTGCCCTCAGGGTTCCAATATCCGTGCCAGAGGTCCACGTGCGTGTCATGGGGAGTTCGTGAGAATTCTGGCAATCGTATAGAAATGTGAAACTTTAAAATGCAATGATTCAAATCACTGAACACTGGTGCAGAGTTCTGCAGGTAGTGGCAGACTTGACTGAATGTTGTCTTGGAGCGCGAGCATGTCGCGCGCCGCGCTAAAGTAGCGCGGGTTAGATGTTTTGTAACACTGGATGGTCATTCCACGAAACGGTGCCTAGATCAGTGTCTTTAACAATTAAAAAAGCTGTCACTAATTTTTACTATGACTTATAACAGACATTTTCCTTAACACAGACACACAAAAACATCCAGAAACTTTCTTTACGTGGATGCATGTTTTGTAGGCTATATAAGAAAATAAAATGTTATAAAGTTAGCTTGGGGTTATATAATGAAACTTAACTCTTAAAGAATTCTTTTTAAAATCAGAAAATTGCCTAAAAATCTTTGACACTGGTGACACTTTATGTTGATGGTCCCTTTTGAACATTCTGTTGACTATAAGTAACTTTGCAACTAAGTCTCATTGGAGTATTAGTAGACTGTCTGCTTAAAGGGATAGTTCACCCAAAAATGAAAATTCTGTCATCATTTACTCACCCATGTTGTTCCAAACCTGTATAAATTTCTTCATTCTGCTGAACACAAAGGAAGATATTTGGAAGAATGTCAGTAACCAAACAGATCTCGCCCTATATTGACTACCACAGTATTTATTTTTCCAACTATGGTAGTAAATGGGGGATGAGATCTGTTTGGTTACTGACATAATTCCAATTATCTTCCTTTGTGTTCAGCAGAACAAACTAATTCATACAGGTTTGGAACTACTTAAGGGAGGGTAAATGATGACACAATTTTCTTTTTTGTGTGAACTATTCCTTTTAATATCTGATAACTCTTTATTGTGATGGTTCCCCAACAGACATTCTACTGACTATAAGTAACTTTGCAAGTACATGTCAACTTATTCTAACCCTAACCGTACCAGTCTACTTATACTCTACTAACACTGTAGGCGCAATGTTACTAGTAAACAAAATGAGTTAAAGGGACCATCAGAATAAAGTGAAACCAAAGCTTTCTCAAAATGGAATAGGCTCCAATTTCATGAAATGACTCTGCAGCTTGTATTTTCTTTAAACTCTAGTTGAAGATCATTGATTTTCTTACGTTCTGCTCAGTGAACTGACTGTTTCTTGCCCTGCAGTTTGTTTTCTCTGGGGTACATGTGAAATGTCAAAAAAAAGAATGAATAATACAGCAGTCTAATGTAATAAAAAGCACTAGTAGGAAATAGTCATTTTTTGAATCGTTAAGCACTCTTGGATTTGTGTAGCCAGACTGTTTATTTGTGTACGGGACAAAACTAGGTTTATTTGAATTTTTTACTGCTTTAATATACATCATAAGTGAATCCCAATTACAGCCACATGTTTGTAATGATCCATAGTATAAGCCTGTCATTCTTAGCTTTCATACAGTTTGATGTTTTTTACTTCTTCAAAAGAGTTTCACTTCCTTTTCGTTTGCAAAGATATATTCAGATATGTTGGTTTGAGGAATCATATCTTTTGATCATAGACCACTGTGTGCTAACAGCTCCTAGTTAATTTCAGTGTAAACTTTCAGGCCTTTGCATTGTACAGCACTGGAGTTTGCTCCACCAGCTTTGGCTGGAGACCAAGTTTATAACTACAGGGCAAGCAGAGACAATATGGCCTGTGACGTCCATGACTAATGAGAATGGAAGAAAGATTTAGTTTCTTATCTTGCTCTTAGACTAATGCTGATCTCTTTTGAGAATTGCTATAAGAGACTTGTTATTTAGTCTTTTGTTCCTGTCATTGTAATAATCTGTACAATTTTGAGCTTAAATTAACTTTCCTTCTCCCTTGCCTTCTGGTCGTTCATCCCTGTAATAGGTTCACCAATCAGGCGACAGCCAGTTTGCTGCAGAAACATTCTCATTTCTTTTCAGTACTTTGAACAAAATTCATTCTGCAGAAGTGCAGGTGAAAAAGAGAGGCAGAAATTTATTTAAATTTACTCATTTTGCAGAATTACTGTACTGATTAGAATCTTGTTACAGCATTTCAGCAAGTACCACAAGACCTTAAAAGTGCTTCCTGATGTAGATTAGACCAAGAAAGGCACAGGATGTCAAACCACTTGATTTTTTTTTTTTTTTTTTTTTTTTTTTTTTTTTAAAGAAAAGCTTTTCAGCTTCATCCTTGACAGTTTTTACGGGCAGTTTTACATACTTGCAGTGCTCAAAGAGCCGTCGAACACACATTGTGTAGACATACAAGATGTCGGGAAAATGTGTAGGCAGAGTCCAGATGTAACTTTTACACACCTGCCATAGGTGAGTAAATTGATCTTGATTTTTACCAGCCATGTAAATGTGTTTTGCATTATTTAAAATATATGAACTCCAGATAAACAGAACTTGCATCAGATGCGACAAAAGTGTTCTTTAGTATGTCTTGTGCACAATTGGTCAGATTATCATTGTAACAGTTCAATTTAAAGGTGCTAAAGAGGATCTTTTCATCGACTGAGAAACCAAAGACTGTTAGTGAGTTTTTGAAATGAGCGCATGCGTAAGAACAACCCCCCTCCTTCACAGCTCATTTCGAGGGAACGCCTCCCAAAACTCGTGCACTAGTATAGACCACTTTGGAGCAGACGTCACAATTACGTCACTTGCAGCTGCGCGCGCATACTGGTTGCAGAATAATAGTGGTAGCAATTGAAGGAAAATGTGCAAAATCCACAGAAAAAGAGAAAAATGTTTTGTTGTGCCTCTGGATGTTGGAATCGGAATGCAAAAAATATAGTCTTCATTTTTAAAGAAAACCATCGTTAAAAACGTCCTTTGAAGATAAACAGAGACGTTTCACAGACTGGACTGATGACATCTGTAAGGATTAGTCTACTATTAAAGCAGGAATTTGATGTAAACAGTAAGTGTACATAATATTCACATATGCAGTTCAGAGGACATACATACATAGCAGTTACATGATGAAATAATTATAATTAAAATAATTTAAACCTATAGTATTTTACATAGATAACTTTTAAACATAATAATTTTTATTTCACAATTCTGACTTTTTTTTCTTGCATTTGCGTGTTTATTACTCCCAGTTCGGACTTTATAACTCGCAATTGTGAGTTTATTTCACAATTCTGAGGGGGAAAAAGTCAGAATTGCGGGATTTGCAATTGCGGAATTGCAATTCAGAAAAGACAGAATAACGAGTATATCTGACAATTCTGTTTTTCTTTGTAAGAAATGTGAGATGTAAACTCAGATTTGCGAGAAATAAAAGTCAGAATTGTGAGATATAAACTCGAAATTAACTTTTTTTATTCTTTTATTTCGTGGCTTCCATAGACTTCTACTGCTCAACTGTCATTTTCTGCAACCAGCTAGGCTCCGCCCACAAAAAACGTCATCGCTGTTTGCAAACACCAAATTGGTCTATTGGAACACGAGTGTTTACCACCGGCATTCGCTGCGTCGTGTTAGTGGATTCATTATGTCGGACTCACCGCAGGTAACTCATAATCTGCAGTTGTTACTCCTGTCTCCTGACAAAAACATTGCATGCGGCGCCTGTAGAGTGCGGAAAGTTACTGGAGCGCGCAGCCGCGCTCGTCTCTCACAAGGAACGTCATGGCAGTGATTGACAAGCCAGAGGGCCAATCCGCAAACGTCTTTCACAACGAACGTAATGGCAGTGATTGACAAGCCAGAGGGCCAATCGTTTACGCAATGATCGCGTAAACGATTGGCTGATGTTTTTAAGGCCCTACCTCATGCACAGATGATGTATATTAATATTATTCCTTTCAGTGCACCTAATAAATAGTCTTTTATCAGCTAGTAAAGACAGTTTCAAGTAATATTGCAAAAATGTATAAAACAAAACATCCTCTTTAGCACCTTTAAAGGGGTACTTGCTTCCAATTCCTCACACACATACACCACTCGAACCTTCCGTATAATAATCTTTCATAAAGTTTGGAAAGGTTGAAGCGAATTACAATGACATTCGCGGGTTTCACTGCACATGATGCACCGTGACAGACGCGCGCTTTGTTTGATGTTGCTGTGCGTGGTCTCGCCCGTCGGTATTTTCACAGATCACATCACATATTTAAGTAGCCTAATTAAATTAATATCATAAATGTGCCACTAGTTGACTGATTGCTTAAATGAAAAATCTTTAGTCGGGAGCAGCCCTAATATTTTGTTAAGGTTTTGCTCAGAGCATCAGCTGTTCACCTCTTTGATGGCTGTGTGCTCTCTGGGGTTCGGCAGTGATGTGTGCTTGTAATCATACGTACTGCACAAAGATGATTGGTAGTAGTATTATTTCAAAGCCCTGCAGCTACATGGAACCTGGAGCCTGTTCAATAAGGACTTCCAACCCTTTGTTGGTTAGATGTTGGAGAACAAAGGAAAACATTTGAGGCTGTATGCTTCTATTACAGGACAGGCTTTGAGTGAGCTCCAGGAGTCACGAGTTTTGTTCTCGCTCCTTCGCCGGAAATGTATTCCTGTGAACCCAGGAGCTTCACAGATTTGCTGAAAGTGTCTCGACGGTATATCATAGTGTATGAGGCCCTTTCTGTCCCACAGGGAGGGGTTATGTTTCACTCGGAAGAGCCAGTCTGACTGTGTCCTACGAGCCGAGTTGTTATCTTTGAACTGAGATGGATTCAAATATTAGTGTTGCTGGATTCACTTACATTGATCAGATATTCTCTGCTCTACATGCTTTCAGTTTCAGTTCTAAAAGAATATTCTAATAGAATATTAATTAAATTCAGTCAGATTTCTTCCATTTGCTTTCTTGTTCTTTCAACTTCTTCATTAACGCCACACACACAACGCCACATGCTTCCAGCATATGAGCCTCGGGAATATCCAATGCTTAAGTTGTGTGTTTCCGCTCTCAGCTGTCAGTATGTGCAGCGGTTTGAAACGTGAGAAGGCATAGCAGCGCATGATGGCCGGGAATATGGAGATGATTTGATCCGGAACTCTGAACTAAAAGTCGAATTTCTTCCTGTCATCTCTTTTTAAATCCTTGTCACCTGTGAACACCAGTCAGAGTCTTACTCTTTGAAAGTACTGAACGTTTATCTTTAATTCATCAGAGAGTTTTAATGATTCATTTGTGGTTTGATTCTTGATTGGATTCATCTGTAATTTCTTTGTCTTCCTTTCCATTCATCTCTCTTGTGTCTTAACTTTTCTTTATCCTCATCACTCCTGCTTTCTGTTGCCTTCTTTTAACAAGGGCACACACATTCTGTCAGACCTTCGTCATTGATGTCACATTCATTGTTGTTCAGTCTTGCTTACAATGCAGTCTTACACGCCTGTCAGGTTTGACATTGAAATAGACACAAATGTTTTGTGTGTATGTCAAATGCCTGAATCATCAGCAATTCTGACTCATTTATTTCCTTCCTTTACTCAATTCTTGCCCTTTTAATTGGCATTCTTTTTCATTGCTATCCCCAATTGCTTCGTCTCTGACATCATTCGCATGTCCCAACAGCATCACCTGATCTGTAGGTTTAAGATGATATTACATAATGGGCTAGTTGCAAGTTCCTCTTGCTCTGAGTTGCAGTGTGAACTACTCCGGGACTTCAGAAGGATCTAGAAACCTTCAACTCCCACTTTCACCTGTCAGTCATATTTGTGAGTCACACGTAAGGACAGGTCTGACTTTTGATATTGGTTCCTTCAGGGCCTGAAGAAATGAAATTTGTCTCTTCACCTAGTCTAGATGTGTTTTCTTCTGTCTAAGGGTGCTGGAGAGTTGATATTTGACTAGACTAATATCACACTATAGAGAAAAATCCAGCATTTGTTGTGCAAATACAGGAAGTTTGCAATATATTCAGGCATTTTCTAGTTAGTGTTTCTGTTATTAACTCTTTCCCTGCCAACATTTACTAAAAAGTTGTCAGCCATCATTTTTGGTTGAATGTTTGATGATCACATTAGCTTACTTGTGCGTAAGCAACTTCCATCCACTCTTTCTGGTTTACGCTCATCTTCTTCTTCCTTTGTTTTTGGATCCGGAGATGGTGTGCTATTTCAGATTGCCGGAAAACTTGTCAGTGGTGGGGAAGCATTGTGTCATAAATGACAGAAGATCTTGTCAGTGGCAGGAAAGAGTTAATGTTCTGTATACAAGTAAAGACAAACACTGCTGAGAAAGGGGGAAAAAAATAAAATCCTTCATCAGTGGACTGTAAAACACTGTAGGTTTTCTTAAAACCTGTTTTACTTTTCATTTAAACATCAAGTGGTGACCCAACTCACAAAGGTCAAAACAAAAATGTCTTTAAAGGTGCCCTAGATTCAAAAATTGAATTTACCTCAGCATAGTTAAATAACAAGAGTTCAGTATAATGACATACAGTGAGTCTCAAACTCCATTGTTTCCTCCTTCTTATATAAATCTCATTTGTTTAAAAGACCTCCGAAGAACAGGCGAATCTCAACATAACACCGACTGTTACGTAACAGTCGGGGTGTACGCCCCCAATATTTGCATATGCCAGCCCATGATTGAGGCATTACACAAGAGCAGAACATCTGGATGTGCACAGCTGAACAAACAGACTAGGTAAGCAAGCAAGAACAATAGCGAAAAATGGCAGATGGAGCGATAATAACTGACATGAGTCATGATAACATGATATTTTTAGTGATATTTGTAAATTGTCTTTCTAAATGTTTCGTTAGCATGTTGCTAATGTACTGTTAAATGTGTTTAAAGTTACCATCATTTCTTACTGTATTCACGGAGACAAGAGCCGTCGCTATTTTCATTTTTAAACACTTGCAGTCTGTATAATTCATAAACACACCTTCATTCTCTATAAATCTCTCCAACAGTGTAGCATTAGCCGTTAGCCACGGAGCACAGCCTCAAACTCATTCAGAATCAATGTAAACATCAAAATAAACACTGTACTTATGCGATTAGACATGCTGCATGACGAACACTTTGTAAAGATCCATTTTGAGGGTTACATTAGCTGTTTGAATTTTTTTATGTTGTTTAAGGCAAGCGCGAGCTCCGTGGGCAGGGAGCGTGAGCATTTAAAGGGCCACACACCCTGAATCGGCTCATTCTAATTATGCCCCAAAATAGGCAGTTAAAAAAATTAATTAAAAAAAATCTATGGGGTATTTTGAGCTGAAACTTCACAGACACATTCAGGGGACACCTTAGACTTATATTACATCTTTTAAAAAAAAGTTCTAGGGCACCTTTAAAATAAAACATTAAAATGCATTAATAGTACCCCGAACCATTAACATGACAGGCTGAATAGGAAAATTGGCATTTCTGAAGGTCTCTTGAAATTAGTTTTCATGCTCTTGATAGCTGTTAATTCACCCATAAAGCACATTGTGCTCTACAAAAAAACATTTATCCTCACAAGAGAACTTTTATTCAAATGGTTTTGTGTCTCGGAGAATGTCCATGTGTCTGATTTGATTGGCTTCTTCCAAGTGGCTGATGCTTTTTTGCAACTCTCTCTGTTCTCTCCTGTAGGGCTGGGCAATAAACAATATCATATCGACATTGCAATGAAATTTACGTCGATAACGAACATAACATGACAACATAACATGATAACAAATAAACATGACAACAGCCTGTCACTGCATGTCGCTAATAAGTGATTTCTGCATGTCTCTGTGTGAATGAAAGGCACAGTTTTGTCTGATACACAAACTCACACACATGAGATGCTCATGTTATATGTTGGGTTTTCATGTTTTATGGGAACATTCCATAGACATCCTGATTTTTAAACTGGACAAACTGTATATTCTATCCCTCAACCCTAAATCTACTAGTGTTGTGATGATACTGGAATTTCTAACTTCGATACGATACCTTGAAAAGTACTGATATTCGATACCATGGGAAAAAGCGGTGCATATACTATCATATAGATATTTTTAATATTATTTCTTTTTTTGTTCATCCATTGAAAGTCTAGCCAATCAAAAATTTCTTCTGAAGAGATCGCTTTATATGATAAAGCTTTTAAGCTTTTTTTCATATAAAATGTTGATCAATTACCATTACAATTATCTCACAAATATTTGCTAACTCAATGTATTTGTTTTTTTAATGGGGTAATTTTGATGCAAAAGCTTACACACAGCACAAGGAAGCTTCAAATGGTTTCAGATATTTTATACATATCAAAATATTGATATTTTTGACAACACTAAAACCTACCCATCACAGAAAACTTTCAACACTTTTTTAGATTTTCAAAAAAAACATCACTTAGTATAATTTTTAAAAGCTGGTTTCTTCATGGAGACCAAAAAAATGTCCCCAACAAGGATTATGGATATTGCCATCTTTGTAGAGACATTTTGTCCCCATAACGTAGGGTATACCTGAACCACACACACACACACACACTTCCTCCCACATCTCAGGAACAGTTTGGTCCCAATTACTCACATTCTATTTCTGTAACAGGGTCTCATTATGAGAGAGTTGATGTTAATTTTTTGTAGATGGCTCTTTTATCACTTTCATTTGCATAGTGTTTTCAGGAAAAGTTTCAGGGTCACATGTGACCTGCGGCCCTGATCAAGAGGCTTATGTTGTGTTTTTATTTTAGTGCATTTCACATGCACTCAATCTCCTTGATCTCTCTCTGTGCATGTGTGTATGTTTGTTGTTCATTATGCGAATAATAGTTTCATAATAATAATAATAATAGTGTGTTTGTTTTTCTAGAAAACCGGAAGTTGCACTGAAGTTTCAGTTCTATTCTGTTTGTCCTTTTAACCTCCTGAGTTAGTTTACTGAAAGGAAACACATAATTTAGACATGCACACATCACACAAGTAATATTTTGTTTCCATTTTTTATTTTTTTTGTGTATCTCTCTGACCTTTCATAAGGAAATTAGGTACACTTTTCTCTCTTTCATTCTCTTTTGAAGAGAGAGCTGCTATCAAACACAATCTATCATATGTACGTCTTACACTTTATAAAGATTTCAATAAGCTGGATTCAGCAATGTGTTGTTAAATGTGTGCATTAATTAAGCACAGCTCATATTTCCTTATCAGTTTCATATATCTGGTGTTCACAGATCACTTTGACACAGTCCGTTAATGATTTACGTAAGCACATATCAGTTCTTGTATGAACTGAGTTATGTAAGCCAAAGTGTGTTATTTCTCTGCCGCTAACATCATTAAACAAAATTGCAAATGTAATGGCTGTCTTGAAACCCATCTTCTATTATTTGGTTGATAGTCTCGCCCCAAACTCACACCATTGGCCGAGGTGCTCAGTGTTTTGATACCATCTAAGTTTTTACCTTTTCTAATGAGTAAACCTTAAGAATTGATCATTTATATTGGTTTTGCATTTAAGCTCAAGTACTTTAACATAAAAAATGACACACTTCATCATTAAGCGAGCTGAATACTGCCTTATTGACTTAAGTTATTTGGAGCCATTTTTGTCTTTTTTTTTCTATTAATTTTTGGTAAGTTTATTCATCCCCATTTTGTATAATATTTGTTGTTGTTCTTTAAAAAAAAAAAGTCTGTAGATGACCAGAGGTCTTACTACACAATTTAGAGATGATATCTGAAGGTCTTTGCAGTTACCACAGAAACCTCTTTTCTCAGACCTCTTGTATTTATTGTCATCAAAAGCGACATTGACGGTAAACCACTTTTCTAAGACTTAACATCCAGAGCACTTGAGTGAATCGATCTGAAGTCGGCATAAATAAACTGAGCTCTGACTTCGCATGTGACGAATCCTTGATCTTTGTCTGTTTTTCGTTTTTCTATGAGCAGCCAGAATTGTTTTCTTCCTTCCTCCAATTCTTTTTATTTTTGTCTCCTTCATTTCCTTCTCTTCTCGCTCAAGGTTCTGTTTTAAATGAAATTGAAAGCAATCGCCTGTGCAGGATGTGATTGTGTTTTTCTGCCGGTTCATGAGAGAATTCACCATTAGGACTGCAGAAATCAGTCGGCCATGCTGGTAATTCTGCATCAGAAAACGAATAAACAGTACTTACACACATTCTCTCTTTGTCTTTATGTATGTACATCGTTTGTTTGCGAGATATAGAGACTGACAGAACTCAATTGTGCTTTAATAAATGAATAAACTGTTCATGTTTATCTAAGATCAACTGGTCAGGTAAATTCTCCTAGGGGGGAAATGGCCATGAGGAAGGCTTGTCTACATGTTTTTACAGTATTTACATCTATTTTACATGTGTTTTGATTCTTGGTGGTTTGTTCGCATCTCATCTGAGAGTTTTTATTATTGGGGCTCAATGTTGGTCGTCCATCATTAGATACAGTTCCCAGATGTAGACATGTACATGTAGTCTTTTTCCTGGTCCTCTGTAAGCCTTTTTACACTGTCCTTAAACCTGAATCTGTTTAAACCCTGGGTTAAAGCCTGTTTTAGTCCTGGCTAAAATTTTGCAGTTGAAACAATGCAGTGCTAGATTTTTACTGCAAGTTGTTTAGCAAACAGTCAACCAATCATAAACTGTCTCTGAGCTTACCTCCATTAAATATTCATGCAGTTACTTTATACTGTCTTGCTATGTATTTACGGTAACACTTTACAATAAGGTCCCATTAATTAACTTTAGTTAAAGGGTTAGTTCACACAGAAATGAACATTCTGTCATTAATTACTCACCCTCATGTCATTCCAAACCCGTAAGACTTTCGTTCATCTTCGGAACACAAATGAAGATCTTTTTGGTAAAATCTGAGAGCTTTCTGTCCCTTCATAGACAGCTACGCAACTGACACTTTGATGCTTCAAAAAGTTCATTAAGAGATTGCAAAACTAATCCATATGAATTGAGCAGAATTTTCTGAAGAGACTCGATCGCTTTATATGATGAACAGTTTGAATTTAGACTTTTATTCACATATAAGCATTTATCAACTCACACATCAGTTGTGGTAAACGGAAGCTCAAGCATGTTTGCTTGACGTGAGAACCAATGAGATTCATACTTGTGTGTTACACCGCACAAGAGCTTCTGGAAGAGTTTTGTTCTCGCGTGTCATTTAGGTTTGCCTGAGCTTTGCCTGTTTATGTTCGCTGATCAGTGTATTTTAAGATATGTCAGTGCAAGTTGCTTTCAGTTAAGACCGTACAAACATGCATTTTAATGTGGATCTTAATCCTTATCTGTGAAACTGGCCAATGATGTTGCAAGGGGGAGGGGAAATTAATGTTTTTGATTTAAAGATTACAAGGGCCCATGAATACACAAACAATGCAGTCGTATTTTGAACTTATGCTGTATCGATTCTACAGTACGATCTCTATAATCATTAAGCACACAAAATAAATGGTGTAATAAATGTAAATTTCTTTTATTAGTGCTGTACAGTGAAATATCTGTATTATAGAATTGCATCTGAAGATCCATCTTGTGGGCAGAACAGATGTTCAAGCACATTCACAGATAGCGTGTGTGTATATGAGTGTATCAAAGCAGCCGATCCTGTATAAATGCCCCGGGACTCGGGAGCCATTGATTATGTCATGTAGACATAACACGCATTTATGATTTTGACACCAAAGCTGTGAGCCTTCAAGTTCATGCGTGCACACTCATGTTTTGATAACTAGGGCTAATATTCTAAAATATGTCCAAATTATTACTGCATATACATGTATAAATAAATCTTTTTCTGTTTCTCTTTCAGAATGGACAGAGCACCACTGAAGATGGAGTCACTGCAGCTGTTAAGGTAGGACCCAGCTGACCACATACGCAAATGCAGTTGATCAGGACGGTTATAACACTTTTTTTTTTTCTTCTTCTTCTCAAAAACATCTAGAAGAACTTCATATTCTCCAGCGATTCCAGAGTCTAAAACATGTAATTTTCAGATGTTACTTTTGTTGATCCATTTTTCATTTCTGGGCTTAACTATGCAGGCGGAGAACCAGAACCACTACTTTTCAGGAAATGGAAAAAACAATATTTTTTGTTTAAATTGAATGAAATCAATGTGAAGTTGAGTTGATATTGTGTCTTTGTATGTGGTCAGAAACTTGCATTATTAACATTTTATCAAAATATTTTGTCCACCATTAGAATGGCCACATCTGAGACACTAAGCTCATCGCATTACATTTTTATCAACTTAACAGGGTATAAAGTTTATTGTAGTTATGTGGAACAAAAGGGGAAGTACTACACACAGGCTATTTATAACAGTATTGTCTATGCATATGACTCGATGACAAATGCTAGACTAAAGGCCCGGATATATTTACAGTGAAGTTCTTCTCTTAGGGGTGAAAAGTTAGAAAAACATGACAAACGGTAGGCTGTTAGCGAACAACCCGATGTTGTCCACGCTGCTGAGAGCGACGTTTTGATGGATATGTAAATGTGCTATGCGCTTTCCTTTCAGTAACAAAATAATCAGAATTGACAGCAGTGAGAAAATGCTGTACTTATTCAAACAACCAGTTCTTTGTTTACCTTGCATTGCAAACAAGCAGAGACAGTCCAAAATGTGTGCGGCACTTCATTCACGATTGAGGCGAGGTGGAGTTACGACGTTTTATCGTTAGTTTGAGGATCCAATGGAGTTACGAGCTTTAGTCACAAGTTTTTTTTTAAATTGCTTTTCATTGGTTAAATATTTGCAAAACATCTGCAGACAGATGTAAAGCGTAACCAATAGCAATGATTTATGTAAAAATAAAAATGACATGAAGTGAAAAATAAGGAGATGCAAGGTTTCTGCCTGACAGCGACAATAAATACAAAATCCCTTTTTCACAAATCAATTTTGTCTTGATCAGATGAAATGAGGACATTTGTAGGGAAATGTTTGAGCCAATTGTGAGAGCCACGTTTGAGACCGCAGAGCCACTTCTGTCTCACAGGAGTTTCTGGAGTATATTGGCAGGTTTCTGAATCAATCAATGGAACAAGTGCAGAAAGAAATCAGTCTAGAGTTCTGGCTCAGAGACTCAGAGACCTCTTTGTGTGTCTGAAGGGTTTGAATTACTCATAGCCCATCTGTTCCAGGGTTCATCTTGACTTTTTGCAGTCTGTCTATCTTACAGTATGGGGAAAGCCTCTCTCTCCCTCATGAATCCCTATTTGTTGTGTTTTCATGTGTAACATGAGCCTGAAGTGATGGACAGAGAGACAGCCTGTCTCCTCCCACAGCATGTGCTTTTCTCTGTCTTTCTGAACGGCGAGCTCACCAAAGAACTGCAGTGAAGCTCAGTCAAGGTCCTGTAATGGTTTATTCCCCAGAGTCTGCAGCTGGATATTTTTGGGCCTTTAATTTAGTCTGTCCAAAGACAAAATGACCTCATTTGGGCAATAGTTTAACTATTCTTTTGCTGTGAATAAATTATTTTGTGAATGTTATTCAAATACAATGCAATGCATAGCATTTAATTAGTCAAGACTATAGTCAATCAACTATTGATTAATTATTGATTATGTGAATAATCAGTCTGCATTTGTTTGAATGTGACACTGTAATACTTTAAGCGTGTTGTGTTTCCTGATGTTTTTTTACAGTAATTGCATAATGATAATTTGTTTGTTGAATTATTATGATGAAGTTATATTGCACAGCTCATGAAATGCTCCATTTCCAGTGTGGTTTGACTAAAACAATGGGGGGAAAAAACAAACTTAAAGGGTTAGTTCACCCAAAAATGAAATTTCTGTCATTAATTACTCACCTTCAACCCGTAAGACCTTCGTTCATCTTCGGAACACAAATTAAATATTTTTTTTTTGATATATCTTATTATTTTTGATCCCCCATAGAAAGCAACGTAATTACCACATTCAAAGTCAAGAAAAGTAGTAAAGACATCGTTAAAATAGTCAACGTGACTACAGTGGTTCAATTTAATGTTATGAAGTTACGAGAATGCATGCGTGTGATGCCGACACAGGAGCTGGCCAATAATGAGTCTGCCTTCTGAAATTAAAGTTTCAGACGCTACGCTCTTTACGTCCAGTGCTTCCAGGTTCTACATCAGAATGCCGTCTCATTATTGGCCGACTCCTGCGTCAGCATCACACGCATGTGTCGTGCTGCTCACGTGAACAGCTTCGGCCAATACTGAGCCGCCGTTCTGACATAGAACCTGGAAGCGCTGGATGTAAAGAGTGTAGCACAGTGACACCGAACAGAAGATATTTTTGAATAAAGTTGTTATTTTTGTTTTGTTTTTGCATACAAAAGTATTCTTGTCACTTTAACATTAAGGTTGAACCACTGCAGTCACGTTGACTATTTTAACGCCGCCTTTAGTACCTTTCTGGACTTTGAAAGTGTTGGTTAAGTTGCTGTCTACTGAGAAGTCAGACAGCTATTGGATTAGGGCTGTCGCGATAACCGCAATTTCGTAATACCGCGCTTTTGACGAGCCAACCGCAGAACACTGCAAAAACCGCAGCAACCGCGATATTTGCATGTTTTCTATTTTTTGAAAGGCTATGTCCTTCTCGTTTTACACTTCATACACGTGCACTAAATATTAAATAAGGTAATAATGATAGCATAATGTGTACTATGGTGATTTGTACAGAGGCTCCGTAGATTTGCACTAAACAAGCCTAAACAGACAGTGAATGTGAGAGAGATCGACTGAGCGTGTGCGATTACCTGCGTCTGTCCTTCAGGCCGAGACATATATTCATGAAAAAAGTTGTCGTGTCCAAGGATAGCGAAATCTCTGCCTTAGCATCGAAGCATTACTGGTCAGCTGAGCCTTATAAAGTGACGCTCAACGTTAAAAAAATTATTTCAACAGCTTGTTTCATTTCATCTCTCTTTGAATGAATCTGCATTTTTGAACGTGCAGTTGAATGAACGGTTTAAAGACTCAAAGACAGTCCCTTGCCGCCACCTTGTGTCACAACAATGTAACTGCACTGACTGCCGTCTAGAACGCGCAGAGATGAGTTACGTTAGTTCTGCTTATACTCGTGAAATATCAGCAGAAAGTCTTGTTTTGTCAGATTCGAGGATCGAAACTAACTATTATACATACAACAATAGCTCTACCATCTTATTGTCAGGTTTATGTTCTGTTTTGTAGACCCTTATTTTGACATTCTCTTTACTTCAATGCTCTATTTAGTTTCGTTATTGAATATGACCTCTCTCTCTCTCTATATATATATATATGTATATATATATATATATATGTATATATGGCGGTAATACCGCATATCGCGCTATTGAGCCACTCAAAAATACCGCAAGGGAAATTCCTTAACCGCGACAGCCCCATATTGGATTTCATCAAAAATATCTTAATTTGTGTTTCGAAGATGAACGAAGGTCTTACGGGTGTGGAACGACATGAGGATGAGTAATTAATGACAGAAATTTCATTTTTGGTTGAACTAACCCTTTAAGGGCAACAATTCGTTGTGTTCGGTCTCTCTCTTCTGTCCCTCTCAACCAGTTTACAGCAAAGATGGCACAAAGGATTCTGAAATTAAGAAAACAGACAAAAAACAATCAATAAACAGCAAATATTTTTAAATTAAAAGTAATTAGTATTTGCATCCACATTATTCATTTCACTCATTTTATAATGAAACAAATGGGGAATTTTGAAACACTGCTTAAATGGTGACTAACATAAAAACAACCCCGGGAGCATCTGTGAGTTTTACAGTTTTCACTGTTCAGTCTGTCGCCCAGAACGAGATCTCACAAAACTTGTGTTAAATGAAGTGATTAAAAGAAACTCAAAAACAAAACATCATAACTATAGGCTATAACGTACCAAATCAGATCAAACACATTAAAACATCCTGCATGACCTTACAAGTTCTCCTCGTCATTTCCTCACATTAATGCTAGCATGTGGCACACAACATGCAGATAAATATATCGTGACCATGAATTAATAATTCGTTCCCTTGATTTAGTAAATCTTGTCCATATTGTATTATTTTGTTTACTCGGTTTGATTTAAATAAGGCAGCAAATTATTGTAATTTACGACGTAGTCACGATTTAGTAAAATGGAACTATTTTAAAATGGAACTATATGGAACTATTTAAAAAATAGTATGCATGATTTAGCAAATGATTGAGGGAATGAATTCTATCGTGCACGATTTAACGTTACTTAAAATGAGGAAACAAAAACCTGCTCACATAACATTAATGTTAATTTGTGGCTGCAAAATAACAAATATTAAACCAAAAAGATCATGA
The DNA here is from genome assembly GCF_018812025.1 of Megalobrama amblycephala. Taxonomy (NCBI): domain Eukaryota; kingdom Metazoa; phylum Chordata; class Actinopteri; order Cypriniformes; family Xenocyprididae; genus Megalobrama; species Megalobrama amblycephala. The sequence goes on along the minus strand of NC_063048.1, from coordinate 33,751,451 downwards.
TTTAAGTAACCAAATTCAAGGTTTTAACCAAATATATGTAAAACGTAAAGTTAAAAATATATGGCTAACGTTTTACTAAGCTAACTTATTAAAGGAACACTCCACTTTTTTTGAAAATAGGCTCATTTTCCTACTCCCCTAGAGTTAAACAGTTGAGTTTTACCGTTTATGAATTCATTCAGCCGATCTCCGGGTCTGGCGGTACCACTTTTAGCATAGCTTAGCATAGTTCATTGAATCTGATTAGACCGTTAGCATGTCGCTCAAAAATGACCAAAGAGTTTCAATATTTTTCCTATTTAAAAATGGACTCTTCTGTAGTTACATCGTGTACTAAGACCGACGGAAAATGAAAAGTTGCGATTTTCTTGGCCGATATGGCTAGGAACTATACTCTCATTCCGGCGTAATAATCAAGGAACTTTGCTGCCGTACCATGGGTGCAGCAGGTGCAATGATATTAGCCATATCGGCCTAGAAAATCGCAAAGTTTCATTTTCCGTCAGTCTTAGTACACAATGTAACTACAGAAGAGTCAAGTTTTAAATAGGAAAAATATTTAAACTCTTTGGTCGTTTTTGAGCGAGATGCTAACGGTCTAATCAGATTCAATGAACTATGCTAAGCTATGCTAAAAGTGGTACCGCCAGACCCGGAGATCGGCTGTATGGATACGAAAATGGTAAAATTTTCAAAAAAAGTAGAGTATTCCTTTAAGAACACTCTAAACTTCAAATGTACAGAATTAAGTGATGACAACACAATCATCGAATGAAATTACGTTTGCTAAATAAATTAAATTGAAAAAAATCTGTAATATAATGCAGTTTCTGTTGCTTACCTGTCGATAGCAGTCGGAATGGAGTTTAGAGAAGCCCTCCATGATTGCGGCGTTTTTTCTTTCCACGCATACACACATTCCTTGCTTCAAGACGTATATTTTACACCATTTTTTAAATTTCCTTCAAGTACTTTATTAATTTGTGTAAATATGCCAGAGAATCATAAGTCAAATTTACTTGTCTGTTGGATGTCTAATATTTGTTCCATCTTTTTTTTTTTTTTCATTTTCACATTACAGTAATGAGAATGAGATATTTTTATTATTATGGTGATGAGAATTTGGGGTTGTCTGTAGTATTGTCACAGTTTAATCTTCAAAATATGTCTAATTTCTTTTGATTTAGGCGTGACATTTGACCTGGACATGTTTTCAAATGCTGGAACAGAACTAGCGCGGCACATAGCAGACACACTGATAACAGGCTGAGCCCGTGATTCATGAGGCCATTACCGCTGGCCGATCCACCAGCTCACTATCTGTCACTGGTCCCTATGATACATGCTGATTGGTTGTTGTTGTGGGAACACTTAGCATAAATCACACAAGTTTTTATTTTATTTAATGTCAGCAAAGAGTCGTTGGTGAGGGTCATTCAATTGGTGATGAACTTAGATGTGATCAATGGTCGTCATAAATATAGAGAAGTCAATCTGTTTGGAAGGACAGGGTCGGCAAACAATCCAGCTATGGATTGCAGCTAATCTGAAGCAAAACAAGCCCACATGCACACAAAAGCAGATGAATTATATCAGACTGAATTCTTCAAAAGCCCTTGGCTAATATAACTTGTCCCTGTTTGCTAATTTTGAATTGGGATGTGTGGATAAATGGATGGATTTCTGCCTTGTCTTTAGTCTCTCTATGCAGTTATTTTGAAGCATCCTTTTCCTTTTTATTAGGGAACATCATGTCTAGGTCTATTAGAATGGTGATGAGTGGGAACGAGTGTTGAATGGATGTATGTAGGAGATCAATTATAAAATAGAACAGAAACAGCTAATTAGGTAAAGTCTGTTGCCCTTTATTTCACTTTCACTGAATGGTTTTTTTTTTTTTTTTTTTTTTTTTTTCCCCAGTGCTTTGATAATATTTGGCCTTGTTAAAGCTGAAGTGTGTATTTTTTCATTGTTAAAATACTTTCTTCTCTCCCAGTTTAATGTGTGTAGACATATATCAAACAATAAAAACTGTTGCTCTGTTTGTTCCTGACCAGCCCGACACAGCAACAGTGACTCAACCAATAACGTACGTTTGGGGGCGGGACTGTCTGGAGTGTTTGGGTAAACCTGTTTGAAGATTTTTTTTTTTTTTTTTTTTTAGGATGTTAGTGGTGGAAACATAATGTACTTCAGCTTTAAATTGTTCAGTTTTCAATATAAAATGATAAAAAGCAGTTTAATCATTGTAATGAATAATAAATATATTCAGACATTGTATGTTTTCAAGATGCCCATCTTGACACGGATCTAGACCCTATCTTCAGCTGTAGGACCCAGGCTTCAGGATCGATATTGTACATGAATGTTGCTAATAATACTCCTCCCCAGAGAGAGCAGACAGGAATAAATAGCTGCTTGTTCAGGAATCTGTCAGCCTGGGTCTTTAGTTGAGCAGAGTCAAGCGTAACATATCAGAGCCTCAAGAGACAGTCTTGGATGATAAGAACAGAGAATTTAATGAGACCTTATCATCTCTATTTCATGTAGTTTTTCAATTTCTCACTTTCATCCCACTTTCCTGCTTTAGCTTCTTGTCATCTATTGCTCATCATCCTCTCTCTTTAACTGTCCATCTTTTTCCATGTTTCATGTTCATGTTTCCCCACTGTGTAAGAAATTAAAGGGTCATGAAACCCTAAACCAAAATTTCTGAGATTTTAACAGAGGTATGTGTGTTGAACACCATTGAAGACAATGTTAGCATCTGTTAGATTTAATAGTAGGGGGGAAATGGTTAAATTTTAGTTTTTATACGCTATTTTCGTCTTCCGGATTTAAAATCTTCATCCTGTCCACGTCACAGGCTGTGACGTGGCAGAGCACGATAGTACTTTGATGACTCATCGGTGTTTCATAATTATTAACGAGACTGAGTTTTTTATCCAATGAGAAGACACTCTCTTAATTATTCATGACACCACGTGGATCTTTCCAATGACGAGGACGGTTAACGGCACTAAACAGCGAGAGAGACTGACTGACTGACGGTGCGTGTCCGTTGGCGCGGAGCGAGCGGGTAAGCGCGAGTGTTTTCGGTTCATTCCTATGGAAGTTGAGCCGCGTGTAAGTTAAATGTGACGCTCAACTTCCATAGGAATGAATCTAAAAATGCTCTGGTCGCTTGCTCTGCTCCAGTCGACACGCAGCCTGACTGACTGAGCGTGTTGCAGGTTCGGCGCGTAGATCTATGCTATGTACGCAAGGGTTTTTTTTAAGCGTTATTTTTTTTTTTCAAATATATGCATGTATAGTGTGTATATAAACAACTATATATTTTATAATGACTGTAATTACACATGTACATTAATATGTTTTAAATAGAATTACGATTACTGTAGGATATATGTAGCAGGGCATTCAGTAACTCTTGAAAAGACAAAAATAAAGTGTCAGTGTATTTCATTAGATTTTAACTTTTCCAGTTTTTTAAAAAAATGTAGTATTTCCTCACGTTTTACCACTGATTTTTAGTGACAGTCGATATGCATGGGCTACTGGCGATGAGAGTTTCCCCCCTCCCCTCTCCTCTCCTCTCCTCTCCCCTCCCCTCTTCTCACAGCCACCACGCCCATTTAAGTTGCATTTTTCAAAAAGATTGTGAGCTAGACTAGATTTTTTTGCAGGGGACTATTTTTATTTTATGAGGATTATTTTTCTAACAATATAAATTCTGAATAAGTTTCAATTGTTACAGCTTCACATAGAGTCTTGATGATATGTCATCTTGTGTATTATTATTATTATTATTATTTTTTGTCTTAGCCCAAGTTCATTTCTGACCCTGGCTTGCCATTTTGTGAAACATACATCAGATATGAAAGCCAAATTGGCTACAGTGCTTTTCCTCTGAACCGAGTGCACATAGAGCTCCAAACCTTGCATCAGTATCCAGTGTGAGCCTTAGCATAAATTGGCTGTGGTGACTGTCAGATCTCATCTTCACATAAGGTGAGCCTCCTCTGCCCCAAGTGGTTTTTGTTTTTGTTTTTTTGGCAGGTTAGGCGGTTCCTGAATATTATTCTATTCTTAATCTTGCAGAACTTGTATTGCAATAGTTTTATGAGTTTTACTCAAGCAATTTGATTCTGTGATTCTGTGATTTGATTCCATAGCCATGTAATTCTTAGTAATAGCTTAGTAGCTTAGTAATTCTATTAAAGAAAGTAATTTTACTTTAAGTTAGTAGTTTTACTAACAGAATGAAAAGCCTTAACCTAAAGACCTCAATCAGTGAAAAATATCTGATCTGACAATATATATACATATATATATATATGTATGTATTTTTTTTTTTAAAAACACATTATACTATAAACGGCACAAAATATAACATTTAATTGATTCAGACTGACTAAAAAATTCTGTCCGTGTAAACAGATGAGTCATTCCAATAAATTATTTAAGGTTTTGACACCTACGTCATTTTTCCCAAGCACATGCTGTACATATTGGCTCCACTAATTCATCATTCTGAAGTAAAGTGGAAGTGGAAGATTATGGTCATCTTCCATTAGCTTGAAAGTGGACAATTAATGGCAATGACTCTGACTTTTACAGTGTATAGAAGTGTGATCATTTGAGCAGAAGATTTATATATGGGATTTTACATCAGCTAATCTGACGAAATTAGTGAATTATGTTGGGGGTGCTGAATATTTTCCATTACTTGTACCCTCTTGTCAAAACATGATCGAACTTCTGTGATAATTTTGTTTAAGGGTGGTTCCTCGTGCCTGGATCTTCTCCTCCGTGTCCTCCCTTGTTTCCTCTCTTTTCTGGCCAAAATAATCATGCTGATAGCACCAAAGATCTAGCATGCGCTCCAAAAACTGCTAAGATTCTGATTTGTTTTTGGTTATCTTATCAGAAGAATTTACCAGGATTTGTTTAACGAGGTGCAAATCAGGGCTTGATTAAAAGGACTGCCTGATGGCCTGAGGTCAGCGTGAATGACTCTCGGGCCAGTTGATGGACCTGCCACTTGCCTGATTGGGCCAGTGCTGCATCATGATGAGAGTTTATCATTTGCATGTGTTCTTAAGGCTTGCCAGTTTAAGTGTTCAAGAGCAAGAAGACGTGAAAAAGAACTTAATTCGGTTCTCGCACGCTGTGTGGGATGTTTTGTGTGTGCAACACACATGCCCAGAAAGCACAAATACTGAATTGAGTACTCTTTCTCTTCTTCTTGCAATTGAATGGACAAATTCACACCGAATTATGTCAAAATGCCGTCTTGGCGAGTATCCTCATCAACGCAGCCGGTTATGTCTTAAACATCTGAACGTAAACAGTTGAGAAATAAATTGCATGTGTAACACTAAATTCGGTCCAGGCATTTGGTCTTAAAGTGACAGTAGTCTAATATTCCTGAGGCTGTCTGTGTCATTAATGTTAATCAAACAACAAAGGGCAAAGAAAAAAATCATCACTCACTGCTCTTGACTGAATAACTTCTGTAACTTTAATAAGCAGGGTTTGAAATTAAAATTTTACCTCACCAGCCAGTTTGGTTACTAAATTAAGTTACCAGACATTCAGGACTTCTGCTAACCAAAACAAAAATATCAGAAATAAACCAGATTATCAAAGTCACAACTTAGATTTGAATATATTTTTTATTAAATCTGGTTCTGCATTTCTCTCAATGTGCAGACCTCTTTATGCATTGTTTTGCTAATGTTTAAGGCTCCTGTTAGGGGAAGGGCTCTGATAGCGATGCCATGCAAAATGATAGAACATAATTTATGAATCATAACCCGTCAAATTGGCTAGTGTGTTGATATGCGTTACCCACCACAGTGGATTTTCACCCACATTTGGCGGGTTTAATTGTTTAATTTATAGTGAAGTCTATGCAGTGTTATTTTACATGTGATTACTTTATTCAATTTCTGTACCTGAAAACTACTGTTATACCTACCTGAAAATCCTGACAGGGCCAGTAGAAAAAATCATTAGCATTGAGCCTTGCAAGGTATCTCATTTTTTCCCCTTTCATCTTCAGCGGTCCGGTGATAAAAGACAGAACCTCTTCTCAGTCATCACTCCGATTTTAAACATTTCTGCTAGTGACTTGTGCCAATTTAAGGAGTCATTTCCAAAGCCATTGCAGAGATTGGAACAGGATCAAAGGCACATGTGAAAATTGAAAGCGAAAAATTGGTCCTGTATGAGACAGTTCAGCTCTAGAGAGCAGCAGAAGTACTAAACTATGAGTCAATTCCATATGATGGCTGTATTAAGCTTCTCATCTGGCCTTGTGGTACAGTTCAGTCCTCTTGGCTCCTCTTTCTGTGAGTGTATTTGCTGAAGTTTGTTTAAAAGAGTCCAAGCTGTTCTGTCTTCTGTTCTGTTTCTCTTAGAACTGAGGTTTCCAAGTGCAGGAACGCCCCTCTGGGAGAAGTCGAATCATTTCTTCTGTCTATAAAGAGCTGTTAACTTCTGCTCATTCTTTAGAGAGCCAGGAGAAAAGGAAACAATAAGCAGGAAATTGTTCATCCAAAAAAAAGAAAAAAGAAATAACTTTTTTTTCAGAACATGATTATTATGATGATCAAATTGTTGTAAAATCTCTTTTCAAGGTAATTCAGGAAATATGTCACCTGTTGTCTTCATTTTTTTAAAATTTGTTTCGATGTAATATAATATAATATAATTTTGTTGATCAGCATGCAGAGACTGTTTGGTGCTTATTGGAAAACAAATTTGCCTAATTATTTAACTATAAAAAATGAGTGTAAATAATAATAATAATAAAAAAATATTATTATTATTTACACTTATTTTTATATAAAATAAAAGATTATTACATAAAATAAAAGATTATGCCAACCTGCTTCTACACCCCCAGGTATTTTAATTATGTTTTCTTTATTATGATATCAGGAAAATTGTATAAATCTGGCATAACTTAACTTTATATCCCCCCCAAAAATAAAAAAAAATAATTTTAATTCAATAATTAAAAACAAGTAATTGTTCTATTTTTACTGCATTTTTATTATTTTTGTTGCATAAATGTAGATGGGCTACTAAAATGATTATTACATCATTAGTCCACATAGAAGGCTAACAGTCAATTTAGACTCTTGAATCTTTATTAGTTCTTCCTCAAATTCCTTCACATATAGTTCTTTCATTTCACTGGATTTTAGAGTCCCATGACATTTTGTCATTCCGTTGTGTTTGCTTGCTCCATAATTGATGTCCTCTTTGTTAGAAAATGTTGTTAAATTGATGAATGTTGCCCCTGTTGTGTGTTTACTGTGTGCCGCTTTGCTGACTATATTGACCTTGTTGTCATGGTGTTTTATAATCGGCATGGCAACAGCGTGAGGTTTCGATGCATTAAAAGAGAGGGAGAGAGAAACAAGCATGTTGAAACATTGCAGCTTATTGTCAGTTGTCAGAGTTGGAGTAAAAGGTTTTTAATGAACGCATGTTCATAAATGCTGACTATTGGCACTAATGAGAGCGAATGGAGCCTTGCCATAAAAATTGTTTGTGTGTGTGAGAAAGAGAGGTGTTTGTGTTAACGTGAGAGAGGTTGATGGATGTAGAAGCGCTCTGTTATAATAAACAAGCACAATGTGCACCATGATAAAAACAATCATTTACAGTATAATCATTTTCAAACTCTTACAATATGTTTGCCAGCTAAAGGCAATCCAGTGTAATGCAATGCAGCCTCAGTGAAGTGAAATCATTTGTCTAGCAAAGTATGGCTGACTTGTTCATGTGGTTGTTGAAAATATATCGGGTGCCTCAAGATGTCTGGCTTTTGTTTACTGCCGAACCTTGCCTAAACACCGTGCCTCTATGGAGACTCTTTAATATTTGATAGAAGCTCTTATGCTTATACAGCAGAAAAGACTTTAGGCTCTTAATTATGCACCACTAACTATCCCCTACACTAACACACATACTGTTGGCAGATCTTAAGTCACTGTCAATAAATCAATTATTTATTTGTCCATGTTTATTTGTGCATAAATAAACACCCCCCCCCCCCCCCCCCGATTTTGTTTAAAAGTCTTCACGAAAACAGGCATGAATAAATGCAGAGAATAAATCAATTTGAACTGAAGAGGAATATTCCCAATGACTAACGACTCAAATATTTTAATGTAACATTTTTATGGTGCTTTTTATTTTTGGTGATTTACACCCACTGTTTTCTTTGTATGCCATGTAAGCAACTTGGACATTTCCACTAAACATCCCATTTTGAGTTCAGTGGAAGAAAGTTAGTCATGTGGGTTTGAAACAACATGCAGATGAGTTAATGATGGCAGAATATTAATTTTTGGGTGAACTATCCCCTAACGCTGTGGAATTTCTCATATAGGTGGGATTTAACTTACGACCTTTTAAATGCAACACTGCAGTGTGAATGGGGGGGGGGGGGGGGTTACAGTGAAACTGAGTCTGTGTCTCTGTTAGTGTACTCCAAATGGAAAAGGGAGGGTTGAGTAATAATGTCTTTTCCATTGGTGTGAATTTGATTAGTATGCACTCTTTTGTTAGATAATGGCCTTTTAGGTTCGATCGGCACAGCTGGGGTGCCTTACCATAGTGTGAGCGTGTGTGCGTCTGTGTTAAAGCCTTGCACACATCGGGTGTGTTATAGAAGTCTCTGTGTGTTTTGGACAACTGTGTGTGTGTGTGTGTGTGTGTGTGTGAAAGAGAGGTTTTGATATCACTTTCGGCATCTGAGTGAAATCTCTTTGAGGTCATCCTCCCTGAAGAGGAACTCTTGTGCTTGCTCATCAATTTTTCAGCAGTCTCGGCCGCTTTGTGGCGCTCCCTGGCACTGATGTTATCTGATGCCCTTAGCCTATAGCGTGTTTGAACCCTGGTCTGTGGATGAGAGCGTGTTGCTGCTGCACCGACTTGCAAATCACAGGCTTAAGTGGACATCAAGGGCTGCTACTCATTAATAGTTAGTCTTGCATAGATTTCCAGTCAGCACTCTGTGATTCTGGAATAGTGTTGGAGTTGAACTCTTTGTAGTTATAATATTCAATGATTATTTCAGAAATCATATCACCCTGTAACCCAAGACTGGTTGCCCACTGAAGCTAAGCAGGGTTTAGCCTGGTTAGTACCTGGATGGGAGACCTGTGTGGGTCCTAATGATGCCCCAGTATAGTGACGGGGACACTATACTGTAACAAGCACCGTCCTCTGTTAAGCCGAGGTCCTGACTCTCTGTGGTCATTATCCCATGCCACTTCTCGTAAAGACTGGGGGTGTAACCCAGGTGTCCTGGCAATATTCCCTCCATTGTCCTTTATCAATCATGGCCTCCTAATAATCCCCATCCGCTGAAGGATGCTGCACACAAGTGGATGCTGCACACTGGTGGTGGTTGAGAAGAGACCCCCTCATATGATTGTAAAGTGCTTTGGATGTACAGTAGTACATAGTAATTCATATTACTGACTTCATATTGTTCATTCATATTACCATTAGGGGTGTGACGAGACAAGACGAGACACGAGATTGAGTTCACAAGAACGAAACAAGATTTTTACACAGTATTTTTAAGAAATCCTCAATGACGAAATACATGACTAGAAAAATAGCCTGCAGGTGCATTTGACATTTTAACTAATCTTCTTGTAATGAATGTCATTTCAGTTCTACTTTCTGAGTATGAATTATCAAATGCAGTAAAAGACAACAATACTCAAGCACTGTAAAAGGTTTTGCCACAAACTCAACTTACTGGCTTCTCTCCTGTATGATTTCATGAGTCTCTTCAGAGCTTAGAACTGTACGTGATTTATGAGCTTCTACAACTTTTGATCTCCTAACTGAAATCCTTACCACAAATTAATCATAGAAATAAAAAACAATATAAATAAAAATAAATAACACCATTTTCTCTTAGTCTTATTAAAGGTGCTGTAGAACGTCTTTTTAAAAGATGTAATATAAGTCTAAGGTGTCCCCTGAATGTGTCTGTGAAGTTTCAGCTCAAAATACCCCATAGATTTTTTTTTAATTAATTTTTTTAACTGCCTATTTTGGGGCATCATTAACTATGCACCAATTTAGGCTGTGGCCCCTTTAAGTGCTCACGCTCCCTGCCCACAGAGCTTGTGCTTGCCTTAAACAGCATACACAAAGTTCACACCGCTAATATAACCCTCAAAATTGTTCTTTACAAAGTGTTCATCATGCAGCATGTCTAATCGCGTAAGTATGGTATTTATTTGGATGTTTACATTTGATTCTGAATGAGTTTGAGGCTATGCTGCGTGGCTAAAGCTAATATTACACACTGTTGGAGAGATTTATAAAGAATTAAGTTGTTTATGAATTATACAGACTGCAAGTGTTTAAAAATGAAAATAGCGACGGCTCTCTTGTCTCCGTGAATACAGTAAGAAACGATGGTAACTTAAACCACATTTAACAGTACATTAGCAACATGCTAACGAAACATTTAGAAAGACAATTTACAAATATCACTAAAAATATCATGATGATATGGATCATGTCAGTTATTATTGCTCCATCTGCCATTTTTCGCTGTTGTCCTTGCTTGCTTACCTAGTCTGATGATTCAGCTGCGCACATCCAGATGTCCTGCCCTTGTCTAATGCTTGAACATGAGCTGGCATATGCAAATATTGGGGGCGTACACCCCAACTGTTACGTAACAATCAGTGTTATGTTGAGATTCGCCTGTTCTTCTGAGGTCTTTTAAACAAATGAGATTTATATAAGAAGGAGGAAACAACGGTGTTTGAGACTCACTGTATGTCATTTCCATGTACTGAACTCTTGTTATTTAACTATGCCAAGATAAATTCAATTTTTAATTCTAGGGCACCTTTAAGTGCAAACAATAAATGCAACCATAATCAAAGTACTCTCTCAGTATTCAAAGTGCAAATAGAGACCAAATTTTCCTTCAAGCATGATACAGAGCTACAAGATGGTTACAACTACACAGCCCAGGCTAAGATGGCTTTCATATTGGGAGATATTTGCATGCATCTCGGAGCCACTTTCAAAATGCGGGGTATTGAATTTGCGTTTGAAATGCATGCTCGCGTTTTACTTTCGCTCGTACTCTGTGAATAGGGAGCGCACGTGTGCATTTTACAGTAAAAGACATTTGTCAGATGCTTAGGCTCTGTTGTGCAACGAATCCTCCGCCATGGTCTTGTCAGTCATCTTGTCACTTGCTCTCGCCACGTGATCAGTAAACTATGATTCTTGCTGCACTACGTACGACTCTGCTGCTCATGTTAGATGATCTGGATGGAATTGAAGTGACTGTTATCCAACTGAATTAAATGTTTTTTTATTTCTATAAAAAGCAAAATGACAGTGGAGGTGTAATGTAAATGTAGCAGTGACATTCTATCCTAATTTCACCCTTACACTTCATCATGGCAATATCACAAGACAGCTTTTCACCTCAACAAGAAATCTCGTCACATTTGAATTTTACGAGATCTCATGGCACGAGATCTCGTCACACCCCTAATTACCATAGTACATACCCAAACTCTGGTGCATTAAAACCCATATTGGTCAACCATTTATAGGGGGAATAATATTGGCTAAGGTTGTTTTGGCCCTGTGTATGAACATACATATTGCTGTTGTCTGTGTGTAGTCTTTGCTGTCGAGATATGTTCATGCTGTCCTCCTCTCTGGTAATCCTACATTTATTCAAGCTCTTCTCTTGATTCATGTTGAGGATTACACAGCTTTGCTCTCTGACCTCAAGCCCTCTCCATATGATCCTTCAGTAAACCACACCTATCACACTCAACATGAATGTGTATGTTTGAGCGTGTGTGTGTGTTTGCACTAGATAGCAAGTCTCCTTTCACTTAAAATGACCCATTCAGAAATCCCTGCTGGCTTACAGTAGAGCATTAAGGCACAGCATTAGAGGTCTGAGGTCATTCACTTGATGGAGAAAAATGTGCCATGAGTAAAGAAGTTGCCTCTGTGAATTGGTTTCATTTGTTGTGACATTAGTAATACACACATAAACTGTAACGCATACATTTAAATTAATTACATAAAAAACACAATTATGCTTGCAGTATCTCCGGTGAGATTATCGCATAGTGTACTAAACACTGCAAATGTGCACTGTGCATACACTGACATTTTGTTCATAACAGCCTATTTGTTATGCACATGTAAACAAAAATGTGAAACGTTTAGGGTTTATATAGACAGATTTTCAAAATCTAAAATCAGTTTGGATTTATTAGGATTGATGGAAAATATAATGCATGATGTAAACATACCTAGTGATTACAAGAGGGATATGGGTGAATTGACACCCCTTTTGTTTTCTGTTGGTACCGTACAAGTAAACACACAAGCACCTGTGGTAACTGCCTCCCGCTGAAATGTAGTGAGTGTATTTATGAGATTACTCTGTGATTTAACAACCCCACATTCTGTGGACTGAGATGTTTTTATGGCATATTAGGGGAAAAATGTGTTATTTCTTGAACTAAGGTTACTCTATAAACACTCCCTTCAGGTGAAACATAGTGCAGAGTGCTGTTTTCCAAACATGTCAGTCTGAGCACCTAAAAAACAGAAGCAGACAGGATTTCAAACATGCATATATAATATGATCTGCAGGTCAGATGTCAGAGAGCTTTGTGATGAATTCCAGGTTTCACTCTATCCTTACACGGCACAACACAATGAGCATTTTGTCTGTGATCACTGAAAACAAGTATATGTGACGCAACCTTGAAAGTACTTTCTTTCTAACTTAATTGGAGAATCATGTAAATCAAGGGTTTTCAAACTGTAGTCCAGAGGGCCCAGAGAGGTATTTGGGGGTACTTGGGAAAGTTCCCAGAGAACTTAATTTGCACTTTTAACCTAAACGTTGCATTCTGCATTAATGTGTAAATGATTTTGTGCATTTTGTTTTCATATGAAGGCTATGAAAACAAATATAGTGAATTTATCTATGTAGGCTATGCTATTTAAAATATTCTAAACAACAGCAACAACAAAAAAAACTGATTGCTTGGCACTTTAAAGCTGTTGTTAAAATGGCTAAACTACTGTAACTATACTGCAGGGCTGCACAATTTATCGTGATTAAACCACATGCGATTTGGCAAAGGCTGCGATTATTTTATGCGCAGCTTTGTCAGAGCTGTACGGTTCTGTGATCAGTAGTAAATGCTTCTCCATCTGAAAGCCAGAGGGTGCTCTTGTGCAGAAACTCTAAATATGCCCTGCCACAGAAGAAGATAACATGCGTGATATCGCTGTAGCTGAATAAACAGAATATTTAAACGTTTTGATTGATTAAACATGACTAATAAACACACGACTGCCTTATTCTGTGTAAGAAGCCACATCATCTCACAGAAGGACGCTCAACTGTCATTATGAAGTGAGTTTGGAGTAAAAACATGTTATTAAATGTTGTCTTTTTTGGACAAGATGTTAATAAATGCTTCTCATGTCTAGAAAGATGTTTGACGCGTGTTGCTTTTTCAAATGTACATTATAAGTGATTCAAACTCGCAGTGCTTTCGGATGGATTAGCATTTGGAGCCATAGTTCATTGACAAGCTGCGCATAAAAAAATAATCGCAGCCTTTGCAATTTCATAATCATACTAAGAATCGCGTTTAAGCGATAATCGTGTTTAAGTTCAATGTTATTTTTCGTATCGTGTGATAAATCGTGCAGCCCTATTATATTGTAAAGCGACCACTGGTGGATGGTTTCCATGCACAGCACAAAGACGGGACTAATTAATAATCAAATTTGTTGTAGATTATTTTTTTATTATTGATTATAATTGATTTTATTGAGTAGTTATTGCAGCCCTACACTTTTTAGTGTCATAATTCGTAACATTTGCATTGTTTTATTTTTGTACTGTGGATTATTTTTGTCCATCATATTCATCCAGTTTTTTCCTCCTTTGAAAAAAGCCCGTGGTTTATGATAATCATAATGTAGCATGGTGTATTTTCATGATACTACAATCTGATACAACCAATCCATCATGGGATAATTCTATTCTTTCTCAAACACACAAGAAGCACTACATCAACATAACAGAACAATAGACCCTACATATTGGAGTCAAGCTGGAATGTGGGCAGAGCATTTTATGAATTTGTGGTTTGGATCTGTGAAGCGATGTATGTATATGTTGTGCAAGCATGGTGATGTGTAACCATGGTGACACTGCAGGCAAGCCAGGGTTCAGTAGAGTAAGTTAATGCTGTGTGTGTGTGTGTGCGCGTGTGTGTGTGTGTGTGTGTGTGTGTGTGTGTGTTTGACTGAGTGAGCGAGTGTGACCTATGCTCACAGTGAATATACAGAGTAATCGCTCCCTTGAAAATGACAAATCGCCTGCCATCCTAACACTGAGAGAGTGTGTGTGTGTGTGTGTGTGCACGCCTGTGTGTGTGTGTTCCTGCTGCAATTATGATCCTCTTTGAAAGGACCTCCAAGCAGTCTGTACTCATATCCTGTGCTGTGACTCCTGGACAGTCTGTGTGTGTTTGTGATGCCCTGTTTAACAGAATCTGAGTGTGTATCCTGCTCGGACTTGCCTTTGGGAGGAGATATTTTACATTCCAGCATCATCAGCTGCCTCCAAGGACAGTGAACACACAGGTGCCACTCCAAGGCAACTTGAGACAGGGAAAGACATGATCAGAACTGGGTTTGGTCTTTAATGCGATTTAAAGATAAAAATAAATTGTTTGAACAATAGAGAGATGTCATCAGGTACAGATAACGCATTAGCAAAGGCATTAACCTCTATTATCCTGTCCAATTTAATTTTTTTTTTTTCATGTTTCATTTCTATTTCTATGCATTTAGATAATTACTGCTGCAAAACTAATATGCAATTATTTTTGAAAGAAGTATGTTCACCAAGTCTTGATCAAAAATACAGTAAAAACTATAATATTGTGACATATTTACTAAATTTCTATTGTGACATATTTACCTAATTTCTATTTTAATATATTTTAAAGTCTAATTTATTAATGTAAAGCTAAATTTAAATTTAAATCTAGTCTTCAGTGTCACATGATTGTCGCATAACATTTCTTATTATCATCAATGTTGAAAACACTTGTGCTGCTTAAAGCAGAACTAAGTAACTTTTTTTACCTTCATAAATAGTTTTCTAAGTCCTTACGATGGTTAATTCACTTGACGTGGTGTGTTTGAGGCGTGCACTAACCCCCTCTGGCACATCTACGCCAGAAAGTTGAGCTGCGCCGACCCGACACAATCTCGCCTCATGTTCACGTTCACGTGAGAATGACAAAATGCTTTACGGTAATTCAAAAACAATGTATACATTATGACTTTATAAGACAATTTCGAAAATTACCCACCTCCATTGAAATTTCTTGTACTGTATTTGCAAAACTACTGCGCTGGTGAGCGTTGTAGTCGTTGTAGTCCAGAGCTGCGCTTGGAGTATTTGGAACCTGTAGGGGGAGCTTCGCAAATCTTACTGAGTTCCGCTTTAAAGGTACGGTAGGCAATTTCGGAGAGACTAGCAATAGCAAGCTAGCTTTGAAAGCATGAGATCCCACCCTCCCTTCAGAGTAGGGCTGGACGATTAATCGAAAAGTTATCCGAAATTCAAAACCTCTAACCAACGTAATTGTCCCATGTCGGTTATTTCGTTTTTTTAAATCCTGTTAATACTTTCCCCTTAAAGGTGCCCTAGAATTAAAAATTTTATTTACCTTGGCATAGTTGAATAACAAGAGTTCAGTACATGGAAATGACATACAGTGAGTCTCAAACACCATTGTTTCCTCCTCCTTGTGTAAATCTCATTTGTTTAAAAGACCTCCGAAGAACAGGCAAATCTCAACATAACACCAACTGTTACATAATAGTCAGGATCATTAATATGTACGCCCCCAATATTTGCATATGCCAGCTCATGTTCAAGGCATTACACAAGGGCAGTCAGTATTAACGTCTGGATCTGTGCACAGCTGAATCATCAGACTAGGTAAGCAAGCAAGGACAATAGCGAAAAATGGCAGATGGAGCAATAATAACTGACATGATCCATGATATCATGATATTTTTAGTGATATTTGTTCATTGTCTTTCTAAATGTTTCGTTAGCATGTTGCTAATGTACTGTTAAATGTGGTTAAAGTTACCATCATTTCTTACTGTATTCACAGAGACAAGAGCCATCGTTATTTTCATTATTAAACACTTGCAGTCTGTATAATTCATAAACGCAACTTCATTCTTTATAAATCTCTCCAACAGTGTATAATGTTAGCTTTAGCCACTGAGCACCATCAAACTCATTCAGAATCAAATGTAAACACCCAAATAAATACTATACTTACGCGATTAGACATGCTGCATGACGAACACTTTGTAAAGATCCATTTTGAAGGTTATATTAGCTGTGTGAACTTTGTTTATGCTGTTTAAGGCAAGCGTGAGCTCCAGGGGCGGGGAGCGTGAGCATTTAAAGGGGCCGCAGCCTAAATCGGCGCATATTTAATGATGCCCCAAAATAGGCAGTTAAAAAAATGAATTTAAAAAAATCTATGGGGTATTTTGAGCTGAAACTTCACAGACACATTCAGGGGACACCTTAGACTTATATTACATCTTTTAAAAAGACATTCTACGGCACCTTTAAAAACATACTACTGTGTGTGTAGTCACGTGAATCCGCCCCCGTCCAGTCAGCGCCATGGAAGCAACACAGAGGCGAGCTTAAATGCTAAGTGATATGTACATATAATGTACATGTTTCAGTGGTTTCGTGTGTACGCAGATATTTCTCGAGACGAGGAAAAAAAAAGATCGGATAGGGTAAGCTAAACAAAAACAAAATAATCGTTCATTAATCATATTCGAGGTCAACTAATCGAGATTTTGATTTTAGGTCATATCGTTACAGCCCTACTTCAGAGTGTCTCCAAAGCCACGCCTCCTCCAAAACACATGAACGAACACAGTCTGCAAAGCGTTACGGGAGACGGTGTTAAATAACCTCAGTTTCAAAGCACATAACATTACAATAATAATGAATGTAAACAACTTACAGAGCTCTTACTTGTACCACCTGACTTCTGCAGATTCATATGTTGATAGGCAGGTAGGTCATCCTATCATTGAATTCAGACCGAATGCAATGATAGGACAAATGTTCTTTTGGTCCTGAGACTCCCAAACAAGAGAGATGTACATTGTTTTTAACATTTGAACCACTTCTATTATTGACTGCTATCAGTATGCAAAAAGTATAACAAACAAATAGTGTTTATAAAAAATTGCCTATACTACCTTTAATATTTTTGTGTAGATAGGATAAAAAAAAAATCAGGATTATTAAAAAAAAAAAACCCCGGCATTTGTTTGTAATATAATTTTTTTTTTGTTACATTTTAAATGTGTTAAATGACTTTTGATCAAGCGAATGTGTCATTATTGAATAAAAGTAATCATTTCTTTTATAAGCATATACTGTCAACAACAAAGTTAGAGGCTGCATTTCATTTGCACAGAAGCAAAGCAAGATCAGAGCTGCCTTTAATACCAGTGGTTGTGGTGGATCAAAGCTGCTCATCATTGTCAGGGCGTACTCACACTAGGCACAGTTGCCTTGTACCGCGCCAGGGCACAGTATGGAATGATCGCACTAGTCAAACGAACCAGCCTTTGGGGGTCAGATGTGCTTGTTGGTTCAGTATGGTTCAGTTCGCCTAGCGTGAGTACACCCTCAGAATTTTATCAGAGCAGCTTTACCTCAGATGTGTATGGCCAGCTTTATTCTCTTTTTACAGGTTTGTAAGATGGTGATCGTTCACAAGCTAACTCTTTGTAAATGGTAGAAAATGTCCCATATTCCTCTGACACCAGAATCAGCCTGATTCAATCCAAAGTATGAAATGAATTGGGTCATACTGCTCTAAATTAGAGGTGTTGTGGGAGATCTTTTATTGTCACAGACATTTTCAGTTCAACGCATTTCATCTGTGGAAGATGTGACTGCAGCACTCTAACATGTTCTTTTTCTCCTTCATGAGTCTTTTGCTCTCACTCTGAATTATGTTCTTTAATATTTCTGCTCTCACACATGCTGGGAGTGATGTGTTAAATGGGTTTTAGAGCATCTTCCACCAAGCAGTGCTTGTTGTGTGTGTATTGCTCCCTGTTCAATTGATTGAGGCTTTACACAGTCATGAGATGCCTCAAGTTTGTGTGCAGAAATGGCATAAGCCCACAGTGATTGTTTCTTCAATTGCAGTCACTTTTATATGCCAGTGATTGATTGATTTTATTTTTGATATTGTTTTTTGGAAGCTTTTACAGTACCTTGTATATTGTGTGTGTGTGTACTGATATGTAAATATCAGTTATTATATTTTTGAAACCATAGTAGACTGAGTGAAATTGAAATCATAGTAGTCTAGTAGTCTAAGAGTGAAATAATAATTTTTTTTTGTGTGTGTGAAATGGGTGATTTTTTTTTTTGTATCAATATACTTCTAATATAATTAGATTTTGTTTATATTTTCCATTTTCATTTGAATTTCAGTTAGTAATTTCAGTTTTAGTAATTTTGTTTTTATAAGTTTCGTTTTATATATATATATATATATATATATATATATATATATATACACACATATATATACACACACACATATATATATATATATATATATATATATATATATATATATATATATATATATACACATATATATATACACACATATATATATATATATATATATATATATATATATATATATATATACACACATATATATATATATATATATATATACACACACACAATATATATATATACACACAATATATATATATTGTCTAATAATGTCATAATATGTCTATATAGTATGTCTATATGTTTATAGTTTTTAATTTTTGATTAGTTTGATTAATTTTTTTAGTACATCAAGTTAAACTAATTGAAAAGTTAAAATGGGAAATGTTGCTTTGGCTAGTATCTGAAATAAAATATATTTGTATTTATTTATTTATTTTTTACTTTTTATTTTGAGTTAACTTTTTTTTATTTCAAGTAACAAAAATGTTTTCAAAGGCTCTATTTGGTTTCGCTTATAAAAAAACCCTGATGTGAAAATGATTTATATAAAATTTTAACGAAATTATGGGTGTCCCACAGTTGTCATTTCCATAATGACCAATATTTTTGAACCATTAAAGTTTTATTTTCAAAATTTGGTGTTACAAGGAAATGTGATTATGAGATGCAATTATGTGAAGAAAACAGAAAAATCTAGCCAAATATTACTTTATGTGTCATTTCCAGTCAAGCTGAAATTTTGATATATTATGCAAATAGTGTGACAACTAATTGTGTGTATTTGGAATACACAAAATGCTAGTTATAAAATTAACCATAGCAAGATGAATGAGTTGGCCATTTTAGTCCAAAATGTTTGAACTCTCATTTCCACCACATAATGTATTGCATAATTTGGAGTGTGGTGTTTGACCAAAATGGTTGACTTTTCTAGGGATACATTATATGTACAGTACAGTACATACACTGTTGGATGTTGTTAGTAGACAAATGAAATTAACTAGTGTGAGAGTTAGAAAATAAACTTAAAACGCACCTAGTACACAGGTCTAAAAGGACCAGTAGTTGAAGAAATACCCATCTATATATTTGCACTAGCTTGCGTTGACATGTTTTCTTGTCTTGAGCGTCTTGGCTCGGTGTCCATTCGTATTGTTGCTGATCCAGGATGCCAGAAGTGCTGTGCTGACACCTGCACATGCTCTGCCCTCAAAGTGAGTCATTTCAGACATGTTTTGGCATGAGACACTTCTGTGGTCTTACTAAGCATTGTAAACAGGGAAAATATGATTCTTTACTCTTATGCATGTTTTTTTCCCCCTGTTCTTTCTATCTCATTCTGTCAGGTTATTTGAACTATTCGTGTTGTGTCTCAGTCTTTGGAGTGGGTTCTTTTAATAGACTGGCATCTTTTCCCCTCTTGTGCACTGCAGCAAATCGCTGGCACATGTCGTCAGCTTGGAGCGAGGATTTCTCCCCTTCTCCCAGCAGGATGACATCATCTTGTGTGACATCACGCCAGTGTGTTCTGAGCTGTGTTTGCTTCAGTAATGTGTCTGACTGCAGTGCAGAATACTAGAGTGAACTAATCCGATGCCCGTTCAAACAGATTTCTCACTCTTGCTATCATTAACACTTGTTTTTCTCATTTTAGCATGTTTTCTTCATGTTTTTTGTTGATTTAGAGAGGGAATGAGCTGCAGACAGATGGCTTGAGAGCTACATCGAGTTTGTGGCATATTATTTTAGAGAAATCTGGTTGTTTTTGGTTGTATGTGAATGTGTATGAATGTTTTGTGTCATTCACATTAATGTTGATATTTGCTTGTAATTGGAGCAAGTTCATATTAAATACTACCATTTAGCCAGCTGCTTTTTGTTTGTTTACATTCTGTGAGTCAATACTTATATTGATTTTTGATTCCATAAATCTACATCAACATGATGGGTTTGATCCCAGTGAACACACAAATCGAAAAAAATATATACTTTGAATACAATCTACACTATTGTTGTAAAGTTTGGGTTTGTATTTGTTATTGCTTTTGAAGTCTTTTGTGCTCATAGAAGCTGCATTTATTTGATCAAGAGTAAAGTACAAACAGAAATATTGTGTAAATTGTAACCTCCTGCATTGAAAAAAAAGAAGAAAAAAAAGGGATCCATAAAAAAATGGATAATGTACTGGCAGAAAATTACCAGGACATTATCTAGTAATTTTACAGTCATTTCTGTTAACCCTAAAACACAACACAATGAGGTTCACAATTCAAAACACAGGTAAAACACCTGTAAAAAATAAATACTGAAAATTCTGTCAAATTAATACAGTATTGTGCCCTATTTTTGTGGATTTTTTTTTTTTTTTTTTTTTTTAAAGAGTGTGGGTCCCTCTGTCCATGTACAAGGACATATTTAATAAACTCCTCTGACACCATATGTGTCACAGTTTTAAAGAGCAGATTCAGGGCTTTTCAGAGATACCAAATGTTTGGAGGTTTTAACAAGGACATCAACTTCTCTTTGGTCTTTAAAAATGACTGAATGATCAAATCTATCACACTTATGGAAATATAATAGTTTTTAATTATTTAAATCTGACTATTTTTCAAATTGTTTGTTATCTCAGGAAAATCTTTAAGGGTTTCTAATCAAAATATGACTTTCTGTTACAAAACATGAAACACTGATTTCATACATGCCCACTGTAGAGGACATAAATCATGTTTATCAGGCATTTTATCAGACACGACAAGAAATGGATGGGGAAATAAATTACATATCAATATTCCTATGAAATATTAGATGATATTATGAAAATGTTGCCAACTATTACTCCCATTATTACAGTTGTTGGTTTTTTTTCATGTTGCTCCAAGAACACATTCATATGCAAATTAGATACAATGTATAGATGCATTGCATTGAATGGGAAAACCCATGTATGGCCATATTACCCACATATTGCATAAAGTAAAATGGTATATCAATTCATTCCATTATAGCTTTCATAACAAAGCTGAGAATCATCTTTCAACAAAGTTTGGTTTAAAAAAACCCTAAAAATTGATTGGTGAAAAAACATTGTTTTTGCCTATTCATTTCATTTAAACTGAGTTAAACAACTGAGTCCTGGTGTCCACATATGAGCACATAGCATGACATATGAATAAAATACCATTAAAAAAAAAAAAAAAAAGTGTTTCTCATGCTCTAACAATGTAATGACAAATACTAAATTCAAAAAAGCATTTTTTCCTGGGTCTTTGGAGGTTAAAATGTAATTTATTATTGTAATTTGTAATTTATTGTACAATTTATTGTAATTTATATGGCAAAGCTGAATTTTCAGCATCATTACTCCAGTCTTCAGCATCACATTTAAATCACCGTAGATAAAACTTTATATATAAAAAACAGCTGTCAAGTGAGTACGAATAAAAGAAACCTTGCAGGTGTATTGAGTATTTCTTTAAAAGTTCAACAGCATTTGCATGACTCATGAGATCACTAACAGGAAACCTCTGGTGTTTGATGCTACGTTACCAGCAAGATATTTTCTCCGTTTGTTTAAAAATGTGGGCAATTCAAACCCTTCCAGATGTTTGAAGGAGAGAACAGTGTTTGTGTGTACCTGTTTGCAGTGACTGTTGATTCACACACTCTCTCCAGTAGCCCAGTTATCTCTAATTTTCTAATTCTCACACAGCCTCTTGCCACTGTTTAAATATTCTCTTTCTGGGTTATTTAGCATTATTAGTTTATTACATGACTCAATGTCATGGCTGTGGATAATATTTTCTTGTTAAAATATTAATTTGCTTATGCTGAGATTTCTTGTATAAATTTGTCCTACTACTTTGGACTACTGCAGGGGAAAAACACATGCAGCTTCATCAGCTAATGATAGCTCAGCCTGCAGTGCCTTTAAACCAATAGACCTTAAATAGATTTCATGTTGATTATCCACTTAATCTGTCTGATCTGGCATAACTGCTGATGGTCTGGCCAAATTTGCAGGCCAGCGATTGAATCCATCAGGTCACGATCTATGGCTCCCCTTAGAGGAGTACCTTAGCAGCTTCAATCAGAAATAATTAAGTAAATATATGTTTCAGAGAGAAGCGTGTCATTTACGCACATGTAGTTTATGATAGTGTTTCAGAGTGTCAGAACAGCTTGGTTATTTTACTGCGAATCGAGCTGTTTCAGATGCTGTGAGCTGCAGGCTTGTAAATAAACATACAGTGTCTTCACTCTGATACCGCAGTGCACCTATTTATTTACTAGCAATCCGTCAAAATAAAAGCTTAATGAGATACCGTTTGAAAACGAAGATGATATAAACATTGATGATGAGGATCTGTCCATTCAGTTATATCCGGCTCTCGCCAAACTTGCGGACAAGCATTCTCCATCCTATCCTGTTGAGCACTGCTTCTTTCAACTCTGTTAAATGTTCATATTGGTATCCGGTTTGATGGTGTGGAGTCAGTTGAGTTCTTTACCTTTCCCTTCTTCTGATTCCACTGACCATTCCCAATGTTACAGATATTGCGGTGGCATATTCTATGCTAATTTCGCCATCATGGTGATATCGCGAGACAGCTTTTCACCTCGGCAAGAAATCTCATCATTTTAATTTTGCAATATCTTGTGCCATGATCTTATTCATAACCATTGCAGTATGGCCCATTGTGACCCCGCGCTTGATTTCAGTAGTGGATTTTCCATCTCTGTCAATTTTTGATCCAGTGAAGATAAAATTCTGAACTGATGCAATTTAATAATTTAGGATTAATTTAAGATGTAAGTTAGGATAACCTCCAATTTGTCTTAAAGGATTAGTCCATTTTCAAATAAAATTTTCCTGATAATTTACTCACCCCCATGTCATCCAAGATGTCCATGTCCTTCTTTCTTCAGTTGAAAAGAAATTAAGGTTTTTGATGAAAACATTCCAGGGTTATTCTCCTTATAGTGGACTTCAATGGCCTCCAAATGGTTGAAGGTCAAAATTACAGTTTCAGTGCAGCTTCAAAGGGCTTTAAACGATACCAGATGAGGAATAAGGGCCCTATAATACACCCGGCGCAATAAGACGCAAGGCGCAGTGCAAGCGTGTTTGCTAGTTTGCGTCCGGCGCCGTTCGCGTTTTCCCGTTCAGCGCCACGTCCTTAAATTAGTAAATGCATTTGCGCCAGTTAGTGCGCCCATGGGCGTGCTGGTCTAAAAAAGAGGTGTGTTCAGGCGCATTGCCGGCGCATTGCTATTTTAAGGAGCTGAAAATAGACTGCGCCATAGACCAACTCAAACCTGGTCTAAAGTCTAAAGTCAATGGCGCAATATTTTTTTGTTAGAGCGCGTTGGTAGAAACTGCGCCTCTGGGCGCGTCCACAGTGCGCGTTGACTTTGCTTATTACACACAGGGATGCGCATCACACAAACATGCCAAATATTAAAAACAAAAGGATTACAGTGTAAAAGAATATTATTGCGTAGGCTACATAAATATAAAAATGTAATGATGAATAGTCATTGCGTGTATTAGAATTAGGCTACCTATTTTCAATTCAGCCTATTACTACTTATAATGATGAACGAAATTGGCTAATTAATTGAACAATCGTGCCAATACACACACATATATATTAACTGACTCATCGCGCGGAGCTATTTGAAAGCCTGCATCCAACGCATACGACTGAAAGATTGACTGGCCACTTAACAGGTAATTTCAGCAAAACACCAGATGCCAGAAGACGAGGACACAATCACTGCTAATTCATCCCACGCCTTCTTCACCTCGGGAAGCTTTGGTGGAATCCTGCTTGTCCCGTAGATGATCTGCTCGTGCGCTTTAACTTCGCGCACGAGCAGATCGGTTTCTTCGCTTGAAAAGCGTTCAGCTTTTCCGCCAACAAATTCCGCCATGTAAATAGCAATCCGCCATGGCGCAAGCGCATCTCGCTCTTAAAGGGAATGGGAGATGACACTCTGATTGGTTTATTGAACGTTACACCCATTACTCATTGAGAGAATAGGGACAACCCATTTCAAAAATGTGCCCCGGCGCACGGACCGTTTTTCCGTCATTAAAATAGCAAAAGTGGATTTGGACAGGCCCTGAGTGCACCTGCGCCGTGCGCTTTACACTTTGCGTTTAGATCGTTAAAATAGGGCCCCAAGGGTCTTATCTTGCAAAACGATCTGTCAATAATAAGAATAATCCTGGAATGTTTTCATCAAAAACCTTAATTTCTTTTCGACTGAAAAAAGAATCTTGGATGACATGGGGGTGAGTAAATTATCAGGAAATTTTTATTTGAAAGTGAACTAATCCTTTAAATCCTCAAAGGTAAGATGTTTAATGAATTTATTGGTTTGTTTTAAATATTAAGCATCACATGGTTTCTGTGAATCTACCATGATCTGATTGATCACTAGGTATTCCGTTATAATCCCAATTGGCTCATCACATGGCTTTGTTAGCAATTGTCATTGTTTTGTTTTCATCTACTCTGTTTCAATAATACATGCACATTTTTAATATGAGAGGCTTGTTTTGTTCATTAGGTTGTGCTGTTAGATATTAGATGATTGTTTATATTTGTTTTTGGCTTCAGTGCTCCATGTTCATGCAGGACAGATGGTGTGTGGAGGCAGAAATAGATTCAGACGTCTGTAGGTGTTGAAACTTTTTTTATTTTTTTTCACATCTGTCTGGCCTGAAGCGTGAACCTCCTCGTGGCCCTGCTGTCACTGTTGGACAAAAACAACAAAACCGATCTCTGCTCAGAGGCTTAAGGATTCCTGCTGTGTGCATCTTGACTCATAGGGGTTCAGTTCAGTCAACAGAATGCTGTAATGAAATGTTTATTTGTGAGTGATGTTGATTCGTGGGACACGTTAGGGTCGTTTTATGCTGTTTTGGTTGCTGCGAGTTTCCAGTTCATTTTCAATGGAAAAGAGGGCAGAGGCAGAACGGAGGCGGCACTGAAAGCGGAATCTCTTACAGCGCTCGTGCAGAAAAATCCTAGTGTGTTTTCATGCACGACTGCCAGCTGACCTATCAGAAGTGATTTTTTTTTTTTTTTTTTTTTTTTTTTTTTTTTTTTTTTTTCATAACCAGTACAACAGCATGTAGCTTTTATGTGGGTTATATTCACGTGTAGCCAATTTTATGGAGAAATAAATGCCTTTTAATTCATTTCAATTGATTTTTTGTGCTATCACTTATGCAACATTAAATTTTTATAATGTACACTCTAACAATGTTTCTGGTATTACGGGATGCTATATTTTAAAGGTCCCGTTTTTCGTGTTTTTTTTGAAGCTTTGATTGTGTTTATAGTGTGCAATATAACATGTGTTCATGTTTCGCGTGTAAAAAACACAGTATTTTTCACATAATTTACTTATCTGTATACCGCTGTTTCCACTGTCATAAAAACGGGCTGATGACTTCCTTGTTCTATGAAGTCCCTCCTTCAGAAATACGTAACGAGTTCTGATTGTGTTGGAACGTAACGGTTCCTGTGTTGTGATTCGACAGCAGCTTAGCGCATCTTGCCCGGAAAGGTCACGCCTCTTACCATAACGTGGAGATGCACGCGCTCAGTGTTATTGTAAACATGTCTTTAATTTTACCCTATCAATTTGAGCCGGAATCAGACCCGGTGATTGGACTGCGGGATGAAAATAACAGCGTTTCGACGACATGGCGACAAACACACTCTACAAACGCAACTCTTGTGTATTCCTGTGGGCGGAGGTTAGTCAAAAAAACTGTTTTAGTGACGTCATTAAAGAAGGAAGTAGAGGGATGTAGTCCAAACTGGCCGTTCGATGTAGGCGACTTCTGTTAAATAAAATATCTCGCTTGGCATTGAACTTTGAGCTTTAAAATTGTACAGATTTTATTTATACTCTAACAACAACATTACACACTAACTAAAGTTTGAAACATGGGATCACGAAGAACAGGACCTTTAATGTACCAATTTATTTGAACCTGTTTGTTGTCAAAATCTGTTTGTTTTGTTTTTTCATTAAAATGTACTGACAATCACCATAATAATACAAGTGGCACAATCCTACGTTGGGTTACAGTATATCGAGTTCATCATAAGTCCATAAAACATGGACACATCTCATATACTCATTCATACACACAAAGACAAAACACCATCCGTGTAATGCACACCATACACCTGATAAAATAATGCAACAAACAAATTATTTAATTAATGAGTTTTTCTATACAGAAAATGTAATACAAAACACCCTAATGGGCATTAACCAAATTACAGGTTTTTATTGAAGCATTTTTACAGTAGATTTCTGTAAAACATACAAACACTTTTTATAGTGTATTTAAAGTAATCTGCTCATTCATAGACACAGCATGGTGTTTTTTTTTTACTAGTGTATTGTTGCGCTGGCACTTTTCACACCACCTCTTGTATTTATAGAAAATGTCTTTACAAATGCGAGTTCCCACAAAATGTCCAACTTTTTACATAACCAGATGCTAATGTGTGGAGTTTAAAGTAGAGATGTGCCAATCAGGGTCGATTCTAGGATTTTTTTCAACTATGTAGGGTTGGTGGTATGGCAAAAAAAAAAAAAAAAAAAAAAAAAAAAAATTTTGTTGTTGTTTTTTTCCAGAACAATTGACTGATTCACGATTTCGATTTTTTTTTTTTTTTTTTTTTTTTAACTAGGCAACTTAAAAATGTAACTACAATTTGATTCAAGTAACATTCTCTTTATAAACAATCTGGTTTTAAAAAAAAAAGTTCTATTCCAAGTGCACCACACCTGAAGTAATCAACATGGTGTAAATGTAAAACAAACGACTTGTTATTTGTTAAATATCTTTGCAGAAATTATGCATGAAATATGAAGGCAAATGTTGTACAAACTTATCTTAAATCCGGTATACTCAGAAATAATATAAATTAAGAAAAATTTATTTCTTAGCCAAAAAGTAATAGCAATAAATAACACCAGTAAAAGGCTGTTATTAACAGCAAAAGCTTTGTAAAAACAGAAAGTAACAGCACATTTTAGCCTGTCACCATGCAAACATGAAATATCAAACATACGGTACTGCACAGCAAAATCAACTCTGCTCAGAGTACATATGGTCCCTCTCTAAATAGTGTTAAAGTAACACTGAAGCAGAGTTAAAGTTAATGAGATAATTAAGCAATTAATAAGGCTGTGACTTAAGTCACTTGTTGTTCTTGTGTTTTTTTATTTCTTCAGTGATTCTGCTTGTTAACAGCAGGTGTTCATCACTAATGTGCAATCATTACTTCATTAATTGCTTAATTATCTCATTAACTTTAACTCTGCTTCAGTGTTATTTTAACACTATTTAGAGAGGGACCATATGTACTCTGAGCGGAGTTGATTTAACTCTGGGATTTTGCTGTGTGGTTCTTTACAGGTTTTGCATTACATTGCGCTATTTTTCCTATTGTTTTTATGTTTGACTGTTGCACTCTGTCTTGCGTCTTTTGCAGCGTCTCACCCATGAAACGGCATTCTAAAAACGTGGCGGTCAAGTTAAAAAAACACGCTAAATAACTTTGCTTTTTGTTTCTAATTCCACTGCCTGCATCTCATTTTTTTCAACGCAATAATGCATTTCTGATTGAACAGCTGCTTAAGACTAGCAATGTGTTCTACGTTCATAAAGCATCACTCCAGAGCGGTTAATCATCTGATCGGATAATTTTCTTCTCTTAATGGTTCTCTTTGCTGTATTGTCAACATGTCTAATTGTAACATTTGCTAACATTTGTAATCAAAATCGTATTTTCTCGATTTAAAAATAATAAAATCGAGGCAAAACATTAAATTTGAATTAATTGGAAAAATTGTCCAGCCCTACCTCTCAGTATTTCATCTCATTCTCTCCGGTTAAATAGTTCTCAACAGTCTCAAACAGCTTGTGAGTTGCAAGTACCAAATTGAGTGGCTTACTGCACTTAAACGGTCAAATACACACAAAATTAGGTCAAACTGCCCATCTTGGAGAGATTTCATTTATTTCATAGCTCTCTTTATTCTATTGCTTTTAATTATGCTCTTGTTTGTTCGTATTTTATTACTGACTTGAAGTCAATTATAGTTCTTAGAAAGAAAATTGGAATCAGCAAAAATCGGTATCGGCAGGTCACACTTACAAAAAAATCAGAAATCAGAATGAATTGTTATCAGTGCATCTCAAATTTAAAGGTATAGTTCAACCAAAAATGAAAACTGTGTCATCAACGACCCATATCATTCCAAACCTGTATGAATTTCTTCTGTGAAACACAAAGCGACTTAAAGATGAGTAAATGATGACATTTCATTTTTGAGTGAACTGTTCCTTTAAGATTTCCTCTCAGGCTCTCACTGTTTTCTTGTCATGTTAAAGTGACAAACACACTGTACTGCGGCAGTGTTTTAAATGACACACAACTCTGTTCCATTTATCATCAGCCCTGGAGAAATGAGAAAAGTCGGCCATGCTTGAAGATGCCAGTCTGTACTTCACATCCATCAGTTGTTTAACAGCTCAGGACGCTGCTGCTTCTGGCTGACC
This sequence comes from Megalobrama amblycephala, assembly GCF_018812025.1. NCBI lineage: Eukaryota > Metazoa > Chordata > Actinopteri > Cypriniformes > Xenocyprididae > Megalobrama > Megalobrama amblycephala. Next base: position 33,722,160 of record NC_063048.1, on the reverse strand, counting down.
TTCAGACACTCATTTTAGGTGTGAGTGTGTCATAGTTTATCTCTACCTGAGCTCTTATACTACTGCCCTACTCATGAACACTGTGCCTCTGCTATACAAAATCTGATTCTTCTCCTCTTCCCCTTTCAGTTTTTCTCTCAGATCTCCCTGGTCAAAGCCAAAGGTTTTGAGAGGTTTAATCATTACCCTTTATTGCCTCTGTTTGTACTGAGGTGTGTTCGACATTCTCGAAATGTAATAACACCAGATATTGTTTGAATTATTGGTCATTATTGTAAGGTTGTGCCTTGGTTAACAATGACTTGCGGTGCAGGCTGTGTTGATTCAACTAAAGTCAATAAAGCAGTGAGTCACAGAATTGGCGCTGATGTGTCTGTATGCTATCACACATGCATAAATCTCATCGACTCACACAAAACATAAATGGCTTTTAGAAGAATGATAGTATTGATCCAAATCTCCTTACAGACTCTGAATGCAACTCCCCCTCACCTGTGCCCGTTCACCCTGTGCGCCCTGTACTCCTGACTATGATCGACGCATGTGGAAACTTCTTAGCCATGTTTAGCCCTTCAAGCAAGAATATTTTTAGGGCTGTGGGGACCTGTCCTTACAATGAAAGTCAATGGGGTCCAAAACAGTATTTGAAGTCTCCCTTGCCTTAGTTTTGCTATTTGAATCCATGGACACGCCTAGTTTCAGTAAATGAAATCAGTCATTGTGATTTACTGGATTAGGATTAAAGCCGCAGTCCATAAGTTTTGCCTCTATGTCGCCATCTCTGTTTGAAACCTGCAATTGATGGTAATTGTGGAATTATCATCTTTACGTGGGTTGTGTATCGGCATGGTTCCTCAGCGCGGATGAATCTAATATTTGCTGTCAGTCACCACATCGGTGTGGATACTGTACTTCGGAATCACAGATTCTACGTCTTTGAAGTATGACCAAAATAAGAATTTTTACTGGAAAATATCATCTGAACAAGTAACATTTATGCCACTTTTGTTCTGACCAAAAGCATTACAATAAATCGCGCTGCCAGTGGTGATTCAATCTAACGATCGCTTAGCTCAGATCACGTAAAACAGTGAAAATGAATATTATTGTTATACTTTGTTCTCAAACTGTTAATGTTAACAATTTGACAATTTAACTGGTTATGTATTTGTTCAAAAATTTATTTTGGATAATTTTAACCAAAAAAAGTTACGGACTGCAGCTTTAAGGATAATCATTTTTAAAAATGTTTACTCCTATTTTCTGCACAATAAAGTATATTAAATCTTGGCAAAACTAGACAAATATTTATTCATTATAAAAATGTCCATGGCATTTTTTTTTATCATTTTACATAACTTTTCCAGATCTAGAAATCACTCTTTTAAAATCAGGTTTTCCAAGACTGTAGAAATCCTGATTCTCCAAAGGAAACAATCAGTTGTTGATAAGACACATCTTGATAATTTGGTGTTTGTTTATTTTAAAGCTTATTATTTTGTTTTATTTGAAATCTTTTTAGATCATATTGAGGCCCCCTAGTGGTCCCTTGTTCAAAAACCACCAACATTATTGAATATCCATTTTTCATACTGTGCATTATAATATTGTGATGCATAAATGTACTTGTATCATTTTTTCATCGTGTCATTTTTTTATTTACTTTAAAATAGTTCAGAATTTTAATATCGGCCAGTGAATTTCTGCTTTTTCTTCTGCGGTGAGCAGAAGCTAGTTATGTTTTATGTTAAAGGAGAGCCATAGCCAGAGATGGTCTTATTATTGGGAGATACAAGGGTCCGTGGCTAACTTGGATCACGTGTGCCTTGATAACAAATTACATTACAGCCTTGATGTCCTTGAATTTCGTTGTTCGTTGACAGTCATTCACTGTTTGCAGATACCACAGAAAATGCATAAGAAGTGCTGTAAACTGAATCATATCTGTCGCGCAATTGTCCATGACTTTTGCGAGCAAACATATTGAAGATTAGCCGATGGGCTGATGATTCAATAAATAAGCCATTTTTCCACAAAAGCGGTTTATTCAGCTTAGTGAAGCCTCTCCTCCATTGACATCCATTAAAAAAGGCCTCTGGTCTCCCTCCCTGCATACCCAACATTAGCAGGCGATACATTTTTTTTCTCCTTTTTTTTTTTGCTAACCGTGCAGGCTTGCTTTTAAGTCGCTTTGACTTAGTCCTTCTCAGAGCTGCGCACAGGGGGTGATTCATGAGCCCTTGTCTTGTTTTATTGTTTAATTGTTCAGCCAGCTGGGACAGACAGTTATTTTGTGCCCTTAAGAAAACATGTAACGGTAAAGGAGGGAGTGATGTTTTGTTTGGGGTCTGTGCATGTGGTGTAAGGTGTCCTGGGTTGAACAGGCCTCCACAGAACATGCTTTATGAATTAATGAGCTGTGCCCTTGTGCTGGTGGACAGCATTAATCTCAGAGTGTGTGTGTGTGTGTGTGTGCATGTTAATCAGTTTTGTCTGGGTTTCGTATGCACATAAATATACGTCACATCTTCAAACGTGTGTCCAGAGTCAGCGTGTGACGCAAGTATTAAGGTCATCTGTTTTTTATTTTTGCACAGGTGTACGGACACCAGCTCTGTGTATTCTTACGAAATGAGTTTAACCAGCTTTTCTAGGTCTGGATTGTTCTGATTCAGTGTGTTCTGTTTAAAACAGACTGAATGTGTACGTGTACAATTCATGTAAATTATTATACATGCATATCGTTATACAGAGCCTTCTGATGCTCCCATGGCTCTCGTCTTCAAACCTATCTTCATCCTGACAGCAGTTTCCATGGTTACTCTGCTCGTCCTCATCGCTACAATGACTTCCATTATTTTCTGACACCCCCCACAACCCTAATCTTCCATTCACACCTGACCAGTGTAACTTATTCACAAATCTCAGACACTAGGCACTACAGATGGGCTTCTGTCATTGCCAGCAGTGGTGCAATTACTGATTCACTAATTAAACACTGATTGAAACCCTTTACACCTCCTCTCCTATGTAATGAATCATGTCTCAAAGTGAAAATGAAAAATTATTCTGGACTTTGTTGCTTGAAGCAATTGTTTGTGTGAAAAAATGTCTGCTTTCCCATATTGTCTGTTTCTTTCAGTCTCTGTTCTTCTCTTGTGAAATGTTGAATAAACATGTTCTTGAAATGAGTCTAAAAGGTTTATCACCCTAATTAGCTAAATAGCTTGATAAAATTATTAAATGTTAAATGCTTAAATTTTAAATCAATGTTTCACAACTTGTCTTATCTTGTATCATTTAGTGCCCATTAATCCAATGATTCACATTTAAACTAATATTATATTATATTATATTATATTATATTAAATTAAAATTAGTAGAGATGCACCTTTCAATCAGGCATAAATCAGAACCAGATGTGGGACAGTACTATCAATGTATCGCAAATGGATTCTGAGCTTAGTTTTCAACAGCAGATGACGCTCTAGGCTAATTTTTAACCGCATGCTTAAATGCTCACGAAGAAGAGTGCTCATGCATTCAATGTATTTGCACCTCATTATTGCTTTTATGATGCCAGATTAATTTAAACAGCCCACTGCAAACACCCTTGTAATTCGCTTCAAACTTTTTGGACTTTGTGAATGATTGAGTGGTGTGTATAAGGAATTGGAAGGAAGCAGATTACATCTGTTTCTAAAGCACGCAGTGCCATCTGCTATTGAAAACTATGCTCAGAATCGATTCGAGAGAGTATCGCGATACATACAGAAAATATCAGAATTGATCCAGAATAATTTCTCGATTCGCGAGGCATCCGTGTATTGTCCTATCCTTAATGTTAACACAGGCCAGAGACTGGATACGGCGGAGACTGATGCAAAGAGGAGAGCACAGATGCGCCAGTAGAGCAAATACTGTACCAGACATAGCAAGCTCACTGTTCGCAATGCGCAAAATATTGGAAGAAAAATATAAATATTGAAATGGGGCTGGAGGAACTGACTGTCTTCAGAAAAGTTTCAATGGCATTTTCTTTTTCTCTTCCCTCCATATAAAGTAGCACAGCACTGCTTTGTGTACAGCGGTAACCAAAGAAATCACTGCTATTATAAGCGCCACCTACTGACAGAGTTCATTTGCATTTTCATTCAGTCCGTCTGCTGTTTTTGTTTTGTGCCGGTGTGTCTTATGTAGCATCATTTCACAAATCAGACTATTTTGTTTTTGCTTTAAATCTTGAAATTAAACAGTCTAATTTAAATCAATAACTGCTCGTGCTACATGTTAAGCATCTTTGTTTGAATCAATGCAGTGGTGCCTCTAATTTCCATTGGCTAGATATTTTTCGTTTAAGGCCAGTTTGCCTGTTATAGGGCAAATAAACAACAAATAAATTTGCTTAAATAAAGGGGGGGGGAAATTGCAACTAGTATCTGAATCGGTCATGAAAAATGCGTCACTAATTATTCGTTTTATTTTATAATAATGCAATAATGTATACAAATATATTTTACTTTTTGTTTTACATATTTAATTTCTTTCCATATTTGTGAGTGTTTGTAAATGCTTTAAAAGAAATGAAAGCAATAACATAATTTTTAAAAAAAAACAATAATAATAATCTTTGTTTTTTTTAGGCATAATTTATGTTTTTGAGTTTTGACAGCAATGTTTGCAACCTGCTTAAGTACAGTATTTGTGGTACGTGTACCTCTTGATAGGAATCACTGTTCTAATAGATTGCTTCCCAACAGGGGGAAACTCGAGTGTCTCCAGCGGCTGACTCAAGTGTATCTAAGTGCAGTCGCCAGAAGAATTCATTTTCTTCTTTTTTCTCTCGCTGCTTTTGTTTTTTCCTCCTGCATTCTTTTTTTTCTCTCTTTTCCTAAACCACTCTGAACAGCTCACATGGATCATGATCTCACCTTTGACTCAAAGAAAATGTAATGGGACGTTGGTCAAGGCTTGATTTTCTTTAAATTAGAAAATGGTGCATAAATCAATGAGGTTAAACAAAGGGCATCTGAAATGTGACTCAATTACAGAACTGTTCATATATTCTGATCGGATAATTTGGCACAATTTTTCCCCTCTATGAATATCATTTATCGAGTATGTATATAGAGCATAATGAAACATGATGTGTCGCAGACTCGCAACCACCGTAGACATTGAGCCAGATTAATCCACCATAATATTTTGATCATTGTTTGACCAGTATGATTATTCAATGCCAAATTCAGACTCTATAATATATATATATATATATATATATATATATATATATATATATATATATATATATATATATATATATATATATATATATATATATATATATATATATATATATATATATATAATATATATATATATTCATATTGCAGCCATTTGCTAAAATCATTTAAGTTCAATTTTTTTTCCTCATTAATGTACACACAGCACCCCATATTGACAGAAAAACACGGAATTGTTGACATTTTTGCAGATTTATTAAAAAAGAAAAACTGAAATATCACATGGTCCTAAGTATTCAGACCCTTTGCTGTGACACTCATATATTTAACTCAGGTGCTGTCCATTACACCTTCATTTGAGTCCAGCTGTGTTTGATTATACTGATTGGACTTGATTAGGAAAGCCACACACCTGTCTATATAAGACCTTACAGCTCACAGTGCATGTCAGAGCAAATGAGAATCATGAGGTCAAAGGAACTGCCTGAAGAGCTCAGAGACAGAATTGTGTCAAGGCATAGATCTGGCCAAGGTTACAAAAAAATTTCTGCTGCACTTAAGGTTCCTAAGAGCACAGTGGCCTCCATAATCCTTAAATGGAAGTATGTGTGTACATTAATGAGGAAAAAAACTTAAATGATTTTAGCAAATGGCTGCAATATAACAAAGAGTGAAAAATTTAAATTTTAATATATATATAAAATTTGGAGGAAGAGAACCTAATTGAGTAATCAGTCTCTCCTCTCTACTTCTGTTAGAAACAGCATATATTTAGCCCCTCCAGACTTCACATGACTCACTCCAAACTCTCTGAATTTATTTGCATTTTAACAGCCTATTATGTTTCAGTTTCTGTGTCAGACAGGCTGTTCACTTAAGCAGCAAGGTTAGATTTCTAGTTCTCACATTTATATGATTTGCATGATGCTGGCACTCAATTTCTTCTTCTTCCACATATAAATTTTTTTTTACGTTTTTTTAATAGTCAGAAAATAAATAAAAATACCACTCAAGAATGAGAGTTGTGTAAATCTAGTGTTATACTTTCCATGTGCGCGGGGGTCCACGTGACGTAAAAATCGTCATCGGAGGGTGTACGCGGAGACTCTTTGCGGACATACACATGCCTCCCATTTTTTGTGACCATGCAAGGAAAATTAAGTACGGAAATTAAATTTTGTGATTGTGTTTGTTTATTGTCACGCTGTGTTTTAACCTGATTCATTGTGACAAACGATTTCACAGTCCACACTGAAAATGAAACTGAGGTGTAGTGTCATATAATCACATCCACTCAGAAGATGTTTAATGAACTGTTACATGCAGAAGAATTTTGGACCAGTGAGATTTTACGATGGGCAGGGCTTCTGCAGAAATACAAAGATTAAAAATAGGAAAGGTGAGTATTCATAAACGTCATAAATCTCAATAACTGCATTTTTAACCTCCGAGGTATGTTGTTTAATACTACAAGGACTGTTGTTTGTGTTGGAATGGAACTGGAGTCACAGAATAACAGGAAACAGGAATCTGAATTTGATAACAGGAATCGCTCCAGTGTGTTCAGTGCAACTCTAAGGTTCGTTTGATTCTCAGCACTGTATACTTAAGGCAGGAAAATCTTTTTAGTGAACAGATGAAATATTAAAGGGATCATGAACTGCATTTTTTAAAATAATGTTCTCTGATGTCCACTTAAAATGTTTTCAAGATTTTTACATCAAAAAACATGTAGGCTATTTTCTGTCCTGTTTTGACCCTCTCATTGAAACACTATTTTGATGGGTGTGCCGCATTCAAGACTTGGAGGTAAACGCCCACTGCTATGATTGGGAAACAGTTTTGCCTGTTAAAATAATGTTTCAATATCCCCGCCATTATGTGCAGAATTGTTATGAAAACTTCCAATTTTAAAAAATATCTTGTTACATAGTTTAAACATTTGCCAACAATGTGAGACATGTATGTGTATTACATGCTTTATAACTTTATGGCCCGGTTTCACTGACATAGCTTAGCCTAAGACAGGATTAGACCTTAGTTCAATTAGGACATTTATGTAGCTCTTTTTTTAAAAGCGTTCACTAGATAAAATCATTACTGGTGTGCATCTTGAGACAAAACAATGACACTGATATTTTTTAAGATATGTCAGTGCAAGTTGCTTTCAGTTAAAACAAGTCTAGGAATAGCTTAAAGGGTTAGTTCACCCAAAAATAAAAATTCTGTCATATTTGAAATGGTTTATGTGAGTACAGTGGTTCTACGTTAATATAATAAAGTGACGAGAATACTTTTTGTGCACCAAAAAATAATGACTTTTCAACAATATCTAGTGATGGTCAATTTCAAAACACTGCTTCGGAGCTTTATGGATCGAATCAGTGGTTCGGAGCACCAAAGTGACGTGATTTCAGCAGTTTAGCCCTTTGATAGGAGATCCGAATCACTCTTTTGAAACAAAAGATTTGTGAAGCTCATAAATAGTGTTTTGAAATTAGCCATCACAACTTAGATATTGATGAAAAGTTGTTTTTTTTTGTTGTTTTTTTTGGCGCACAAAAATTATTCTCGTCACTTTATAATATTAAAGTAGAACCACTGAACTCACATGAAATATGTTTTTAGTACCTTTATGGATCTTAAGATGTTTGGTGGCTTTGCTCTCAATAGAGGCCTCACTAAGCCATCGGATTTCAACAAAAATGTCTTAATTTGTGTTCTGAAGAAGAAAGAAGGTCTTACGGGTGTAGAACGACATGAGGGTGAGTAATAAATGACATAATTTTCATTTTTGGGTGAACTAACCCTTTAAGCCTTGTCTGTGCAACCAGGGGTACAAGTCTTTACAAAGTTGTGGCTAATAAAGTTTAAGTACTTGGAGTTAAACGGATGACTTAAGGTGTTTCATGTAAACAGAATTATGAATGAATGTACCATCATTTGTTGCACTCGTTTTTATAGGGTATTCATAATTCATCCGAGAGCATCTAGCATTTAATAGTCTTTGACGATAATAAGATTTAATGAATGAGCTGCTTGTCAGGTTATAGATGTTTGTTTAGACTGAATTTGCAATGGACTGGATGAGATTCAGATCAGATATTAACAACAGTGATCCCCTATTAAACAACAAAGTATAACAACCTGATAAGGAAGAAATTTAATTAAGGAAGGGAAAAAAAGGCTCTGCAGTGTTAGCTTTTTAAGGCTTTCTGAAATCAGTATGCTTGTGTTATGTGTTAGGACTGTGTTTTTGGATTGTGCTGCTGTAAAATTTCTGAGGCAATTCTGATTCCGATAGAAAAGGCGGCGATTCTTTAACGATTCTATAACTATTTTGTGTATGACTCTTTTTTTTTTTTTTTTTTGTATAAAGCATGTTGAAATATTTACAAAGATGCTTAAATTACACAGCCTTTTGAATTTAAATTACACAGACCTGCACTGCCCTCTAGCGGCCAGTTAATGCGTTGTTGCAGCAGCAGCACCCATTCGCTCGTTCCAGACACTAGAACAATGCGTGCCTCTCAGAAGCTCTTACTATGAAGTGTTGCCACTTACAACTAGCCCAACCAGACTATTAGAAGCTCATGTTTATTCGCTCAGTTAATGAGGGGTAGCATACATATTCATAAACACCTTTCACTGATCAAAGAGGCTCAAACTGTTTTTCCCACTTCATGTCTGCCAATTAATTCTTAAGCCTTTCTGAGCCCTTATGCCAGATTTTTGGCGTGACCAGTGCATATCGCTTCCACTCACACACCAGCTGCGTGCACGTTTTTGTTTGGAATGAGCAGTTCTGTAAACCCAGTGCAACAGGTGGCCACACAAAGAGACGAGTCGCGTGCAGCTCTCCCGCCGACTCCGCGGCACTTGCTGCTTAGCAACACACTCGGAGCTGTGACTGTTGCATTCAGATGATTTTGAAGACTCGTCAAGTTTGTCAGGGCGTGATGTTGGGCAGCAGCAGTGCACACTGCTTGACCAATGGCATCATTTTGTTTTTAAAAATGAGAAGGGAAGGTGTAGACATGCTTGTTGGGAAGTCACGATATGCTCAGTTTGCTGGTAAAGGCTCATGAATATTGATTAGGTTGAGCAGCACAACCATTTTCAACTGTGACGTTAAGAAATGTTTCTTGAGTAGAAAATCAGCATATCAGAATGATTTCTGAAGGATCATGTGACACTGAAGCCTGGAGTAATTATGCTGAAAATTCGGTTTTGCCATCATAGGAAAAAATTACATTTTAATATATTACTATGATGTGGTGTGGTCACAGTAAGATGTCAATGACACATGCAGAGTTTGGTGTCAATATGACAGAGCATTGAAGAAATACAATCTCGTTTGATACAAAGTCAAATACAGAGTCTTTTGGCTTCATTTCATCGACTTTGTTGATGCGGAATATGGCTTAGACAACTATGGCAACATTGGTATCGATGTTCTTGGCATGACCCTGGGAATATATTAAGACCCGTTTCATGACAACGGGCTAAATTAATCAAAAGCTATTAGCATTTTTTTTAATTCATTATAACTTTTGACCACAAGGTGGAGCTGTCTTGGAACTTTGAGAACCTTCAGGGCATGGTGCCAATGGCACATACCTAGTTTTGTTATGATACACCAATGCATTCATAAAATATAGCAATTTATAATCATAATACTATATTGCAGTTAGTGGCAATTTCATGTTTTGTTCAATTATAGCACCACGAAGTGACACAATCCCACCAATTTTTTGTGTCCTCAGAGTGTGCCCATACATAATTGTCAAATTTGGTGAAAATTTTTTCCAATTTGTTAAGGATTTATAGACATTTATATTTATGAGCACATAAAAAATGACCCATGCATGACTTTGATTGCATTTTTTTGCCACTTACTATCAAATAATTGACATTTGGTGTTTAGCCAATGACACGTTTTCGATTTTCCTATGGTGGTTTCGTCTCAATCATACCAACAGTTTCAAAGATATTCGCAAAAGTTGTTTAAAGGCTACATCACAACGGTGCACTAATTACAAAGTGAAACCTAGCAATTTTGGTAAGGATTCAGGAATCTAAGGAGATGTCTCCTGTGAAAATAAGTCAACCACATCCAAAGTAAATTTTTTTCACCATTAGGTGGTGCTGGTCCGAAACTTCTCAGACTCCTTCAGAGCTTTGACCCATACAAAGTTTCATAACGATACATTCATGCGTTTGTAAAATACAATATTTTTCTACAAAATTCAAAAAGGCTGACATGGGATATTTGGATTAGATATCACTGGAGTTGGCATATTGCCCCGAAAGACCACTCATATCAGGGGTAGGCAAGTTCGGTCCTAGAGAGCCGCTGTCCTGCTGAGTTTAGCTCCAACCTTAATCAAACACACCTGAACAAGCTAATCAAGCTCTTCAGGATTACTAAGGCTATAGGCAGCTGAAGGTTTTTTTTTTCAGGGTTAGAGCTAAACTCTGCAGGACAGCGGCTCTCTAGGACCGAACTTGCCTAACCCTGACTTATATGATTTTTGGCCAAACAATTCAGAAGTTACCAGCAAAAATGGCCATTTTTCCAGACCACTAGGTGGCACTGTGCCGAAACACTGAACATTGCCTCAGATCATGCTTGTGAGGACATGTTCCAACTTTGGTCCAAATGCGATAAAGCACTGAGATACAACCTCATATCTGTTTTCACAAGCGCTATGTAAAATTCGTTCACAAATTTTTCAAGAACGGTTGGAGCTATTGGAAAGCTAAATTATTTGCCAGCGTGGTCTGCAAACCATCTAAGACGAGTTCGAAAAAATCAAAATGGCAGAAAAAATTATTTTCTAGCCTTTGTGTTTCAAAAATTATCAGCATAAACATGAGTGAAACTTTGGACAGGTGGTGGCACTAGAGGGATTGAGCTAGAGATTCCAAATTAGATGTGGTTAATGTTGGGACTGTCCTCTATCATTGTGCCAAATTTCGTTGACACATGATTTGACTGAATAATCATTCTTTCTGATCAATTCAAATTTTACTTTATCCCTTAATCTGCTATCATTAGACCCAGAATTGATCAATTATTTACATTTGCTGATTTGGCATGTTTTAAAGGGTTTCACTCAAAAATGAAAATTCTGTCATTAATTACTCACCCTCATGTCGTTCCACACCCGCAAGACATTCGTTCATCTTTGGAGCGCAAATTAAGATATTTTTTGATAAAATCCGATGGCTCAGTGAGGCCTCCATTGCCAGCAAGACAATTAACACTTTCAAACGGCCAGAAAGCTACTAAAGATGTATTTAAAACATGTGACTACAGGGTTCAACCTTAATGTTATGAAGCAACAAGAATACTTTTTGTGCACCAAAAAACACGACTTTATTCAACAATATCTAGTGATGGGCGATTTCAAAACAATGATTCATGAAGCTTCGAAGTGTAACAAATCTTTGGTTCGGAGCGCGCATCAAACCTCCGGTTTCACAAACAAGGCTTAAGCTAGTCCTAGACTAAAATGCATGTTTTAGCTGTTTTAAATGTAAGCAACTTACATTGTTTTGTCTCAAGATACACACTGTTTTTCTTTCTATGTCCTAATTGAACTAAGGCCTAATCCTGGCTTATTCTGAGCCCTGTCTGTGAAACCAGGCCTAAAATAGCTTATTAAAACACTCAAATGAAATGGAAACCCCTCCACAATTAGAGATGCTCATAGATTGCACAAGTGGTGGGGATATTACCCACCACTTACTTCCTCAGCTCAAGCCATTGGAGTGTGGAAACATGTCCATTTCAATACAAAGAAAGGAATTGAGTGACTCAGGTTGACGTGTTAGTTTTCTCTGAAGTTTCACCATTTCCTACTTTCTACCCTCATCTAAATACACATGACCCTTCTAGCCCATGCGTTTTTTTTTTTTTTATATTTCCTCATTTCTCAAACCTCAAGAGGTCTGTGTGTGTGACAGAGAGAGAAAGACAGAGAGCTCTTTGACGGACAGCATCTGTCCTCAGTGACATGGGTCAGGGTGGAGATGTGGAGGCATATCTTCCGCACCAAGCCACGCATGCAACAGGCAAGTGTACTTGTCCTTTATCTGAGGGGACCGAAAGAAGTATAGTAGAGAGGTTTGTTTGGGATGAGATGAGAGGGACAGGAAACGCATAATCTCGCCTGTGTTACCTGCTCTTTTCAGTTGTGGTTGGGAATGAGAGAAAGTCTGTGTGTTTTACTGCAGCATCATTTGCGTTTGAAATGTTCTTGTTCTACAGCTGTTTTTTTTTTTTTTTTGTAAATGAGATTTTTTTTCTTTGTGGGCACATCCCTCATTTGTAAGCTGTTTCAGTATGACTTTTCTGTTTGACCAAACTTCTGGTTTGAAAATTTCTGCAACAGGAAGCGTCTGGTTTACAATGCAAAAGCTGCAGCCTGAAGCTTCATGGGTTGCTTAGTCTTGCGAGAAATATTGGGTGTTAAATCCTGTGTGGTTTCACTTTAATATTAATCATTTAGTTAAAAATTCTGTCGAAAACATGAATCTTTTTAGCACGTACTGGAGAGCTTACAGAGATGTGCTCACTGCTATTACAAAATAAGATGTGAGACTAATGACAGCGGAAGAGCTTTTTGTGCATCTGTTTTCCCCTTTTGCTGTTTGTGCTGTGATAGTGGTCATTTTGAAGCAGAGTGAAAGTAAAGTGAAAGATCAAATAAGTTTCATATAATGTGCATAGATGTTAAAGGTGTTAAAGTCAGTGTTGAATGCAAGAGTGACTGCAGAAAGAGATTATTAGAGAAGTTTCTCCCTCTTTCTGTCAACCTCAGCTGAAACAGGAAGTTTCGAATGATACAATTTGTTTAGTTTCAACACTGAACGAACGACCATATTCAGTTCTTCCCTACAGCATTTGACTGACTCTATTCTATTAGGTCATACGACCCACTATTCATTCTCATTTACTATACTGGTAACACTTTACGGTAAGCTTTATTAGTTAAACAGTAATTAATGTATTAACTAACATGAACTAACCATGAGCAATACATTTGTTACTATATTTACTAATCTTCGTTAACATTATTTAATGAAAATACAGTTGTTTGTTCAATAAGTGCAGTTCATGTTAATGTACTTAACTAATGTTAACTAATGAACCTGACCATTATATACAGTTAAGCTTGAAAGTTTACATACCCCTTGCAGAATCTGCAAAAATGTTAAACGTTTTAACAAAATAAGAAGGATCATGTTATTTTTTTATTTAGTACTGTCTTGAATGAACTATTTCACATAACAGATGTTTACATATAGTCCACAGAACAAAAAAAATAGCTGAATTTATAAAAATGACCCAGTTCAAAAGTTTACATACCCTTGATTCTCAATACTGTGTGTGGTTACCTGGATGATCCATGACTGGTTGTTTTGTGATGGTTGTTCATGAGTTCCTTGTTTGTCCTGAGCAGTTAAACTGAGCTCTGTTCTTCAGAAAAATCCTCCAGGTCCTGCAAATTCTTTGGTTTTCCAGCATCTTCTGCATATTTGAACCCTTTCCAGCAGTGACTGTATGATTTTGAGGTCCATCTTTTCACACTGAGGACAACTGAGGGGCTCAAACACAACTATTAAAGAAGATGCAAACATTCACTGATGCTCCAGAAGGAAACACGATGCATTAAGAGTCAGGGATATAAACTTTTTGAATTGGATGAACAGGATAAATAGTACTTTTTTGTCTTCTGGGAAACATGCAAGCATCTTCTGTTGCTTCCGAAGGGCTATGATCTTTAAACAAAATAAGAAAAACTTGCACATCCTCTCAAGTTTTCATCCCCTGACTTTTAATGCATCATGTTTCCTTCTGGAGCATCAGTGAATGTTTGAACCTTTTTTAACAGTTGAGTTTGAGTCTCTCAATTGTCCTCAGTGTCAAAAGATGGATTTCACAATCATTCAGTCACTGCTGGAAAGGGTTCAAATATGCAGAAGATGCTGGAAAACCAAAGAATTTGCAGGACCTGGAGGATTTTTCTGAAGAACAGAGCTCAGTTTAACTGCTCAGGACAAACAAGAGACTCATGAACAACCATCACAGAACAACCAGTCGTGGATCATCCAGGTAACCACACATAGGGCCCTATAATTTCCGCGATCACGGAATCGCGGAATCCTTTCATAAAAACGGAATTTACTATGTAATGCGGAATGTCATGGAATTTGTCAAATTTTTGATGAATGAGTTAAAAGCAGGTCAGTACACTTAAATTAAATCGCGATATAGACTAGTGTCTGTGAATATTAAACCGCAAAAAGACTACATGAATCCTGCATGCCTGTGTGACTCTGAAATGAATGATGCAGAGAAGCGCGGTTTCATTTACCTCACAACGCCTCACACACACTCGCGCGGGGGCGCACGCACGCTGAAGCACATGCGACGCTCGCGGTGTTTTCGTCCTCTGTCGCCTCACTATATGAACTCACAAATTCATCTCCAGAGCTGCTCTGAAAGTCACTTCATCAGCATTTAACCGCTTCGTTAGAGAAAACTACCGTCATAAACACAGGGAAACTCAAAGCTCTAGGCAAACCGTCAAAATAAAAGTTCGATTTAACTTGACAGAAACATATTACTGTTGTACAGTAGAATTTAGATATTTTTATATTTAATTATTAAAATATATTTTTAAACAATAATCTCAGTGTTTCTTCCATGTTTTAATTTTAACAGTAAAGCTCTGTTGTGCAGCACATTGTTTGACAAAAAAGTTTAATTTCATGATTTAAAAGATAAATTAAATGGTATGCGTTGATTTGATTGCCAGAAAATTTTAAATACACAACAGAACTTCTGGAAAAAAAAAAAAATCATAAAAATATATTTTTTAATTAATAAATATTGTTGTTTTTAAGAATTCGATTAATTAGACATGCTTTTTGATTATTAAAATGGAATTAAACCGTTAAAATGGAATCCAGAAAACAGAATTTGGTAAAAATAAAATTTGAGGGGAAAGAATAAAACGTTTATCATAGGGCCCTAAAAAAAAATATTTTTTTTGTTAAACTTTTATTAAATTGTTGGACAAGATTAATTTTTTCAATTAATTCGACATGCTTTTTGATTACTAAAATTTAATTTAACCATTAAAATGGAGTCAAAAAATAAATAAAACAGAAAAAAACGGAATCCAGAAAAAATAAAACGGAATTTGGGAAAAAATAAAACGGATTTCATAGGGCCCTACACACAGTATTGAGAATCAAGGGTATGTAAACTTTTGAACTGGATATTTTTTATAAATTCAGCTTTTTTTTGTCTTTTTTTTTTTTGTCTTGTGGACTTTATGTAAACATCTGTTATGTGAAATTCAGGACAGTTCTAAATAAAAAATAACATGCAATTTTTATTATCTTTCTTATTTTGTTAAAATAATATTTTTGCAGATTCTGCAAGGGGCATGTAAACTTTCGAGCTCAACTGTAAGTCTTCTGAAGTCACATGATAGCTTTATGTGAGAAACAGGCCGAATTTTAATCTGAATCTGAACTTTAATTGTAAATAAATCTTTCATTTTATTAGGAACTTTTAAATTAATCAATTTCACAAACTAGCCCGAACGATTCATTTGCTAACCTGACTGACCTAGTGCTCGAGTTCAACTCACTGACATAAACACACTGGGGTGGAAGATAATTTCTTTCTCTTTGTGTCACAGAAAGCGTATGACATGATTTTGAGTTTTGGGTGCACTATCCCTTTAACTATCAAAACTTTGGTGGAGAGAAGAGTCTTGATTTCTTAAGTGGTTCATCAGTGCACAGGAACGGAAGTGTAAATACAAAGAGTCGTTTTGTCCTCAGTTTGATTTTCTGTCACTTTTTCCTCCCAACCCCACATGAGCAGTTCAAGTCACAGATCACCTGGGTAGAGAGAGAGTTTGCTGACATTAATGTGAAGGTAAGACCCCTGATCTTTCTGCTGCCACCTGCTTTCCTCTATGAGCTCTATCATACTGTCTGTCAAGCTGGGGTTCTAACAGGATTTACAGTAAAGGAAGAGAGCATGCCACAAACTCTGAGCCGTCCTGAGTGTTTGTTGTTTCTTCTGATTATGACTTCCTCTTGTAATATCAGGCTGAAGTGGTCAGGGTCAGAGGAAGAACCTGTGTTTTAAAGCACCACTGTATTATTAGCTCAGTTGATGGTGAGGGAGGAGAACACTGAAAGGGGAATTCAGCCAAGCATAATGGCACAGGATGAGCATTTTAGTGTCCACCCGACGGAAACAGACATTCAGCCACATTCATCGTTTTCTGGTTCTGTGTAGTTTTCATTCTTTCTTGCCTGTTCTTTGTATTTTCATTCATTTGTTCTTTTTTAAGAGTCCAATATTGTATTTGTAACCATATAATGTATTTGTTCCAATTTTTATATTATTCTTACATTTTCTTATTAGAGACACCAAACTTGGTGGGATGGTCTGAAATCCCCCTATTACTCAGGCGGCTAGACACACATCTGTCAGACATTACGTCGCTCTATTTATTTATTTATTTATTTATTTGGTTCTCAGGAACCATGAAGGCTAAAATATAAGCATTTCATTTTCCTGAAAAACCTACTTTTTCAAACTTCTCCTAGGCTGTCTCTCCAATCTTCACCAAACTTTGTACAAAGCAGCTGTAGACTTTGCTGGCAAATACATTTAAGCATGGCAAAGATATTTATCAGTTAACCCTTTAAACCCTTAAGTGTACCATCGGTGGTACACCACCTCCCATAAAAAATCAAATTACTAAGCAACCACTGACAGGAATAACAAAATAGGTATCATTTTAAAGCTTAGAAACTTTTTAATGCATCTAACCACTTTAACCACCCTTAAAGGTGATAAAGAGGATCTTTTCGTCGACTGAGAAACCAAAGACTGTTACTGAGTTTTTGTAATGAGCGCATGCATGAGAACAACCCCCCTCCTTTCGAGGGAACGCCTCCCAAAACTCGTGCACGAGTATTGGAAAACGAGTGTTTACCACCGGCATTCGCTGTGTCGTGTTAGCGGATTCATTATGTCTGACTCACCTCAGGTAACTCATAATCTGCAGTTGTTACTCCTGTCTCCAGACAAAAACATCGCATGCAGCGCCTGTGGAGTGTAGAAAGTTACTGGAGCGCGCAGCCGCGCTCGTCTCTCACAAGGAACGTCATGGCAGTGATTGACAAGCCAGAGGGCCAATCCGTGCACGTCTCTCACAAGGAACGTCACGGCAGTGATTGACAAGCCAGAGGGCCAATCGTTTACGCGATGATCGCGTAAACGATTGGCTGATGTTTTTAAGGCCCTACCTGGTGCACAGATGATGTATATTAATATTATTCCTTTCAGTGCACCTAATAAATAGTCTTTTATCAGTTAGTAAAGACAGTTTCAAGTAATATTGCAAAAATGTATAAAACAAAACATCCTCTTTAGCACCTTTAACGAGTGTTGAGTAGTTCCTCTTAAGTAAACCGAAGTGTACCGCCCGTCGGCGCCACCTAGCTATGAAAATATTAATAAGTATATTTTTCAAAACTAATGCCTTGATCAACACAAAATAGGTGTCATCTGAAAGCTTAGAGTCTGAACTTTACAATGAATGTTACAAATTGATTAACTTCTAAGTAGTGCTGAGTTATTTCAAATGTTTCAAAAAATACTTTTTTGATCTATGTACTGCAATGTGACAAAAACATCATACAGCTCAGATAATCATGTGTCGTATGTCATTTGAAAGTTCTCACGGAGTAGAATACAACAGGCATAATTGTTTTGGGCTTTGACTAAACTTGAGCGAGTTTTTGTATGTGAAGCCTCCAAGACCCATATGTAAATGACATACAGATGCGGCATTTGTCGTGTTTTTGCTCGTAGTTTCATGAAACATGCTCAGATTGTAGAAAATGGCACATTATTTACAGCAGATTCCAGTGAGTCCAAAATCAACACAATCCAATGCGTCGATCACAAGATATTCCTCACGGAGTTACAACACATAAGGGTGTTAACTAAAATCAAAGGTAGCTTTCACATGACGTTTTTTGCTCATAACTTCATGAAGCATGCACAGATCATAGAACATGGCTGATCATTTCCTACAGTGGATGCTCCCAATTAAAATGAGCCCAAATCAACATAATGGAGGAACAACTTTAAAAATGCTCATTAGGGGGGTATCAAGGGCTAAACAAAAAGGCTACCTTGGTTCCAAATGCTGTAACTTTTAATGCTATCACAGCAAAATTTGACCCAGATGCAGCTCACATGTAGAGGAACTTCACCAAAAAGAATTAAGTTAAAAAAATATATATATATTTTAATATAATATATTATTATATAATAAAATGGTTTAAAATATTTTATTTCCTCTATCTAACTTTATTACTCCTTCTGACACGCATTATTTGTCACATCCTCCCTCTCTCTCGCTCTCTCTCTCTCTCTTTATTTTTTTCTCTCACCAGTTCTGTTTTCAGGTCTGTCTCTTCCTTCCTCTTCCTGCCTACTTTAGTTGTTGAGCAGGGCAGAGCACACACCCTCAGTCCCATACTCACATTCACACGCACGGCCAGACCTTGCTCGCTCCCTCTCTGGGATGAGTTTTGTTGTCTATGGCTGCCCCGACTGCAGGCAGATGGGGGTAACAGTGGAATGCCCTGGCTAGAGGAGGGATGAAGAGATGGAGAAAGAGAAGAGGAAGTTTAAAGTCAGTCAGTTATTGACTCTCTACCTGTTCAAGCGGCAGCACAGTAAGACTTTAGCGAATGTCACTCAGTCCAGTGAGGAGACGAACAGCACCACGAACTCTGCTCCATCTAGTGCAGCTTTAACTGATGAACATACAACATGGACACCGGTCAGTGCGCACACACAGTATAATCACATTGCTTCGTAGAGGAGTCGTTGTTTGTTGTTGTTGTTGTTGTTGTTAAGGGTGGTTGTTTGGTGAGAAAAGGAAATGTCACATTTGTTTTGTTGAATTGGGCCACACTGGTTGTCATGTAATCATACTCTTCTGAAATTAATTGCTTGAAGTCAAACATTCAGATAAGATGTTATTGACTGGAATTTTGTTACAAGACATCAAGTGCGTCTTTCGTCTGGTGTATCTGCAGGAGAACATCTATGAAATATGTCTCGAAGCTCTGTGACACTTGGCTGTGGTTGTTTTTCTTTCTTTCTTTCTCTCTCTAGATTTTTTTTTTCATGTTGCTTGTGTCAGCAACACCCTAAAACCTGTCAAATAAAAAAAAAAAATCTTCCTTTTTTCAGCTAACTGAAAAAATGTATGAAAAGTACAACAAATTGCCATCTAAAAATAAACGCTTTTCAGACATTGATAAAACGGCGAGCCTTTTGAAGTAAATAAGTAAAATAATGAGAATAATAACAATTTGTTGATGTGATAGTAATTCAAAATATTATTTTAACCACAAAGAAATTAATAAATGAATCTGACTGAACCAGCAGTATATCTCAGATTCCTAAAATCCACCTTGACTAGCATTTATTATATGATGTAGACTTATGTTTTGTCTGGTTGTCTTCTGATAAATATTCATTTAGCTTAATTTTTAAAGATATAATCCCCCAGTTTCACAGATAAGGCTTAAAATGCATGTTTGAGCTGTTTTAATTGAAAGCAACTTGCACTGACATTATCTTAAAATATGTCAATGCCATTGTTTTGTCTCAAGATGCACTCAGTAATGTTTTTTCTAAGGCATGTTTATAAAAGCTACTTAAATATCCTAATTGAACTAAGGCCTAATCCTGGCTTAATCTAAGCCCTGTCTGTGAAACCAGGCCTACTTGTACATAAACCATAAAACTGTACATAACAGAAATAAACAAACAATAAATGGGTAGTTCATTCAAAAATGTTGTTCCAAACCTTTATGACGTACTTTCTTCGGTGGAACAAAAAGATATTTTTTTGATGACTGTTGTTAACCAAAACCACTTTGAATGACCATTGACTTCCATTGTATGGACTTCCTTTGTATGAGACATTTCTCACAATATCTTCTTTTGCATTTCACAAAAGAAAGAAAGGCATACATATTTTAGAATGGCTTGAGGGTGAGTAAATGATGATTTGATTGAACTATTCTTTTAAATGATTTATATATTGTTTCCATTCCAGTGATGATTTTAAAGGAGAATTAGTCAGCATTATGGGTTGTGTACAAGCAGCTGTTTTTCTGATATTAGTCAAACTGGGTTTAATGCTATTGTTTGTGTGCTTTTTTTTGTACCTGCCAGGTTCTCAGAATGCAGTGTTTAATTTTATATCACCCATTAACCATTTCCTCCCAAAGATGTTTCGCCCTCTCTATTTTCTCTTTCTCTTGTCACAGAGGAAATGTGACATATAGCACTTTAATTCCAGCAGAGTCTACATGATTTCTATCATGTACTATCTTATAACTGATAGACTAAACTGATAGAATAAACTGATAACACATTCTGATTGTTTTTCTTTGTGGCTTTAAATTGCATGAGCTTCTCACCTGCACCCCTGCTGCAAAATAAACTTGCAAAATAACCATTGAATAACAAGTGGTGGTACCTTAATGTTCTTGGATGATAATTCATAAATTGCAGTTTCGATTCAAAGTATATGCGACTGATCCCTGAAAAAAAAATCTCTGGTATAAATATTATTTAAACATTTTAATGCACTTTATCTCCTGCAGGGGGCGCTTTGTGGTAAGTGGAATCCCCCTCTTGAGAGTCTGAGCCTCATTTGGATCTCATAATGTTGCTTAGGCAACTGGAGATATTTGTCTTCAGTGGTATTGATTAAATCTTGAAATAGCGTGCGTTGTTCTGTGACATATACATGGTAATCCACTCAAGCAGTTACTGTGAAATGATTAAAGCAAATTGCCCATTGTTCAGTGTCCTCCTGCATAGGATATTATGTTCACTTAACCCAGCTTTAAGCTTTAATAATCAAGCTTGTCTACCTGGTCTGATACGCTTGGTTTGATATTACATATTTTATGCCAACTACCCTGATATTTCTGTGGTTGATATCCATTTCTGTCTTTTGTGTTGTAGGAAGATGGTGAGATCAAGGAGATCAACATCACACATGTGGTCAAGGAGGGGGCAGAGAAGGCAGACCCCTCACAGTTTGAGCTGCTCAAAGTGCTGGGGCAGGGCTCCTTTGGAAAGGTAAATATACTCTCATATGCACAAACTTTAAAAGGAAGACGCTTCTATACTGCTACATCTGTTAATAGATGTCTTGTGTTTGTCAGCTTTGATGTGCGAGATGCTGCTGAAACTGTGACGGCAATTTTCAAAAGCAAAGACTAGTTAATGGTGATTTTGTATAGGTGTGCAGAGGGTTGACCATGGTTTCACTGCTCTGGACCAGAGCAAACAAGAATGAATGTGAAAGTTGGTAATCCTCCCAACACACCTATCACCTGCGTCTGGGTTATGTACCATCCAGTATAGAGAACTGAATAGAGAATGCCTTATAACTTATAATTCCATTTCTAAATTTTGAATTCAAGATGCAAAACAGGATCAAATTTGAACTTAAGAATGTAGAATAGTACATTGTATTTTTTAAAAAATTTTAAAACTTTTTTTTTTTTTTTTAAAGAACCCTAACTTTCCTTATATGAACCAGGTTAGAAGAACACCTAATCTTCCAGAATGCTCTAAATGATCTGGAAAGATATAAGTTTCCCAAATGCATTGTTAGCCAGCTGTAGTCGCAAGTTCTGTTGTAACCTACAAACATTTAAAAAGTTGTGTGGTTGGAACTACTATTCTGGACCTGTGGTTAGATGTAAAGTTTCTTGTCAGTATGACGTGGACTCGATTAGATCATGCATTTTATCAAAATAAGCAATCTAACATGCGGTACAATCTATATTTTTCATTCCAATTGTTCCAATTTCATTTTATGTCTTTTAGTTTGTCAAGACAAGAGAACATCATTTTTGAAGACTGCATATTTGCTCTACTACCCCGGGGGGGGACAAAAATAGCAAAGTAGCCCTCAGATGCCAATCATGCCATTCTTTTTATTTAAACAATAATCCAACATTTATTTGATCTCATATTGATTAATTATCAGACGTTATCTGATGTTGAACTAATGCAGTTCAAATGACACATGCGACAAAGTTATATTTTGGGTAAATTGTTTTGACTAGTTCATTTCTCCAATGATGCATCATAGTATGGTAGTTAAGGAAAGTGTTATGTAACTGTAGAGTACTGAATGGTACTCAAATATCAATAGCCGGGTTTCCATTACAGATTTGCTTAACTTTTGCAATATTTTCTAAATGTCAATAAAAATGACAGTGTTTCCATTAACTGATGTTATGCGACTAAAACATAATTTTCTCCTCTCATGATAAGTCATTCCAAAAAACATGGCAACGGATGTTTGTAGGTTTAAGTAACTTTTACATTTGCCAGGTGACCTCTAAACGATTGTTTCCATTGCAGTTTTGTGAAATATTCCATTTTCTTTTTTGTTAACAACTGTTGAATTTTCTTCTGTGAACAGCAGTATAAAAACAAAAAGCAACTGTGCAAGTTTAAAACCCATCCCACCCCCTGGTTGACTTAAGAGTAAAGAAAAATAATAAATACATAAATACATAAAGTAAAATAAATAATAATAATAATAATAAAAATAAATTAAGTAATATTAATACATAAAATACAATAAAATATTTACAAAGATTTTAGAAAAGAGGACACAACATTAAAAGATGAATGCCATAAATTGACAGTTTTCACATTAGATCCATGTATGCGACAAGTTGAGAGTTCCATTGAGATAATGTCCAACAAATATACTGCCCAGGTTCGTCTGTCCATTGTGTGAGGCGGATTCCAACGGTCGACTAGCAACTTTTTTGCTGCAGTGAGAGCAGCCAGCAGTAAACATCTTTGTTGGACGGACAAGGTGGAAATATTCCATTTTCAAATTGCCTGAAAAACCACCTCATGTGAGCGTAAAAATTTTTTTTGCGATATATGGGAGTTTTTGCGAAATTGACGTTTTTCCATTGGGTGTATTTTCAATTTGCAATTTCAATTTGCACAATTTGAAGGGTAATGGAAATGCAGCTAATGACATTTAAGGACCTTTTTTCTAAGTAAATGCAACAACATTTAGCAATGACTTGTTGAATATATAAACAATTATATTTACCTAGGTTGAATATAATCATTAAAGATCTCTTCCTGTCATTCAATTCAAATTCAACTTCCTTTAGGAAGTTTTTTAACTCATCAATTAGAAAAGATACAGTTCTTTTTTTTTTCCCAACTCTGGTGTGTGTTATCAGCAAAACTGAGTGAGTTTTTACCAGGGCTTTTATAGCACATTCTTTAATAGCATTCTTTAAATATTTTCAAAAACTGATTTAAATTGCATGCAGACAATGTGACTGAATTGTTTAGTGAAAACATGTTTTTTGTGTGTGTGCACAGGTGTTCTTGGTACGGAAGGTAACCCCTCCTGACAATAACCAACTCTATGCCATGAAGGTCCTGAGAAAGGCTACACTCAAAGGTACAGCATCAGTGTAAACACACACACCACAAACCACACTAGCTTCCTTTGCTAACATAAACAGTGTTTCAAAAACAGCTACTTTCATTTCACATTGTTCTCCTGGGCTGTTGAATTTTTTTTTACTCTAGTGTCACTCCTAGTTTCTGTGTGACCACAGATAACAACCCTGAGTATTACACCAACCATGCTTTTAATTGTTCTCACAGTGAGATGCTGTAAATAAAATGTTTTGTTATATTACCTCAATTGCAAATTTGCATACCACTCTGAGTGAGGTTGCAGGTTAACGGTAACTCCTCTGCGGGTACACTCACTTCCTGTTTTTTTCGTGCATGTACCCCAATGACAGAAAATCCCACCATACATACAAACCTGAGGTTTTCAGTTCAGGTATCTGTTTACTGAAATCTCAGTTGTTCCCTCTTTCTACCTCCCAAGCATGTGAATTGGGACGCATCTTATGTTTTCATGAGAGCTGATAACATCACTTCCTACAAACAAATGCTATCAGATAAACTTCTGCTTCAGACATCCTTCTGTTAAGCTGAATCTGCTGATTCATTGGTCACTTACAGTAGAAAATGTTTTCATGCTTGGCTCTTATCATTCTTGAATATATGAATTGCATAATTGTGATTTGCTTGGTGGTTTTACAGATGTGTTTTAGCACTGTTGCCCAATATTACAATACATAAAGTCGAATTACTCAATGAAGTTTGACTTTATGTTGGCTGTGGCCAAGTATTTCATCTCAAAACCCCTGTGAATTTGTTCTTGTCACAGTGAGAGATCGTGTGAGGACTAAAATGGAGAGAGACATCCTGGCAGACGTCAACCATCCATTTGTGGTTAAACTCCATTATGGTGAGTTAGTGTGACGTCTGTTCTATGGGACATTGTAATATTTTGCCATGCCATTTCCTCCTCTTTAAAATAATAGTTTGCTCAAAAATGAAAATTATATCATTTTTGCTTTCACTGTCATGTCATTCAAAATTCCTAATGACTCCATGGATCAAAAAAACAGAGATTCTGAGGACTGAACTGGTCTCTTCTTTCCCATGTAATTTCAGTGCATGTGGACTGCAGATGCACCCTTAAAGTATCCCAAAAGCAGCCCATTCCAAGACTCATGATAGCTTTGTTTAAATTGTTATTCACTAAAAACCTTGCCATCCACCCTTACTCTCCTTGACAAGTTTATGAAAGAAGTAGTGAAGTCCAATTGAGCTGGATCATTGCAATTAATCAGTTGAATCAATTGATTCAATGATTCAGTCACAAATCAGACTACTCTGATTCAACTTACTGACTCCACAGTTTGGTTGCAGTGGTTAACAGCCAACCGGATGGGCTGATATTTAGTGAATAACAACTTAAAATTTGGTCTTTTGGTTTTTGAAGCTTTAATGACATGATGGTTATGATTTTTGGATCAACTGTCCCTTTAAATGACACAAAAGGCACTTTGAGTGGAAGTGGAAGTCAGTGATAATACAGCTTGTTGTTGAAATTTTATTAAGCAGGAATTATCAAATCATTTTAATTCAGTGTTCCTGAATAATTCTTATCCTCTAATTAATGTGAAGAGTACAGTTGTTGTTGTTGTCGTCCATTACATTCATATTGAGTAATTTAACATTGCAGTCATGCAATTTACCTTCTTGGAAGCCTTATATTATACAGGAAGCTGTGGGAGCTTATCATTAATTACTAACAGATCAGATAAACTTCATTGTTAACACGCTGGTCGTAAGCGCACTCTTTGTGTATATGTGTTCAGCCTTTCAGACTGAGGGTAAACTCTATCTGATTCTGGACTTCCTCAGAGGGGGCGATCTATTCACCAGGCTGTCAAAAGAGGTATATAATACTCATAACAATGAGCACAATATCTTTTTCTCCTTTGTATTCACTCAATCTCTTTGGTGTGCAGGTGATGTTCACAGAAGAAGATGTGAAGTTTTATCTGGCTGAGCTGGCACTGGGTCTAGATCACCTACACGGTCTCGGCATTATCTACAGAGATCTCAAACCTGAGAAGTACTTAACACACACACACACACATTGAACATAAACTCATTGAGGAGATACTTGACCTTACAAACACATGTACACACCATGAATTCTTCAACTTGTGCTGGATAAGACCTCAGTTACTGTGATTTTAACCTGACTGACTCAAAATGGCATTACAAACATATTTCTGTGTTCAATTTTCTAGCATCCTCCTGGATGAAGAGGGCCATATCAAACTCACAGGTACAATAAAGACACTGTGCTTTATCAAAGGATAGAGATTAAGTGTTTTATTTAATTGGTGTAATTGGTTTTGTTATTTCTGTCAGATTTTGGGCTGTGTAAGGAAGCTATCGACCATGAGAAGAAGGCTTACTCCTTCTGCGGGACGGTGGAATACATGGCTCCAGAGGTGGTTAATCGGCAGGGACACACCCACAGCGCTGACTGGTGGTCATTTGGGGTACTGATGGTATGTCCAGATTCACATAGAAATTGAGAAAACCTGCTTTGATGTCACTTAAATTGAGTCCGATTTGTTTGGATTTAATGGTTGCTTTCTGCTTCTCTTTCATACAGTTTGAGATGCTTACCGGGTCACTGCCATTCCAGGGAAAAGACAGAAAAGAAACAATGAATCTCATCCTGAAGTGAGAATCTTTTGATTTATGATGTTTTCATAGAGATGAAGCCTAGTCTTAAAGTAAATAATGTTGTGAAATTGTTATTTTAAATGAAGCATTTAGGATAAATGTGTTTTAGTAATGATTGGGCTTGTTTTTTGTTCAGTTAATCAGAAACTTTCCATTTCACTGGTTTACTTCATTTGCTACTAGCGAGCTGTTAAACGAAAAACATTTTAAACATAGCATCAAATCAGCATATTAGAATGATTTCTGATGGATTGTTACACTAATGCCAAGTGAAAATTCAGCTTTACCATTACAGGAATAAATGACATTTTAAATTGGAATAATATTTCACTATATATTACAGTTTTTATTGTATTCTTGATCAAGTAAGCTGCACTGGATAAGAGATTTCTTTAACCCTTGTGCGGTCTTCGTTTGGAAAGTACACTCAGGGTCTTCGGGGTCTCCACAGACCCCAGGCAACAAAATGCAATTTTGTAACAAAATACTTTTTTTTTTTAAACAAATGTAATTTTATTCTGTTTATTAATGTTTTTACTCCATGTTTGTGCAGGAGGATTTATCATATTTATTAAATTTATATAAATAAATTTAAAAATATTTTTTTAAATAGGTTTTTGTACAAAAACAGCTTTTTATGTAAAATTCACTTTATAAAAGACCCACATTTCTAAATTTCATTCATGGGGATAACATGGATAATTTGACATGGTTTAGTGTAAGATTTTTGCCCATCTTTTGGAAAATGCAGTTATAAAAGTAAAAAAAAACTATCATTTTTACCAGTAGATGGCTGCAGAGCTCCACTATTTGCTATGTGTTATTTGACTGACTGAAAGACATCTTTTCATAAGTTTTTTTCAGTTGGATTCATATCTAAATAAATATAACAATAAAGCCTACTTTTTGTCAAAGTTTAGTATTTTTTGTAATGAAAAAAATCAGTTTTTCAATATTGTTACATTATGATGAGACTCCACTTAGAAAATGGACAATATTCATCCTCAAAATCAACATTTTTGAAAAACTTATTTTTTTCAGTACAATAAAATGCTAAACTTTAAAAAGTCATTTTTATTGTCTTTTATTGTCATAATTGTGATTTCATAATATTTAGATATAAATCCAACTGAAAAATACTTGTGAAAAGATGTCTTTCCGTCAGTCAAATAGCACATAGGAAATAGTGGAGCTCTGCAGCTATCTACTGGTAAAAGTGATATATTTTTTTTACTTTTAAAACTGCATTTTCCAAAAGGTAGACAAAAATCTTACACTAAACCATGTCAAATTATCCATGTTATCCCCATGAATGAAAGTTAGAAATGTGGGTCTTTTATAAAGTGAATTTTACATAATAAGCTGTTTTTGTATAAAAAAAAATATATTTATTTATTTATATAAATTTAAAAGATATGACAAATCCTATAAAAACTGCACAAATATGAAGTAAAAACATTAATAAACAGAGTAAAATTACATTTGTTTTTTAAAAAACAATTATTTTGTTACAAAATTACATTTTGTTGTCTAGAAGACCCTGAGTGTGACCCTTTTTTTACACTAACATAAAAACAAGATATCACTCAAAAAATTTTTTTTTTCTTTGTAGATCTAGAAAGTGTTAACAACTGTACAAAGTTTCATGTCATTTGGACAAAGAGAACATTTTTTTTTAATTGAGCAAACATCGTTTGGGGTCTGTGCAGACCCCAAAGACCCTATAAGTGTTAAAGAAAGTCTTAACCACCCCAAACGTTTGAATGGTAGTGTATATGTTGTGAGCATTATTCAGTGTCTGAGTCATGATCATTTTTTGGTTATCTCTTCAGAGCAAGGTTGGGGATGCCTCAGTTCCTGAGCGCTGAAGCTCAGAGTTTACTGAGAGCTCTGTTCAAGAGGAACCCCACCAACAGACTGGGTAACGTATACACAGTCAGATTGTTTGTTTTATATATTATTTGTGATTTAGTTTAACCTTTTAAACAGCATTAATAGCTTCCTTTCCAAATTAATTCAGTTACATTGATGTATTTGACATTAGATTAAGGTAATTGAAATGAACATTTTATTTAAATGTTCTATATTTTCATAGTATGGAGTGTTTTTTCTTGTTTTATTCATACTTTAACTGTTACCAGGATCTGGATCAGATGGAGCCGAGGAAATCAAACGCCATTCGTTCTTCATGACAATTGATTGGAATGTAAGATCATACTTCAGATTACTGCAACTCTAAAGAAGTACTTCTATTACAGACTTGTCCTCCCAACCAGTTAGAGCTGAATGTAACAAGAAATGTATAATCATTTTCAGAAACTCTTCAGGCGAGAGATAAAACCCCCGTTCAAGCCAGCAGTGGCCAGACCTGACGACACCTTTTACTTCGATTCGGAGTTCACTTCTCGTACACCCAAAGGTGAGAGGTCATATCTATGCGAGAGTAGTTAGGCCACTCAAACTGACATTTAAAACAAACTATGGGGGAATTTAAAGGGATAGTTCATTATGTGAAAAACAAAAAGAGGAGTTTAGAAGAATGTTTGGCATAAAGTTGCTCTTTTACATATAATACATGTGGATGGAGACTGTCAGGGGCTGTCAAAAAAAGACAAAAAAAATTCATAACAGCACTAGAAGCTATTCTTCTGAATCTGTACGATAGCTCTGAGTAAGGGACGGACCAAATGTTAAGAAATTAATCGCAAAATGTATCTTTGGATGACTATTTCTTTTTTGGGTGAACTATCCCTTTAATAGTGTCCAAGGTCTTTTCATGAATAAGCTAGTCATAGAACAGATGGCTGTGTTTTCTTCCTGATCTTCAAGCTGAGCTCGCTGCAGTAGATTTGGAGCTTTGGGTGGATTTTTCAAATGTCATCAGCAGCTAAAATGGAATATGCGTGTGGGCTTCATGGTTTCTTTGCTCTTGGCCTTTCTCAGATTCCCCAGGCGTTCCTCCCAGCGCCGGGGCTCATCAGCTCTTCCGGGGCTTCAGCTTTGTTGCCACAGCGATGCTAGAGGAGGAAGGCAAAGAGGAGCCCTCTCAACCCCCTCCACACCCTGTGGTACAGGTAAAACAACTCTTTGTGACATTTCCCTTCAGCTTTTAGATGCTGTATGACAATATTAAAGGGTTGAATGTTAGGCTTGAATTGATCTGTGGCATGCTGTCAGAAAATAATTATGTTTTAGTGCCATGTTACAAGTTGGTAATTGCTATAACTTTCATGTGATGCTCATAAAGATGCCAGAAAAGATGTGTGACATTAATATCTGCAAGGATTATTTAAGAGGCGTTCACTTATAGCACAATTAAATCGTATCAGGTTAGAGTTGAACTTGTTTTTAACCCAGAACATGTCATGTAGTCATCCTATGATTTATGATTAAGTGAATTTATCTGACCACTAGAGAGCAGTATTTCTACCTTTTCAGTTTGTTTTACTTTATGAAGAGTGAGTGTAATACAGTTTAATAGACATGATGCAGTAGTTAAATGTTAAAGGATTAGTCCACTTTTAAATACACTTTTCCTGATAAATTTACTCACCCCCATGTCATCCAAGAAGAAATGAAGGTTTTTGAGGAAAACATTCCAGGATTATTCTCCTTACAGTGGATTTCAATGGCTACCAACACGTTGAAGGTCAAAATTACAGTTTCAGTGCAGCTTCAAGGGCTTTAAACGGTACCAGATGAGTAATAAGGGTCTTATCTAGGGAATCGATCGGTCATTTTCGAAAAAAATACAACCGTTTATGCTTTATAAACAAAATATCGCCTTGAACGTACTTTCCGCTTCCGCATTCTTCATAACGTTTACGCTGAATGTCCTACGCCTTCCCTAATTCAAGTTACGGAAAAAAACGAAACTGGCGCCACGTTCGTTCCGTAAGTAGAATAGGGAAGGCGTAGGACATTCAGCGTAAGCGCTATGAAGAATGCGGAAGCGGAAAGTACGTTCAAGGCGATATTTTGTTTATAAAGCATAAACGGTTGTATTTTTTTCGAAAATGACCGATCGATTCGCTAGATAAGACCCTTATTACTCATCTGGTATCGTTTAAAGCCCTTGAAGCTGCTCTGAAACTGTAATTTTGACCTTCAATCTGTTGGTAGCCATTGAAATCCACTGTAAGGAGAAAAATCCTGGAATGTTTTCTTCAAAAACCTTCATTTGTTTTCAACTGACAAAAGAAAGACATGAACATCTTGGATGACATGGGGGTGAGTAAATTTATCAGGAAAAGTGTATTTAAAAGTGGACTAATCCTTTAATGAAGGATGTGACTTGTGGAAAATGATTTCTGCAATCATAAGTGCAGTGTAGTAATTCTGTAAAATGTAAATGTCTTTACTCCGTTTTTAGTGATATTCTGTTATCCGTTATAATCTCTACTGAGTTCAAACTAATAATGAGTAGTGTTTGTGTCTGTGTGTGAAAAGATGTAATTACTTTGTAATTATTAGATTTTACTGTTGATGGTGTGTGTGTGTGTGTGTGTTCTTGTATACATGGTTTATGAGGACAAAGATTTGTATAACAACATGGGTATTACAACGTAAATATGGTTTATGAAGACACTTCTTGTGTCCTCGTAAACCAAATGGCTTAAAAACATACTAAATGGTGTTTTTTTGGAAATTCAAAAAATGCAGACAGTTTCCTGTGATTGTTAGGTTTAGGGGTAGGAGTAGTGTAGAGGGATAGAATATATAATTTGAACAGTATAGAAACCATTACATCTATGGAGAGTCCCCGTAAACTGCATATACGTGTGTGTGTGTGTGTGTGTGTGTGTGTGTGTGTGTCTGTTCTAATATTCTGTTCTCTGTTGTGTACCTGCCTCCAAGCAGCAGCTTCATGGTAAGAACATCTTGTTCAGTGACGGTTACGTGCTGAAAGAGGACATTGGCATGGGCTCTTTCTCTGTCTGCAAACGCTGCATACACAAAGCAACCAACACAGAGTATGCAGTAAAGGTTAGAGCCTCACTTCCCTAACTTGTCTTATAATTGTACTCAAGTCATACAGGTGTCTTTGAATTCATTTCTCTCATTGGCATCAGCATTTTTGGTTAGGTTAGATTAGTTTACCTAACCATCTTGCATTTTACAATCAATTCCTTTGGTTTTTCAAGAGATATTCGGATGCTTTGTGGAACATATCTTCATTTAAATAAAATATATTTGCTTTTAAATTCTCTTTTAACTAATTGTCATCATTAAAAAGATGAGGCTATGTTCACTAAAAGGGTTTTTAGATACATGTGGTCTAATACATAACCTACTGTATAATGCTGATAGGTAATTGATAAAACAAGCACCGACCCATCTGAAGAGATTGAGATCCTGCTGAGATACGGCCAGCATCCCAACATCATCACTCTCAAAGATGTAAGTACAATAACTTAAAAAAAATAAATAAACACAATTATCTAATCTGCAGGAATCATCTGCATTTTTTTAAATATGACAGAGAGAGAAAAATACTACCACTCCAACATGTTGTATTTCAGGTCTATGATAATGGGAAGCAGGTGTACCTGGTCACTGAGTTGATGCGAGGAGGTGAGCTGCTGGACAGAATCCTCAAGCAGAAGTTTTTCTCTGAAAGAGAGGCTAGTGCTGTGCTGCACACTATCACAAAAACCGTGGAATACCTGCATTCTCAAGGGGTGAGAAAACATGCATGGATGAACACAATCACATTTATTTTGTAGATAAAAACTTGCCACTAATACAGAATCTGTCATTTATAATTCACAGCTTGTGACAAAGCCTAGATTTTCCCCTTGTTTTTAAGGGTGTTCCCCAAGGCTCTTCCCTAGGCCCTCTTCTGTTCTTTAGTTTTTATGTTGATGTCTTTCCCAGAAGAACCACAATTGATAGGGTTCTTTGGATTAACATTATACTGTAGTTTTTTAAAGCATTATAGAAGCGGATGAAGAGAATTGGGTATAATTGGGGGCAATTGTAACACTAAATATATTATATTATAGTCTTTCATAACTACTGTACTATTAATGGTACAGTTAATATTTGGTGGATATAAATGTTTTGCACCTAAAGATGTCAGGTAGATTTGTAGTTGTTTGTGAGTTTTGCAGCAAAATGTAAGTTATTTTATCCCTTGTGTTCTCTGTTTTTTTACAGGTTGTGCACAGGGATCTGAAGCCCAGTAATATTCTGTATGTCGACGAGTCTGGAAATCCAGAATCTCTGCGCATCTGTGATTTTGGCTTTGCCAAACAGCTAAGGGCAGACAACGGTCTCCTCATGACACCCTGCTATACTGCCAACTTTGTAGCACCTGAGGTGAGTGGTTATTCTCAAAACTGGGAATGGGAAATGCTGTATAGACCAATAAACAGTATCTTTGAAATCTCTCTCACACACACACACACAAACACACACCTACACCTACTAAGGGAATGTAGAACCCTCATTGGCCATGCCCCTCAAACTTCAGCCAGTCACCTCCCTTTACTACTTTAGTATGCCCAATGTTTTAAACTTCAGTGTTAATGAAAAACATTCAATTTAACCATGTAGGGTTCTCTACAGGAATTGTTGGTAGCAAAACGCAGTTTGTTTTAGGGCTGTCAAACGATTAATCGCGATCAATCGCATACAAAATAAAAGTTTGAGTTTGCCTAATATATGTGTGAGTAATGTGTGTAAATAATATGTATCTATAAATACACACAAATTAATGTATATATTTAAGAGAACTATGTTATTTATGTACAAAAAAATGTATTTATATATAATATAAATTATATAAAAATATAAATAAATACATATACTTGTAAATATTTCTCAAATATATATACATGGATGTGTTTGTATTTATATATACATAATAATTACACACAGTACTCACACATATATTAGGCAAACTCAAACTTTTATTTCGTATGCGATTAATCGTGATTAATCGTTTGACAGCCCTAGTTTGTATTATGTGACTTTAAATTATCTGGGGTCAGTGATGTGGAGTTTTAATATTTTTCTCAATATCTGTTCTGTTTTGTGTTGCAGGTACTGAAGAGACAGGGCTATGATGAGGGTTGTGATATTTGGAGTCTTGGAGTATTACTTTACACTATGCTTGCTGGGTAAGAACACACACACACATTATCTTCCATTATTAATAAATATTACACTCTCAATTTCAACACATACTGTAAACACTGAAAACCCTCCCACAATCATTTTTCCTTTGGTTTTTAATTGTTCCAGTTTTACGCCATTTGCCAACGGACCAGAAGACACTCCAGAAGATATTCTGAGTCGGATAGGAAGTGGCCGCTTTACTCTGACGGGAGGCAACTGGGATGCGGTGTCTGATG
Organism: Megalobrama amblycephala; assembly: GCF_018812025.1. Lineage (NCBI taxonomy): Eukaryota > Metazoa > Chordata > Actinopteri > Cypriniformes > Xenocyprididae > Megalobrama > Megalobrama amblycephala. The sequence continues at coordinate 33,688,276 of NC_063048.1, read as the reverse complement.
CTGCCAAAGTAGGCCATGACCCCACCCTTATCCATTCAAACCTCTCTGACAGGATTTTATTTTCTTACACACATGCTTTTCCATGCAGGACTTGGTCTCTAAGATGCTCCATGTGGACCCTCACCAGAGGCTCACAGCCAAGCAGGTCCTGAAGCATCCGTGGATTGTTCAGAGAGACAAACTTCCCAACAGCCAGCTACAACACCAAGATGCCAAGCTTGTCAAGGTACCGCTGCCATGAGGCTATTATTACACATATTGTATATAACATAAATGTTGGTCTATTACTTCACCTACTACTACTTTCTCCTCACAGGGGGCGATGGCCGCCACATACTCAGCGCTGAAGAGTTCCCAACCACCCCCTGAGCTAAAGCCCATCGAGTCCTCATTCCTGGCGCAGAGACGGGTGAAAAAGCTCCCATCCACCTCTCTGTAGAGAACGAGAAGATGAAAAATGGAGAAGTACTCCTGACTGAATGCAGTTGTGGAAAGGATGGATGGATGGATGAAAGAACCACACTGAAGCTCTACAGACTAAAGACGGTCTCTTGAACCTGCCCATGACATCAGCACTGGAGTGAAGCTGTCAAGCATGCTAGGCAAGGCAGGTGATTGGCTGATGAAGTTTGAGGGGCGTGGCCAGTGAGGGTTCCGTACTCCATTAGGAGTAGATGTGTGTGTGTGCGTCTGTGTGTGTGAGATTTCGAAATCGGGTAAAGGATACTGTTATAAAATAGATGATATTCCCAGTGCATTTATGTCTTGGTACTGTAATCCTTAAATAACAACACTGAGTTTTTGATTTTCTTTTTTATTTCTCAGTTTTTGTTTGTTTTGCTTTTTGTTTATTTTTTTTATCTCTGTAGTTTGGATTTTCGTGTTGATTTGTCTGTTCTTGGAAGCTTTTCTGCAGTAGTTTTCTCTTCGTCCGTCTCTCCCTGAAAGCTCAAAGTGGCCTTCAGCAGAAAGAGAGATGTTCCAGTATAATATTTCACCCAGATGAATGAGTAAAGGTTAGATATATCTTCCACAATGATCCGGTAAGCATGTTCACAAGACTACCAACCTAAACACGGTGGAGAATGGAAGTGCTCTCTGCATGGATTTGTACAATGCTGTCATGTTTCTTTCTTGTTTTCCCCAACTCGGCACTTTTACTTGGTGAACCTGTCAGCACTGGTGAAGACTGTTCAGAAAATGTCTCCTTGTTTGTTTATTAAAGTAAGGAATGAAAAAGTCTGAATGTGAGATGACACCCGAAGCTTGTGGCATGGAAAAATGTTGCTTTCATGTGATTTCCAGTGTTTTTTTTTCTTCTGGATATTGACTGCTGTCTCCTGTGTTTTGATTTTGTTGCTGTTGTTGCTTAAAGAGAAGTTATTTTATAAAGGGACATTGAGCACAAAATGTATAAATATGACAGCTGAGAAAACGATTTAATGATTGTGTATATTTTTATCTGTCTATCCTATTCCTTGTTCACCCTGTGTTCAGAAGCCCAGTGTGGTGGAACTATCGACTGTATTGTGCTCAGGATGTTATTAGAGATGCCTTGCAAATTCATGAAGCCTCGCTCAAGTATTGCACCCTTTACCAATCAAACATGTCTTATCAGTTTTAAGACGTGCTTACAGTATTGTTTTGCATTGCCCTTTTCAGAAATTCAGAATTTTTGAATTGAGTTATAAAAATCATAAAAAATCAGAAAAGGATGTAGTTTTGATTATTCGTTTTACCAAGGATAGTTCACTCCAAAATGAAAATTGTGATCATTTACTCACCCTCATGTCTTTCCAAACCTGTATGACTTTCTATATTTCACAAAAATAAAATAGGGACCAGGAATCCATTTTCACCCTGTTGAGGAAAAAACAAAAACATGGGCATTCTGCTATTGATATAAAGGGATACCGGTTTGGAATGACATGAGGGTGAATAAATGATAACAGAATATTCACTATTGGGTGAATCATACCTTTAAATCTTTAAAGTAACTGGAACAGAATTTGGAATTGACCCAAAGTGTTATAAAAACAACATACAGTCTGTCTCTCTAAGTGTGCATTCTGTTTCTCCCAAACTTTATTTGCTCTTTGTGTGGTATTTGGCGTTATTCTTGCCTAAAAAAAAAATGTGGTTTTGTTTTTTTGTCTTTACTTGAAGAAAAAAGGCTTTATTTACTGGGAGTCACAGCATTCAGTCGTATTACTGTGTAAATGTGTTTGTTTCTCCTGCCTGATGTTGGGGTGGGTGGGCTGGGTGGTGTTTGTGGTAAACGGGTGTAAATTATCACCCTTTGCTTTTACAGTTAAGGGCCTGAATTCAAGAACCTTCATCCTGATGCCTTTCTATTAAAAGAAAAGAAAAAAAATAAACTGACTTGTCCTGTCTCGCTTTCCTTTTTTATTTATTTTATTTTTTTTTTTTGACCTGACCTGACCTTTTACTTTCTGTGAATGAATCATAATTGGGACCATGTGAGGTCTCCACCTCATTGTATTTGTCTGTTTTGGGGCATATTATATATTTCTAATCTGCTCATTTGATTAATATAGTAAAAGTCAGACTACATGAAAGCTTTGTAGACCAGAATTTAGGCCATGATGTGATGGGATTATTTGAGTCTAAATCCAGAATGAATGAATGAATGAATGACAAAGCTCTTGTACATACAGTATCTCTGTCTGTTCACCTGTCTGCCTGTTTTAATACTGTCCTCGTTCTCTCTCCTACATATTTCTTTCCTCTCCATCTGTTTTCCTTTTTCTCCCCAGTAATCTCTCAAGTCCCTCAAATACAGACATTATTTGGACAAAATTGAAGGATCTGGGAACCCCTGGAGGAAAGGTGTGTGTGTATGTGTGTGTGTGTGTGTGTGCGTATGTATGTATGTATGTATATTTATATATATATATATATATATATATATATATATATATATATATTCCAACTTTTGCCTGCTTAAATATATGGGAGGTTAGTGTCTTGTATTTTTATCAATAACTCCAAAATAATATGTGGCTCCTACTGAATGATACTTTTATTTAGGGACAATTTGCAACCCTCTTACCCATTCTTGTTTTTTATTTATTTATTTTTGTATAAATTGTCTGATTCAGGTGGTTGATGCAAAAACGTAGGCCTATTTAGTCTTGTCCCTGATTTTATTGCAAAAATTGCAAATCTCATTTAAAAAAAAGTTAAACTAAAATGTTTCATAAGCGTATTCACTTGACAAGCAAGACGAGCTCTTTCCAGACCTAAAGCATCATTTTCAAAACATTGTCATGTTTTCCCTCTTTGTCCTCTCAATGTAATCACTAAAGTAACATCTGCAGCCCCTCTCTGAACATTACTGATGGAATGCTTGAAATAAATCCATTATTAATCCAACATTGAGAGCCCCTTTCCCTCCCTCTCCTACCAGGACTGCTCTAATCTCAGATGGATGGGGCTTTTAAAAAGTTATTTAAAGCATGGCTGAGTGATTCTCACTTTGTACTATCCCAGCTTGTTTTTCACTGGTCAGACCACAAAAGGAGGCTCATCACTATTGCTGCTTATTTCACAGCTGTTTATCTGTTCTGCAGACTAGTGTGTTTTTATCTCCTGCTCAGATAACACTAATATCTTTCAGTGATCCTATTGTATTTTAATAAAGGAAGGATGCAAAATAATCAAAGTGGAGTGCAAATGCACAATGTCAAATATTGCCCCATATAAAACCTTCCTTGAATTTTTGAATTATTAATTTACAGTGGTTTTGAATCAATATTGAGCCGGAGATGTTAGATTTTCCCATTACGTCTAGTGTTCTTGAGATCTGACATTAAGCTTGTTTAGAATGATGTGGTGTCAGATTGAGGGTGGTCTGAGGAAATAGATCGTTTTTTCCCCCCCTTGTTTCAGATGAACATTCTACACAAGTCTGCCTGGTTCAATTCAGTCTGACAGTGATGCATGACAGTCAGGTGTTGGTTCTTTGTAGATGAACTTTTAATTCTTTTTGAGAGATTTGATAAAGTGGCTTATGGGTAAATCAGTGTAGGTGACTAGGAATTGCAATTGAACAAATCATTTCTATAAACTCCAAAATGTGTTCTGAATATTCCCTTAACACGTTTTGTGAGAAGTCCACTGACCTTGCATCCTTTCATTTACATGTCATTTTCATAAGATAAATTATGTAAAAAAAAAAAAAAAGGAAATCAAAGCCGTATATAGCCTGCATTTAACCTGTAGCATATCTAATAGCTAATTCATGTGCATCAATAGCATCAGTAGTGCACAGACAACATATGTCTTATTTCCTTTGTACATATGAAAGACATATGGTTAGATTCAAAGGTGGACAACTTTAATTGATATTACATATCAGAAAAACTTCCTTTCAGTGACTTTCTGCCTAAAAGTGAAAGGAAAAACATCAATAACACAGTTAAGTGTTTCCAGTTCAGCCCCTACTAAACAAAACTTAATCTTTCCTAGCCTTTTTTGTTTGTTTGTTTTATAAAAACCTTCTTACTATAATTGATTACAAATAACACATTGCTGTAGCATTCATCCTATTCCATTTGCCACTTGGTGTAAAATCAGAGGGTGGAATTTGACCATTTTTAGGGTTGAGAGTCTTTGCAATTTGGTCATTATAGGCTACTTAAGTGATAATCACGCAAACAAAACTGACTTGCATACAAATATGGTAAACATGTCTTCATGACAGAATTAAAAATAAATTGTTGGATCCAAATATTGATTCAGTCATCAAAATCTCACTCCAGCCAGACAGCCAAAGCTGTTCAACATTGGCTACATACACCATCTGATCTATAGACCTAATTATTTGATTTGTGTTAATGGAATGAAAGTGAGGCTGTGAGGGATTGACATCTCTTCAGTGGGTTACTGTTATTAAATGTGTTTTTGGATTGTTCTGCTAATGAAACTTTGCAAAAATATCTTTCCAAGAAATTTCACTAGACAAAAAACTCTAGACAACATGAGCTCTGTAAAATTATAAGTGATCTAGGAGCTTTCTACAGGTTTTTACACCGGATGCTATTGAAAACATGGTAAGTCCTCACGGCCTCGCTTTCATAACTGTCATGACGCTGCTCTGAATAAGGTCTATTGCTAGTCACGACTGTCTTGCTGCTTTTTGCTGCATTTCATATTCATTCCTCTTCAGATTCCACAGATCAAATGTATGAACATTCTGTGAAAAAAAAGTGCTGCGAGTTATGTAATGCTACGCAGAAAATAGTCCCACTTTCTAAAGATATAACTGAAATAACTGTCCTGACCTGAAATATCATGCCGATCTTTGTGACAACTCGGGTCTCCAAAAAAAAAAAAAAAACTAAAGCTGCCCTCGGTCAGATTTAGTTTAGCAAATCAGTCAGAAAGCTTTACGTTTTATGCTTGTCAGTTATTTTGACTGTTGGAAAGCGGAAAGCAGAGAGCGTGATAGATGAACTTTTCATATGGGCTTTCACAGCAAAAGGGGAAAATAAAGAAACCAAAATGGAAGAAAGTAAACACCGATAAAGCTTTTCTAGAGGGAGCTGCAGAACTTAAACGCGTTTGAACACAGATGCCGAGCTTGCTTTGCTTGCTTGACAGGTAGGAACACGTGATTGTAGAAAGTGGAGTCGTGTCTAATTCGACGACTAAATATGGCGGAAGCTTTCGAGAGTAACGACCCTTTCACACAGCTATCTTGGGGTGCTTCTCATTTCTTATTTGTGCATCCTCGTTTCATTTCCTTGCTTCTTTTCCTCAAGTCTTAACTCCACCCGCTTAGAATGCGAGCAAATGGGTATCCTCGCTCATGATTCCTCAGGAAGATTCCTCGTTCCTCATTCCTCGCCTCCTCCTCGCAGTGCATGTAGGCTGTATCTGAAAACCTCAAGGATTAGTTTACTTCAGAATTAAAAATGACCAATAATTTACTCACCCACATGTTATCCAAAATGTTTGTCTTTCTTTTTTCAGTCGAAAACATTCCAGGATTTTTCTCCATATAAACCTTCAACTCCTTGGTAGCCATTGAAGTCCACTATATAGAGAAAAATCCTGGAATGTTTTCTTCAAAAACCTTGATTTCTTTTCAACTGAAGAAAGACATAGATCTTGGATGACATGGTGAATAAATTATCAGGAAATTTGAAATCTGAAGTGAACTAAATGTTGCCTTCTGACTCTGAGGACACATTCTAAGGTAGGAAGGCACCAAGGCACATCCAAATCCAATGTTAGTTTCACTTCCTTGATTTTTGAAGGCAGCATAGATGTAGGCCTATCCTTCGCTCCCTTTGATATCCCACAATATGCATTCCCATTGGTGACAGTTGAGCTAGAAAAAGAAAGATGGCATCTGAAAGTTGCAGTTTCTGGTCAGTTTGTGTGTAAATGTATGTTTTTGACCAACGTTTTCCACTTCTGATAACATTTCTAGCGAGAAATTACTACTGTAGTAATTAAACATTTGTTTAGTTCTCGCCAAAGCTTGCTCTATTTTGCTGTAGATCATTAAACTGTTACGCTGCCTCAGGAGTCTGTCCGAAATCAGTTTCGTGAGGTACCTTCGTGCGCAAACACCGAGTCTTTGCCTATAAGGCAATGCACCAAGTTAATTCTGATGTCCTTCAAGATAGCTGAGTTCGATCGGTTTCTGGGTCACAGGCTGGAGGACGAAGGAGTGAAGAAATGAGGATGCATCAATTTGAGTATTGAGAAGCACGCCTAGTAAATTACAGTAAAATTACCAGAACTACTTTTCCGGTAAATGCTGCGGCCTTCCATCTTCTGTGTTAGGGGTTATTGAGAATTTAGGAAAGATTATAAACTATCATGCAGAGGAACTGTGTAGTGTGTTTTGTTGGATTGCTTTATTTACTTGGTTGACCTGTAAGATTTAGTAGTTATAAATGAAGACTTCAGATGCAAAAGCCTCTAAGTGCAGTCTGAAATTTTCTTGTAAAATGAGCATTTTTATCAAGCTCATGTCAGGTTCAGTAATTTCATTTTAATGGCAATTAATAGGTCCTTTTCATTGCAATTAAAGTGAAATAACTGAACACAAACATTTGTGTATATATATGTATATATAGGCTATATAAAAAATAAGATTTCTTTAAAAAATGAATATACATAAAACTCATGTTTTATGAGTGCCAAGATCTGTTGCGTGGCAACAGCAGATCGTGGAATGTTGCATTTGCGAATGATCATGCTTCTCTGGCTATTCATGACCTCAGCGGGGGAGGAAAAGAGTGAGAGAGATGCAGAAAGATAGAACAACTTCAAAGAGAACAAGAGAGGGAAATGTGTATGAGTGTGTGTGGGGCAAGCAGTTAATTCTGCTTTTCTACAAACCATCTGATGGCTCAGGCTGTGTTGCTACGGGCAACACACAGAGGGAGGGAACAGGGTATGATTAAGCAGTGATGGCAAAAAAATAACCACTTTTTGGCTTTTTTCATTGCCTGAGCTGACGTAGACATCTGTAGGGACGACAGAGGGTGAAAAAGAGAGAGGATGCTGAGTGGGCAGGAATACAGACGTCGAGCATCCAATCAGCGGAGGCAAAGTCAGCGTCTGTTTGTCCAATAGAGTGTGACGAGGCTCCTCCAGTGTGAGCTAACAGCGCTGGTGGCTGGTGTCTTATTAATGAATGGAGCGTCTCACAGGCAGCAAAACGGTGCTTGAGCTCTCTCTCCCTGGACGGAGAAGGCAGCACAAACAGAATAGTAGGAGCACTTCGCACCTCGACAGAAAACAACTGCAGCAGCCGTGTGCAAATATGAAGAAGCACCAGCGTGAGGATGAGAACTCTGACAGCGATGCAGAGCAGGATTCTTCTCCCCCTTCTGCGATGGATGTCCATCCCTCTTCTTCTTCTTCCAACTTCCTCCTGCCCTCGTCTTCTCAGCGGAGATCCATCTCCATGGGGGACTTTCGGAGAGTCCCTGCTGGACAGACAGGCTCCGAGCCCCCCTCTACAGCCTCCACGGCACCCTCTTCCAAGCTGGTAACCCCCAGCTCAAGTATGGAGTTCGAGGCAGCTCGTCGACGCCTCCTGGAGGTGGAAGAGCGCCAGCGTGTCATCAGAGAGATGGAGAGACGACTGGAGGAGCTGAGGGAGGTGTTCGTGCGCTCCGAGCAGGAGGCGGTGGAACACGGGGAGCTGGTGGCGCGCATCACCGCTGCCGCCCAGCAGGGCGAACTATATGTGGCGGAAAATGGACAGCGGCTGAAAAAAGGATTGCGGTTTAAACGGCACAGGCCTACCATTGTCTTCTCCTCCATGCTGGGGCTGAGAACGTGCCTCCCTTGGCCTGTCAAACTCAAATAGCGAAACAGCCGCTGCTTACTTGCAAGATGGTCCTTCACTGCTCACAACAGCATCACTTTTTTTCAGATCCAAGGATGTCCAAGGCTAATTTTCTACTCGCTGTTAGTCAGAAATTGCTGAAACTTTTGCTTCACCTGTATATATCATTAACTGGGATCTTAGAGGGTGCTTCATTTGAGCCCATCGAAATGGCGCGGGCCTCATATTTGCTGCTTGAACAACCCAAGAAAGACACTGGGGATTTGCTGTAATGTGTGTGAACTCTGTGCATGCGTTGCACTTCATGTCGCTTAGCGTGTGTGAGAACGTGTGAATGTCAGAGAGGAAGCAGAAGGGTGCTATTCATCCAGAAGAAGTCACTCAGGTGTCCTGTGATTGGTCCGAAATGAAAGGCATTCTTCCATCTGCAGTAAGGTGAAACAGAGCTTTTAGGCTAAAGGCCCGTTCACACCAAGAACAATACCTACAACAAGAACTATATTGGCGTCCACACCAATGGTTGTTAACCTTCTGTTTAAGGTTAATAAGCACACATATCATTCACCAACTGGAAAAAATCACTGAAAGTGATTCCAATTATATTGTTCACCAACTGGAAAAATCACTGAAAGTGATTCCAATTATATTGTTCCTCTGCGACATTATCGTTGTAGTGGTGTGGACTTCATTATTCCCATAGATTTAAAATGATTATTAAAACTTTGTAGTTATCGTTGTAGTTATTATTATCATCTTGGTGTGAACTGTCCTTGAAGTCCCAAGAGACAGATGAATTGTACATGATTGTACAATTTGTGCACACATACTGGGGACGTGCGCTTTTGTTCTCGTCTTGTACGTTTAGGGTGCCCATTGGGCTTTTGTGGATGGAGAAGAGGAGCAGCGATTTCTCTCTCTTCTCTGTCAGCATTCCATCTGTGGCCTCTTTGTCGCCTAGCAACCAGGACCTGACTTTCATTTCCTTCTGAATGTATTTAACATCAACAGATCATCCAAAACTACAGCTCATGAATGACAGGCAGAGGACATTTTGAGATTCTTGTTGCGTGATTTAATTAGCTGCAGATCGCTTGAGCATACACTACTAAGAATGCATTCAAATATGTAGTTAAAAATGTAAGCAGAAAGATAATGGCTGTGTTGGAAATGTAAGTCCCAGTCAGTCAATGACCAAGGGGTTTCAGGCTGGCTTCTAAAGCATCATGTCATATGGAATGATCAAATTCTTGGGAACTTGTGAGAGGTAACCAAACAAATATTTAATGACTACAAATGCTTATTTCTTGCCAGAAAAGTCATATGTTATGAATGTACATTCATATACAATTGACCACTCCATCAGATACCATTTTCCACCAAACGCATAGAACTGAGGAATATCGTAGGCAGCGAAGGATCAAGACCTTCAAAAACCAACCAGATGAAGGCATCTTAGTCGGGATGTTATGCTAACATTGGTTTCAGATTTGATTTGATGCCTTCCTACCTCCGTATGCTGCATTCAAATGCTGCTTTTTCAGGTTTCAGACACAGCCAATATCACTCGTTTGATAATGAATAGAAACTAAAACCAGTTTTACATGTAGGTTGCTATAATCTCTTTGGTTGGTTATTTGGTGCAACTGCCCTCATGGAAACTTCCTATCTCATCTCAGACATCTCTCTCTCTCTCTCTCTCTCTCTCTCTCTCTCTCTCTCTCTGAGCAAATGGCTCTTGCTCAGCCTTGCTTGAGTAGAGCGCGTTCAGGGACTTCAGCAAAACACAAGGGACTGCTATTCTTGGCTTGAACCAGTTAAGGCTGGAAGATTCTGGGCTAGGTAGAGAGAGAAATATGATCAGATGCTGGCTAACCTTGTAGGTCTTTAGTGAGTGAAATAACCTTTCCTTTGGCAGATAGATTTATGCTATACTGCAGGGTAAGCCAGCAGGACTGTACATCACCACTGAGAATGTAGCCTGCACCTGGCATCTTGCCTCATTGTGTAAGCAGACAGTCGCTCTACTCGCTGCATCATATCAGGAAAAACATGGAATTAGTGCGTCTATATACCATTATATATATATATACATTAAATTAACTCTGTATTATAATCTTAGATTCTTCCAAAATCTGAAAGTAACATTTATGTAACATTAATTATTCGATTTAAACGCTGTGATTACAATCATTACATACACATAGAATGTCTTTTAACAGGGTCCCTTTGCAATACACTTCTGTCTTCTATAAATACTACTGCATGCATGGTGCTTTTTTGTCCCTCTGCGTGACACCTGCGCATCTGTGTGTGATGCAGTTCGATTTACGTCATTTGACGGGGCAGGATGCTTGCAGACCACAGTCTTTCTTCAGTTATATCGATCAGGCGTAAAGCAAACACAATAGACGTGAGTGAATCTCAGTTCAAGGGCTACTTACACTCCTTTAATGACAGAACATCTGGGTGTCCTTAATGGTTGCGCTGATCTCCCTCATTTTAGTAGGGATTTGATTTAGGCAGCTGTAGATTATACTAGATTTAGGACACGCGATTGGCTGCTGTAGAGTGAAAGATGATGAACATGCCTGCAATGTTCTTCTGCGACATATCAACTGCTAACCAAACTAAGTTGTTGTGATGAAAGCCTCTGGTGTGTGGACATGTTATTAGCGATCACTGTTGGAATGATGTTATGAACCCATCTTAATGAGTTCCCACACAAACATTTACCATGGTAATCAATGTTACTACTTTAAAACCACAAAAAAAAAAAAAATATTATGGAATTCCTGACAGTGTAGTAAGGTGTAGATATTTTTCATTTATTACAAGGATCTCTGGAATGCTGGATTCTGATTGGTCAAATGCAGTATTCAGCGGTCTGATATTTCCTAATATAGAATGCAACAGTGTCCGTCAACTTTTTCAACTGCCTTGGCACTGGAAGTATTTTTTAATTCCATTTCCAATAGGGATTAAAAAAGTCTTCATTTAAGAGTTATAATAAGCCATAACCAGGTGAATAAGCCATAATTTTGAGGTGAACCACAATGTTACAAACATTGATTTGAAGCAAAACAGTATTTGAAAATTTGACAAAAACTGTGTACTTAAAGGCTTTAACAAGGGAAATAACTACAATCCCAAAAGCATTATGAATTAAATCATTAAATTAAAAATGATGAAGACATATAAATGATTGATGGTTTATTTTGTATAGAGAAACAATATATTAAATGCATCCTATGCAAAAAAATGTTTAGGTAGTTTGAGAATGTAGGGAAATCTAGTGCTTGTGTACCGCTTTTTATCCAGGACTATAAAACCCTGTACCAGAGCAGGTTTAGCACCACTTTTGAACAGTTTGAAACCATACAGTGTTAAAATGTTACCGCTAAATGCTTAGCAACAGACAACCAATTGTGTGCCTCATATTTGCGTGCTTTGGACAAGTCACGGAAACATTGCGCGATGTATAAAAAGTCGTTTCAGAGTCTGAGGGGAAAATGTCTGAAAGTCCGAAAAGTCTATTCAGGATAAACTTGATAGTACAGTCAGCAATATATAATATATATAGGATGCGCCATGCTAGAGCCTTTATATGTGCGTTCACACCATGTCATAATTACCATAACGATTCTGAACTGAAAAAGCCTTCATGTGCTTGTTGAACTTGTAATTACAATGTTACGACTTGTACCACGTGGCCACTGTATCACCTGACCTCTGCAGATTTAAGGTGTGTTCGACTTGAAGCGCCGCTGTGCAGACCGATCGGTTCGATAAAAACGTAGGGTTTAGGAACGTACAGTAGAGCTGCATTCACGTCATGTCGTAATTCCCGTAATTTTGAGATGACAGCACGTGATGTTCTATTTGGAGCTGTTCACGTCCTCAGACTGGGAATTATGCGTTTTCATGGCATCACTATTAACGCCTAAATGAATCTGCAGCAGTCAGGTGGTACAAGTAGGAGCTCTCAGAAGATTCCCAACTTAGAGTTGTAATTACGAGCTCTATGTGAATGCTTTTTATAAGTTTAAACCTCGTAATTACGGTTATTTCCGACTTGGCGTGAATGCACCTTATTAAAAGTTAGTTTATGAATACCCAGGATTAATTGTTAACCTCAGGTAAATTATGGTCAGTGTAAAACATTAAGCAAGATAACCCAGGATGGGATTTATAATGACCCAGGATTAATTATTTAAAGTGTGAAAAGCCCTAAAGTGTTCTTTTGGTGCAATTTGCTTATAATAGTGCTGTCGAACACAATTATTTAAACATTAAGTTGAAATCATGCAGACTGATGGCTTCAACAAAAGCATATAACAACAATTAACAATCTCATAGATCACAGTAGGTCTGTTTTTAAAGGTTATCGATAATAATAATTTCCCTTATGGAGAAAATGAATGGGATTTTACTTCCGTAACCAAACTGTTGCACTCTATAATATAACTCAAATATGACCACTGTCGGGTACCATGGTAAATTTTTGTAAGGGTTTCTAGTTTGTAGAAATCCAGAAATGCTAGACGACCAGTTAAATGGTTTCTCGCAGGTATTCATGATTTGTAGGCTGTATGTTCTCAAAAGCCCTATAGAGTTAAACATTCATCAAATGCCTTATCTCGTTGACTGTACATATGACATATTCACGCTGTGTGGTTAAAAGACACCTCAGCTGAAGTCTCTCTCACATGGTGATTTTTGCACTGCACCTTTTATGAGTTTTGCTATGACAGATGTTAAAAGAAAAGCTTTCCCAAAGATCTGAGCCCACTTGCAGAATGAATGTAAAGTCTGTCCTTGTGTCCATGTCTAGTTATGATGCCATCCTTATAAGCTTTCATCAGGTAACACTAATCTTTGTAAACAGTTTTATTGGATATCCAGCTTTTGTTGTCAAATCTACTGTACTTATTTAGATAAGCAGATTCATTATTTCTTCTCTCAGCTGTAAAATAACTTTAAGCTAATGTAATCTTAATGCTCATGGGCGGCCTTTGCTATCCAGAGGCCCGTTTCAAAGAAACAGTTGGAGGCCTCCCAACCCCCATAAGGAAAAACACTGTATGCAATGCAACTGCATATACTTAATAGTTACAAATGCTTTCTATCTACCACTATCCACTCATTTTTTCTTTTTAACCAGAGGCCGGTTGCATAAACTGCTAAGACTAGTCTTACAAGTTAGTCATCCAATTTTTAAGACTGTTCATAATTTTTTTTAAGTCAGTTACATGACAACTAAGATTGGTCTAATTTGATACTGAAAAGTACTGATTACCCCTAACTGACTAGTTGGTCATACTAGTTCTTAAGACGGTCTTAACTTAATGGTTATTTTTATGCAACTGGCCCCAGAATTGCGCAACCAATCATGACCGAAAACAAAAACAATTTTCGTCACTCACAGCCCCACCTTGGACTCTGAAATGACCTAGCATTGAGAGCAAAGAAATAAAAATTAGAGAACAGGGATTAGATAATGGATGGAATTAGTAATGCAATATGAATATGCATAGAACTTGGCTTTTCGTAACCGATATTGTTATAATGACAGAATTGCATTTATACTACATACACTCATACTATATAAAACACACTTTTTAGCAGACGTGAAGTAATTGCTTATTCAAAATAAGTACCTACTCAAGAGAGTAAGCAATTTTGAGTCACTGAGTCAATCATTTAGACCTATTCGCTCAAAAATGCGGATTCATTCAATAATGAAACATACTATGTTGCTCGGACACGAGCAATGGATCTGCTGTGGATTTGTTTGGAACTATTTTCATTGGCAAACCAGAGCAAAAAAAAATTGTCTAAAATGTAAGTCACCTAATATTAACTTTTTGTTGTATAAAATCAATATCACATTTGCAATCATGTTGATATTCAGGAAAACAACGCTCTTGCTTGTGTGGTATTGCCTAAAACTCATACAGGGACTTTTTTTTGCCCCATATTTTAAATTTTGTGGGCATTATTATTCATTTTTGGTGTCATTTTTGCCCAAAGCCCTGTTAATTTCCACCCTAGTGTGTGCAGAAAAAGTCCTGGCGCTCTTTTTCGAGCACAAGCGGAGGCCCCTTCTGTTGTGAAACCAGTTTCAAATGAAACGGGTGAAACATAGCAAAGGCCACTACTGCCTATTTACAGTAGCTTTTATCTTTAGTCACAGTATAAGTAAAGCTTTTCTGGTAAAAAAAAAAAAAAAAAAAAAAAAAAAAAAAAAAAAAAACATCTAGTGGGGTTCACAAATTTAGCCTTTTGAACATTATAAGAATGTATCACTTTTTGAATTTATGTATTTAATGTGCTTTGCAAAGTTCTATTCACAATCTTTAAAAATAGCCTATTCTGTAATTACTGTTATTTAATCCTTTGTTTCACAGAACAAGATTCAACAGTTCTAAAACCCTTGTCTCTTGTCTAACATTGAACGGATGTATTTTTAGTGTCACTGTATGCTGAATTATCTAATTGGATTTTTGCTACATTGCATTTGCTGAAGAAGAAAAAAAAAAAACATGAAATGAAAACAATTCCACATGCTTCTGTACATTTATTGATAATACATTGAATATTAAAAATGTTTTTGCTGACTGTTTTAATGAGTTCATTTGCCTATGAAAATGCTGATCTTACGCCAAAAGGAGAGAAACGAATATGCCTGTGTCTATTTTAAAGGTTCAGTCTCTCAGAATTTGATAGGACCGGAAGAAACACTTGATCCAGCACAGCTTGGAACGATTTCTGCTGAAATCAGTACCAACAGCCTAATTTCTTTCCATGAGCCATCTGGCAATCTGACAGACACCAGCATTAGAGGAAACACAGACCGCTAATGTCAGTCCATCTGACATAGACACTTATATATGCAAAGGTCAAATGCTTATTTGGATTAAGATCGATTTTAAATCAATTGCCTCAATGTCCTACTACAGTAAAGAAACCTGGAAAAACACTTATGATTGCTATGATATTAGAGACTGAGCCATAGACAACGCATTGAGGTTTCATACAGTCTGTCTTTCTCGGTGTGACCAGATTCAGAATCTAAACACCACACTTCAGTTATCTGCAATAATAATTTACAATGTCCTTAAAACAAGCTCAGGTCACTTTTCAGTTCAAAAAATTGTGTAAGAGAACTTGTATGTAGTTCAGTAGATGAACATGCAACATTAGTGACTAAGATTAAAGCTCTGGAGTGCAAAAGAGCACCCATTAGTTGCTACCTAAAGTTTATGCAAAGATTAGTAAAGCACTCATGTTGTTGTTAGCATAACGAGGCCTTACATAATGTTATTAACCCATAACGGCAAAAGCTATCACTTTATAATAGCCCTGATCCAATGGCTGGGTTTAGTCGAGTAAAAAGCTTACCCTTGGCGATTCTCTATGCACCTATTGAGTGGGGTTGTGCTTTCAGAGATTATAAAATCATGTACCCATTAGTAAAACACACAATAAAAATCAAATGAACGTAGACTAGAAATTCGAACACCAAAAACCGTTTTGTGACTCTTTAAGGTGTCGTGACAGATTGCTATAGCACCTCAGCTCAAGCGGCTCGTGAACCGATCATCTCTTCCTACTAGCCCTTAATCGGTCCTTAGGGTCCAGCTGATCCCATTGAAAGATTCCTTCATTTTTAAAGTGTTCCTTTCATCTCAGGGGCATGAGACTCTGTGACTTTTCCTAAATGATCTAAACACCCAAAAAATCTGGGCTTGATTTGGTTGTTCTAAAGGTGTGTTAAAAAAATAAAATAAAAAAAAGACCGTTAAAGGACCCCACTTTGAAAATTATTTTTTTTTCTCCATTTCATTTGTCAAAAAAAAAAAAAAGAATAAATCCAGTATAAATCTGAAAATTTTTACATTTAAATAAAGGTCTGGTCCTAGACCATAAACACAAAGTGGAACGAACTTTCTATCTCATGCACACGCACGCACACACAGGTGTCTGGGGCATTTTTTAGATTTTGGCAAATAAAATCAGACATAAATGCACAACAGTGTGACGGGGTAGACATTACACACCACACGCACACACACACAGAGAGAGAAAGAAGGAAAAAGGCAGATGAAAGATGAAAGGCAGCTAACCTTTTGCATTACTATTTATTGGCGCTGTTGTTTTGTTTTGTATTGTGTTGGTTTTATTTACTTTTTCAAATTCATCTCTTGTTCTAAAAAAATCAATAATTTGTGATAATTTTCTGAAATAAATAGTATGTGATTACAGTCGTCTTTTAGTAGTGACTTGTAACATTGATGCAAATTTATGTATAATATTTTGCAAAAGCAAATGAAAAATATATCAGACAACAAAAATAAATACAAAAATGTTTAAATATATATTCACAAAATATATATCAAAGTTGTGAGAAGCTGAAGCATCAAGAAAAATGAAGTGAAAACTACATGAGTCCCTATTGACCTCTACTGGATATATGTGGTCATTGCACTTTAACTATAATTCCTAAAGTTTTTCCACAAACCTGTAGATGGCAGTATTCTATCCCAATACATAGAGCAATGTCCAAATACAATTTAGATTTTAAGGTGATAGAGAGGATTTAAAAACATGCGTAAGAACAGCCCCCCTCTTTCACAGCTCATTTCAAAGGAACGCCTCCCAAAACTTGTGCACGAGTATTGGAACACGAGTGTTTACCACCGGCATTTGCTGTGTCATGTTTTTTGGATTCATTATGTCGGACTCACCGCAGGTAACTCATAATCTGCAGTTGTTACTCCTGTCTCCTGACAAAAAAATTGCATGCGGCGCCTGTAGAGTGTGGAAAGTTACTGGAGCGCGCAGCCTCGCACGTCTCTCACAAGGAACGTCACGGCAGTGATTGACAAGCCAGAGGGCCAATCGTTTACGCGATGATCACGTAAACGATTGGCTGATGTTTTTAAGGCCCTACCTTGTGCACAGATGATGTATATTAATATTATTCATTTCAGTGCACCTAATAAATATAGTCTTTTATCAGTTAGTAAAGACAGTTTCAAGTAATATTGCAAAAATGTATAAAACAAAACATCCTCTTTAACACCTTTAATTAAGATCATCATTAAAGTAATTTTTTCATTAAAAATATATTTTTTTCATAAGCCAATTTATGGAGTAGTTTAGTAATTGTGCAGTAAATAGGTAAAAAAACTACCAAATATCCACAAAAACAGCATAAATGCATGACAGAAAAAGACAGTTTATCATATAAAAAAATGTTAATTTCCTTATGCAATCGTTCTGTAAAAGTTGGGGGTCTATCTGATCCCAAGGCACTAAAACGTAAACGATGAGTTAATGTATGGCATCAAATACATATGAATGAACATGAGAAGAAATGTTGTTTCATACATGGAAAGACATCAGTACACACCATTTTTCAAGTTAAATGTCCACCGAGGTTAATCTGCTAACTCCCCTAACTCCTTTGACGGACAAAATGGCGGATTCGGCATTATGATTGGTTAGATCGCTTGTCAATCAAACTCCCGGCGAAGGGTCAGTTGCGTTGTGCACATTTATGTTTTATATTTTAAATGTTTTAATTATGCTACTTTGTAAGTAAAAACCTCATATTACGTACTACCAGGCAGTAGGACTACACCTTGGTTGATTACACCAAGCATTCAACCAAGGAGAACTGTTGCGTCATGTTGCAAGCCAACAGTCCTCGTTTATGTGAACATCTGCTTCAGGCTGACCTGAAACTTTCTGCACACTGACCCCCTGACCAGTGACGTAACACCTGTCAATTATGCAACAGTTCAGTCAGATGCTAGCTAACGATTTTCAATAAGGAAGCTGAGTGCTGGCAACCATCCATTAGGCCCTTTCAGGATGGACAGCTGACGGTTGAAAAAGTAAAAGGTACTAATACACACAAACACTTTTGATGTGTGCATAATCCTTTTGCAAAAGATGCCGCATTCTTAATCCAGGATTTAAAAATAAATGCAGAGTAAGTCTGCGTGTGTTTGACGATTGTAGAGGGCTTATATATTCTAGAAAAAGGTAGTTATGCCATCTCCCCTACTGTATTATATTCTGTAATAATGCACTTCATTCTTATAAACCAACAACAGTCATATCAAAATATGTTCAACCCAGAGACAACACATGTTTATAGTTTGCAAACATTTAATTGTCATTTTCAATTCTCAGAAACAGATGCTAAACATCTCAGAGAAAAAACAAATTTACTCTGAACAGACTGGACGTGACATTTCTCAATAAAATAGTTATAGTGATACAAAATGGTAGAGTTTAACAAGCATAACTTACACGGCGTTACCTTTTGCTTTCCTAAAACACAAAGTGAGCTGAACCGTTTTGGACCTCCAACATACGTACTTTCATCTCTGCCTAAAAAATGCTTCACAGAAGTCAATGAGATGGCAGAAGGGAAAACATCTGTTGTGTGCTCTCAGCTTATCAAACATTTATACAGAGTCTGCTGGTTTGAGACGCATCCCAAATCTGCCATAAACCACCTCGGTCTGAAGGGAGACCCCATAAAAAAACAATAATAATAATAATAATAATAATGCTGACTGATAACAATACAGACATTATAATTACATTACATGTGGGTGACAAGTACAGCAATTTTTTAATTGACTTTTAAACATTAGCATAAAATATAGACACTCGAAAAGAGTTGATCTACTATAAAATAAACACAGGAAATACAATGCAGAATTTATGCGTGCTGGGACTGAAAAACAACAAGTTTTTCAAGACAATGGAGCATTATGCCAACAAAACAAGTGAATCATGTACTTGAAGCTGTTAGTGTGTTTCTGTGCTCTATAAGGCCTATTAGTGTCTGTATTGTGAGGGTAAGTTGATGTTTCTCTCTCAATCTATGGCTTGCAATACTAAACTTTCTGCAGTCAAAACATATCAAACATTTCTTGTCGTTTAACGCTCAGATAACATCTTCTATATGAGGATTCTCAAGGTTTTTGAGTTTCATTGATCTTACTAGTTGCTTTATCTCCCAGTGCAGGGCTGGATGTCCGGGAATCAGCCGCAATAGGAGACGTCGGTGCAGAGGAGACAGATGAAACCAAATACATCATCCGTTAACTCGCTGTCTGGTGGACCTGGTGTCTGGCCAGAACTAATGGCGTGTCATGACGCCTGACGTTATAAAATAATATCCAGAGAGCACCAACCACAGGAGTGAGAGTCCAGTGCCTCCAAGTCTGGTCGACAATCTCTTAGAGACCTCAAACGCCAAGTACACGTTCAATGCCTCAATATCAATAAGAATAAGTGCTATTGTTAGTTTAAACAACTAAGCCAGGAAGAGTTTCAAAAGCTGGATGGCTTTCATCCCTTTTTTGCCTGTCCCAAAGAAGTCATGACGTACCTGCCAAACCTTCAGTCCAGATAAACAGCTCAGATACGTTATGAGCAGCACTGAAATGGATCAGTGGATCATCTTACAGCATACACACTAATGCTGTGCAAGTCTGTTCTCCAGTCTTTCATCTTCTAAGTGCATTTCAGGCCTCCACAGTTTCTAGGTCTAGCGCCTCTGAAGATAAAAGCAACAGTCTAGACTAGTTCCACATGGTGTAATGTGAGCGTTCATGGAGGACCATCTCATTCTCCTAATTTATGTACATAGTTGACTGGAAAGGAGCCACTTCTTGAAGGTTCTCCCTCTATATGGCCCACCTGGAAGGGAAAGTGTGCAAGATGTTGAGTTCTCGACATCAGTTTGAACTGTTTATGGAAAATGTACTGTTAAATTTATGGTTTAAGAAAATTGTCAGTTACTGCAAAGCCTGTTGAAAAGAAGCCCAGGTAAACACAGGATGTGTGTGTGTGTGTTAATGCGAGAGAGTATGTATACTTACCCACCAGTGTGGGTCATCAGTTGCTGTCACTATGATGACCTCATTCTTAAAGAAAGCCAGCTGATTGGCACCAACCTGTCTGCAGTCAACTAACGCTCTGACCTTCTTGGGTCTCTCCCTTAATGAGATCTAACACAGAGAGAAAATATATACTTGAGCAAGTTCAAGCTGGATACACTAAACCTGTTCAGATTTTAAAAGTTGTGTTAAGCACTAGGCATCATACAGTTGCTACACAGGAAAAACTGGGCATCATATACTACCGGACTTTCAAACTTTCCGAACACAACCAACAGAAACATTCACCTCGTTGCTAAGAGATGCATGACAAAGGACTGGATGAAATCATGGTCTGAAGCTAAAAAAAAAAAAAAAAAAGTGTGCCCAGTATGCAATTTTCTGTGAAATCAATCGACTCTGACTGTCCAAAATCTGCTGACTGCCTATGGCTTTCGGCAATTAGTGTCAACTCCTACAGACAGCAAATCTGGGCAAAAGTCGTGTGTTGTATTCCAGCTTTTACATATACAAATTCATTTTATTTTCACATATAAAGGAATAACTGAGACAAATAAAAGTAAATATAATATGTAAGCATTAGGAAGAAAAATTATTTCTCAAAATAAAGATCATTGCATGATCATGGCTTGTTACCATGGCATTTTTGCGCGAGCGAGGTGGCGGCAGTATGATTGGCACCGTGGCACTGTTGTTAGCATTAACCGGCGGAGATGTAGAGTTGGGAGCCCCGCCCACGGGACTGCAGTAGAGTTCCTCCTGACTGCCTGCACCCACTGGAGACGGGGTCGAACTCTTCCCCTGACTCCCGTTGCTCGTGCGGCGATAAGAAGTCGTCTTCTCTGAACTGCAAATACACATTATATTTGAACAATGACCAATCAATATACTACACACATATACATACAAATAGAATGTCCAAACTCCGAATACACAGTATTCGAAAAACAGTAGGTGAAAAGTCCCTGGATGACCTACTGTTTCCGCCGAGATTCTGAAGTACGCATTTGATGGACACTTATCCCACCCCATTTATGAATGGAAGTATGTGCTGGTAGGCCCAAATTTCATTCACATTACCCATATTTATACTATACAGAACATACTTTTTTAACGGTCGCAAAGTAAGTTCAAATTCAAATGTAGTACCTACTCAGACAGTACGCAATTTTGGACGCAGTGAGTGACTAACCTGACGGGTCCTCTCTGACTCTGTGGTGAGGTGGAGTGATTTTTGCCCTCCGCCCCCGAGAAAGGTCCCTCCCAGAACACCGTCTGTCTCTGTCCTTTTGATGGTCCCATGGTGTGAGAACGTGCAGGTGTCTGTCCAGAGGACTCGGTCACATGGGACGTGGTGCTGATTCTCTGAAAGCAGCCAGTGGGGTGGGAACTCTGGCGGTAGGGGGTGTGAGTCTCTGGAATGGAAACCGAAATCTGAGGATCTGAACGACCTGTGGGGACACAAATTATCTTTGACCTTGCTGTGGTTTGTCTGGAATAAACCTGCAGGGTTTCAAGACATTTCTCATATGCAAATGAGCACAATTTAGCTTCTCAGAGAACATCTAAATCTGAAATAGCAGACTTTCAAAGGTCACTTAAAAGCTAACAAATAATATCTCACCTCTCTGTATTGCTTTAGCTGGCAGGGGAGGTGGTAGGGAGCTACCAGTGGGGGCGCTGTTGTTGGGCGGATTTTCATATAGGAAGTCAATGTTCTCATAGGTCCGGGCTGGACTGCTTTTATTTAAATTCCATGCAGACGAGCAGTGCCCATTTCTGCCAGAAGGGGGCAGTGGAGACCGTGAGCCCTTAGGATGGGGACTCACCTAAAACAAAGTTATTGGACATTATTATAAAACACAACAAAGGCATCTACTTCCATTTATCATAATCTACTGATTCATAAACTCAAATATTCATAATGTTAGTATTTTTGTCATATTGCTGAACCCAAGATATCCCTTTATATATAGTGAAAAATGCATATTGTATGAAATAGTTCTCTCATTACAGACCCTTTCGTCCAGATCATCTTCGCTGTCATACATGTCCTGTGGCATCTCCCATGGGTATTCAACATGGATTTGAGAGTTAAACTTCCCATTGTGGGCCAATTCCAGCTAAACATACACACAGAGCAAATGTAAGAAAACATAATATTTCACACTACTATCCTATTAGAGAGCAAATCCAAAAATCAAATCCAGCTTTATTTCATTCATTTATTTATTTATTTATTGTCAGTTTTATACTGGAATGAGCACATGGTTGCATGATCCTTGACCCTTGCATTTGCGACTAACTAATGGGTTTGCTTTATGTGATGATACTATTATATGCAGGGAAGTTGAGGGGAATTTCCTTATGTAAACAGTGTCATATGACTTCAGGATATTAAACAGGATAAAAATCAACCTAGAGATTATATCTCTACAAACACGTGCTCACATACACACATAAAGCCAATAAAAGCTTTGCGTCAGCTGTTTCTTTTGTGCAGTATGTGATACTCACCAGTTCGATACACTGCATGTGCTGCAGTCTCTTGGCAATGTCAAGAGCCGTCTCACCTGCTGAGTTCACTACAGGACAATCAGAACAATGGAAGGGTCAAATGTCTATTTATCTATCTACCTATCTATCTGTTTATCCATCCATCCATCACATTCATAGTTGGATTTGTGTGTATTATTGTATACCTGTGTGTAAAGCAGCCTTTGCTTTGAGTAGAAGTTTCAAACACTCAGATTTGTTGTATAATGTACAGTAATGAAGAGCTGTGTTTCCTTCTGCAGTCTTCTTTTCCAGGCAGCCACTGAGAAAACACACACACAGGGTGGTCAGCTGATGGACATCCTACTGGGTGCTGACAGATCTGTGACACTAGCAGATTTCTCTCACCAGTTCTGAGCTAGAAAATCCACCAGAGCCAGAGAAGTCTTCTCGGACATGCGCACAGCTAAGTGAAGACCGGTCTCTTTCAAGTCCTGTGAGACACAGAAGAGAACAAGATAATGCCAACCGGCCACCATCTCAGCGAAACAAATGTGCTGTTGGATGAGGAGTGATGGAGAAGATTAATGAATTAGACGGCGAGTTGGTGTAATGCAATTCTCTACTTGTGAGTAGATGTGTGTGCTAACTTAAAATGGTGATTCAGTCACTGAATCATTCGAGTCAAATTCTGTCTTAGAAAAGATCCTTCAGCCAAATAACACACATATCCACAAAACAAACTGAAACACAAGTACAGCAGTCATTACACAGCTTGCGTTCACTTCCTGAGTGGGCTGAGGAGAGGGGAAATCTGATTAGAGATGGAAAAAGAGGAAATACAGAATTACAGAGAAAGAGTGAATGATGTGTGATTAATGACATCTAACCACACAGATGTCTCGTTTCTGTTTATACAGTCAAACTGATTAAGAGGAAATTAACATCTATGTAACTAAATTACAGGGAGTCTCATGTGACAGATGAACTTTTCTGAAAGTTCAAAACATCTCAAGAGCAAACTTGAGATGATTTTGTCATCACTGTGGATGCGGTGTATGCGTGTATGGTGGGTTTGAGTGGTCTCACCTGTCCGTCAGGTGTGGCCACTGGTTTAGACAGGTCCTCCCCCTCTGCATAGAGCTGAAGCAATGACGTGAGGTCCTTGCTCCTTACAGTGTCATACACGTGGTACACCTCAGAGTGTTCTTTCGGGAGGACGTAGCGGCGCTCTGCATACTTTGCTACAATGTACTCCTTCCTCGCTGTCCTGAGACGCACAAACAAAAGCAAAATGTGATAAGTCAAGGCTGAGCGACTTGTAAAGTGACAAAATGTTTTTTTAAGAGCA
Source organism: Megalobrama amblycephala (assembly GCF_018812025.1). Taxonomy (NCBI): domain Eukaryota; kingdom Metazoa; phylum Chordata; class Actinopteri; order Cypriniformes; family Xenocyprididae; genus Megalobrama; species Megalobrama amblycephala. The sequence goes on along the minus strand of NC_063048.1, from coordinate 33,664,164 downwards.
GTATATCTGAACTGCACACTAGGACTTACATGTCACTTTTTGGGAGGGGCTTGATTGCATCATTGGGTAGGTTGACTTCCATGATGTCATTAAACTTGGCATTTCCAATGCTCACTGCCAACTGTGAACCAAAACACAACTAATAAACAGATGTTTGCAGCAAACATACAAAACTAACAAACACCACAGAAATTTAAACACTACATTCATGCATCCAGCTTCATGTTTGGTAGTTTGTAATTACCTAATAAATAACAGTAATTACTTAATAAATAGCACTCATGTGTCTAGAAGCACTTGCACTTAGGGATTTCTTTTGCTTTACTGTCAGAGGTAAAAAGTTCATACAAACATGTGCAGATGAGAACTTGTGAGTAACTGCTGACTCAGTCCCAGTGAATTATAAGTAAAAACACACACAAAAAAAACTAGAAAGTCAATAATGGTCTCTGAGGTGATAATGGAGAAACTGAGGTGAATAATCTCTTTCAAATGTATGACAACACATTTACAAAAGTAGATACACTGAAACATGCCTATTTATATAAGAACGTGAAAGTGAAAGTGACGTGAAGGCTAAGTATGGTAACCCATCCAAGTTAGTGCACACACATTAGGAGTGGTGAATAGTGAACATAGACACACTGCAAACCGTGCACACACACACCTGGAGCAGTGGGCAGCCATTTTGCTGTGGCGCCCGGGGAGCGATTGGAAGATAGGTGGCATGTATCAGCATGATAATGCACCAATACACACACAAGACTTGTGACAGAATGGTTTGAGGAACATGAAAGTGAAGCTGAACATCTCCCATGGCCTGCACAGTCACCAGATCTAAATATTTTTAGCCACTTTGGGGTATTTCGGAGGAGCAAGTCAGAAAACATTTTCCTCCATCACAATCACATAGCGTCCTAGCCACTTTTCTAGAAGAGAAATGGCTAAAAATCCCTTTGGCCACTGTACAGGACTTGTATCTGTCATTCCCAAGATGAACTGATGCTATATTGGCTGCAGAAGGAGGCTCTACACCACACTAATAAATTATTGTGGTCTAAAACCAGGTGTTTCAGTTTCATTGTCCAACCCCTGTGAAATATATATATATATATATATATGAGACATATGTGTGTGTCATGTGCATTTACCAGGAGCTCAGAGGTGCTCAGCACGTCGAGAGTGAGAGACTGAATTCGTGAGTGATGTACTCCGAGCTCACGATGGATTCCTGAACACTCAATACAGGTGAGGATGCCCAGGTTAGTGGAAAGCCAGGTGGGATCTAAAAAGCACATCACACTTTATTCAAACATTTCTTTGTCAATCTTTAACACCTTTTGCTGACTAATACAATGTTTTTCAAGAGATCTTAATGATGATACATAAATATTTTATTAATCTAACAAAAAAAAAATACATATGCAAACCTACATAAGGCTTAAACATCTCTCTCTCATCATCATAATTTTGATTTAATTTAGAATAACAACACATAGGATTTCTATATTTGTAACACTGTAAGGGGTCATTCATCTCATGTTTAAAAATGTGAGACACAGGACAGTGGAATGAAAAAACTCAAGGTATAGAGTTGAACATATTTTAACTTGAGTGCTGCATTTTTAAAACCTGTGTCATGTGCAAGGTGCTGCAAAAGACGGGAGTGCAACGAGCAAACATGTCTGTCTAGAACATTAACAGAAAAACAATGGAAATGCTATGCAATGGAATTGCAAAAATGCATTCAGTGTGAATGGCCCCAAACAGTATTTAAATGCACTATGATCCTCTTGTCGAGACCTGGAGCTCCGCAGTCGCAGCAGGCCTCATTGCCGGGCAGGTTTCTCAGGCCTGAGATCACAGCTCGGACGAGCTCCTGCAGACCGCTGTCCTGAAACTGTAGCTGATCTCCACCTAGAGCCGTGTTCAAGGCCTCCTCCTTACTGTTCTGAAGCACGGACACCCATCTGCAGGAAGACCGATAGAGAGGTTACAAAAAAATGAATTCATAACTCTGCCTAACAAATAGTGACCTTTCAGATACCTCCGTTGTGTCTTTAACATTTCATTGTCTTTCTTTATCTTTCTCTTTCCTGTTTTATTCTATCTCTCATCTTGAGGAGCAGGTTTTGATCCTGCTCCCTCCTGCATGTTCATACATGCTGTTCTGCAGCGTGTGATAGAGATTTATCTGCACGCAGGTAAGTGTATGTGTGTCTGCACTTACATCATGCATTCTTGCTCATCCTCGGCCTGGAAATGGTATGTGCGGTTGTCTGTAAGAAAAACAAGAGAGAGAGAGAGAAATCTAGTTAGGTGGGCCTTTAAACAGAAGGAAAACATGGAAAAACTTCCTTATCTATGGGAAATAAACAGACAAAAAAAAAAAAAAAAAAAAAAAAAAGGCCGGACTAGCCATCTACACACACCTACACACCTATTTCTCAAAACTTTATTTACATACTTCTGAACACCTACATGCAACACTTTGTCTGGTTTAAAGTACTATATTGTATCATATTTCCGTGAATGAATCACATACAGGTCAGTTAGGCCAGCATCAGTGAATTATTTCCAACCATGCATGTTGAATTCATCCCTGACTAGTCCTTGGATATCTTCAGAATAGCATATTATTCTTATTATTCCTTCAGTATATAGTAAAAATACTGTACATATTAAGCAAAAGTTTGCATAGAAGATCCAGATGACGTAACACATTTATCAAAATTTGCAATATAAAACACAGTACACTGTACATCCCACAAGGCAATGTGCTTTCCTTTGAGGTGAATAAAGCAGAAGCAATTGTATCTAGGAATTTTAAGGTAAAGGCTATTTGCACTTAATTAGCATTGAATGCTATTTACAGTAAGTTCAAATAGTGATAGATACTATTTACACTAAGCAAAAATAGCAGTATTTTCTTTGCAGTGTAAATAGTAGTTAGATGCTATTTGTACTCAGTGTAAATAGCTGTTAGATGCTATTTAGCCCATTTACCCTTTTGCCAACAAGGTGGGCTATTTGAGCTTACTGTTGGGGAAAGTTACTTTTAAAAGTAATCTGTTAGAATATTGTGATATAATCCATAAAAAGGTAACTGCATTAGTTACTTTTTATGGAAAATAACACTTTACTTTTTCTCACTTGGGGTGGGCTTGTTTGTTTTTAAACAAAAAAGAAAAAGAAACACAAATGTGATGTTTATCTAAAGCCATTTTTGCTTTTAAGTATGGTTGAATTGGATCATCAAAGGTCAGCAGCCAAGACATTGGTTAATACATTTAGTCTAGAACTAAAATAAGCATCACGTTTACACAGCGCACACGACTCCTCTGCACTTTACTCCTGATTTCTCTAAACATTGGGACAGGAGAGGTGACAGTCAATAAATAAGAAAACAAAGTAACTTGTTTGAAAAAAAAAATGTTTTGTTGTAAATCTAAAAATAATGCGTTACTTTACTAGTTACTTGAAAAAGTAATCTGATTACGTAACTGATTACGTGTTATATGTAATCTGTTACCCCCAACATTGGCACTTGTAAATAGACGCTCAGAAAAAACTAACGTATTTACTAGTATATCTAATAAAGGCGTGTGAGAGCAACATATTACTGCATAAACCGTATCATGGAACAACGCCTACTGTTTCACTTTTTTTTTTTGGTGTGTATACACTATACGGCACACTATTTATTAATTAGTAAGCTATTTTTCCATTCCAAACATAGTCCTTACCATACCATAGCTGAGAGGAAAAAGGTCAAAGGTCAGAGATCAACTTACGTGTAACTAAATCAAATGTTCTTTTTTCCTCAGGGTTGGGCCGCACCTGACATGTCAGAAGGTTAAGCTTTGCGGGTGGTCTATTGATCTGAGAAAGAAAGAAGAGTTATAACATGCTTAAAAGGCATTCTCATCACATAGCTCATATGTGGTCACTCATTAACTCAAATGCAAACAAATCTCACTTGCAATTATGGTGTGTGCAGGATTAATGCTAGAAATGTCAGTAAAAGCTTACAACGTTTATGGTTGCTAAATCGCTGAAGCTGGAAGCAAACACAGACATAAGCAAAACTAGTAAAACTTCTGGCTTTTGGTAATGTGGATGATTCCAGATCAAACTCCTTTATGTGTTTTGGCCTGTAGTTTGTGGTTCGGAAAGGAAATAACTAATACATGAGCGATGACTCTCTTTCATGAAGCATGGGAAATTTTGATTGCATGTCCTGAATCTCAAATAATCGCTCTAGAGACTCTCGGAACAGACGGTGTATTATCACTAATGTCGGTGAACTATTTGTGCTAATTAAACAATATTCACACAAGCAAGAGTACTGTTGCCCTGATTACCGCAGTGCATGATTCAGCCATAGGATTTTAAACAGAAGGTTTGTAAACAAAAAGTTATTATTACACCATACATCCCTGTGTGAAAAAAGTTTAGTTGGTTAAGTTGCACTATGCCCCTCAGCCAATCAGATTCATAGACTATAATATAATATAATGAAGTATGTGTAACTGGAAGGTGTTGAGCTGTGTGTTTGTCTCTCTTAAATCTCACCGTGCTGTGAGAAATGGTCAGGCAGCCATATTTAACTCCACACTTCCTCTTCTGCCAAACCTTTCTGATCCTGAAACACAAAGATCAAGAAAACCCATAACAATCCAAATTCAACATTCATCAATATTATCATCTTAAAGGGGACCTACTATGCAAAATTCACTTTTTCATAAGGTGTTGAAATACAAAGCTTCTGTAGCATTATATACTCCCGTTCAAAAGTTTGGGGTCAGTAAGAATTTTTATTTTTATTTTTTTGAAAAGAAATTAAAGAAATGAATACTCAGCAAGGATGATTATTATTCAGCAAGGATGCATTAAATCAATCAAAAGTGGCAGTAAAGACATTTATAATGTTACAAAAGATTAGATTTCAGATAAACACTGTTCTTTTGAACTTTCTATTCATCAAATAATCCTGAAACAAAATATTGTACACAAATATTTTGTACAATTGTACACATTAAATGTTTCTTGAGCAGCAGATCAGCATATTAGAATGATTTCTGAAGGATCATGTGACACTGAAGACTGGAGTAATGATGCTGAAAATTCAGCTTTGCCATCACAGGAATAAATTACTTTGTGAAATATATTCAAATAGAAAACAGTTATTTTAAATTGTAATAATATATAATATATATATATATATATATATATATAATTCCCATAAATCAAAAGCAGTTTCTTCAAACGAGCTGATTCAGATTCCATCACCGGCTGTGGGCGGGGATTCTCCCTACAATGACGTCATCATAGGGAGAATCCCCACCCACAGCCGGTGACAATCTGCCCTAATAGCGACTTGGGCTGCATTCCAGTTCGTTTTTTAAATGCCCTTCCCTCGCTAACTTCCCTCAGTCTCGTTGACTTGGATGTACATCATTGCTTACGTTGCACGAGTGCCCACTACTGGCGGAACCCTTGCAATGGGCTGAATTGGAACGTCCTAAGCCCTTGATCACTTGGAATCCGCATTGGAGCTGATTTATTTTTTTTTTTTCCCCCTTACAAAATTGTTTAATACAGAATTCTATATGTATATATGTGTGTTTTAAATGTTTAAAAAAATAATTAATATATCATAGTTGTTTGTGGTGGGGTAAATTAAACACGATATGCGGTGACGTCATAATCGTGTTGCATTGTGGGTTATGGAGCTGCCTGAAGTGTACATGTGAAGTAGACTCGTTCCCTCGGTCAAAATCAAGGGAGCGAGGGTCTGTCCATATAAACTTCCCTCGTCCACTTCACGAAGTGGAACGCACTTCAAAATGGCGGCAGGGATTCCCCCGAGGGGAAGTGTTTAGGGAAGTTCGCGAGTGCGTGTCTAAAACTGGAGTGGAACGCAGCCACAGTCCTGAGTGAGGAGGACAGCGTGCGCCATTTCTGTATCCTCACTGTAGCAGCTGGAGTTGTACAATGTCTGTCTGTCCAAAGAGGCATTGTTTTGAGATGTACCAATGCACATAAGAGTCTCCACAGACTCCCGCCATCTGAGACACTGAGGACATTGTGGTTAAATTTAATTTTCTAAGGAACTTGTCCCAAAGAAAATATGTAAAGTTTTATACGTTTGTGCCAATAATTTGGCATTTTCAGTGCGTGAGACGGTCCTGTTTTGTTGTTGCCAGTGTTCTGGCAATCTGTCCTACACCGGTATGCCAGAACATGAGCCTCTTCTAGAAAGGGGGTCGAGAGCACCAGCTCATTTGCCTTTTTAAATGGACACACACAAAAACGGCACATTTTTGCTCACCCCCAAATAGTGGCAATTTTAACATGTTATAAAAAAATGATTGGTGGGGTATTTTGAGCTAACCCTAACTTCACATACACACTCTAGGGACATCAGAAACTTATTTTACATCTTATAAAAAGGGGCATAATTGGCCCCCTTTAATAACTCCATACCAAAGGTTTACTACAAAGAAACATTAAAAATATGTTTTGAAATAACACAACAAATTTCTCTACCCCTGGGGCTGTAAAGGGGTGATGGGGGTCCACAGAATGTATTAATGTGAATTTTTTTAATATTTTATACCAATATAAAAGCAAATTACATTTAACTATTTTTTTCCTCACACAAACAAAATCATCTCATTTGGTGGACCATGACATCAAAAATTTTTTTTTTTAAATGTATAGGTTAGATTGCTTTACCATTTAAAATCATACAGGCAAAAATAACTAGTAGTAAAATAATTAAATTGACTTAGCAGCTCACTAATAAAGTTACAATCGTTAATTAAATGACAACAAAAATGGTGATGATGTTTATTCTCACACTGATCAAAACCTAAGTAGTTTGGGTGGATATGGGCTTGTGTGTGTTGTGAGCTGTAGTTTTAAAAGAGTGCAAGTAAGACTGCAGAGCAGCAAGAAACTAAACCACATTTAATAGACAACATCTGTATGAGAGGAACACTGTGACAAACACACACGCACTCTCAGCTGTGGGCCTGAAGTCAAAAAGCTCAGACTGATGTTTTGTGCTGCTAACTATCTATGCTCCATGACTCTCTCAGGATATTATAACTCATTCCTTCATTTTGCTCTAAGCTTAAAAAATAGAGGCATATATATCATTACACACACTGAAAGCTGTGTGGAGACTGTTTCCTGAGGAACATACACTCAACCCCATGTGACTAAATGCAAACAAGAGCTGAATACTGCATCATGTCTGGAAAGCCTTAAATAAGTTCAGGTAATAAAAATAAATAGTTCAACTGTTGTTTTTGGGTAGGGTTTGTGACCTTCTCAACTTAGGGAAGTACACAGTAACGTTTAACTCACCCATCGCTCTTCTTAAGAAGGAATCCAGATTTCTCTGTGCCATATTTCTTATTGCCTTGAGGCTGGTGGATGCTATATCCATGGCCAGAGTTCTTCCTATTTAGAAAATCCTGTAATGACATAGAGCAACATATTTATCATAATTGTCCTCATGATCATTATCATCATTCTCATCTCTGAACTTGCTGAAATATAGTCTTTAAAACCAATAATAGCTGCAGATGAGCCATTTTCCAGTCCCTCTGACTACATTTGTGTAAAAAATGCATTACTTCGAAGAAGAGGTGGTTTTTGGGAGTTACCTCTTTGCCATCCACCTGTAGTTGTGTTCTAAGTGAGTCACGCAATTGAGAGAGCTGCTTTACTTCTTCGTCCTGCTCATGACGAACCTGGAAACCAATCACAGAAAAGTTACATGGGGCTTGCTTTTGTGTAACGAAATGCAGTCTTGGGATTGGTTAACATAAGTTATACATGTAAACAAAAACACATTTGACAACAGAGCAGTTATAGATGACAGAGACTACAGGCTCACACTGGAAAACATCCCTCCCTTTTGTAATGAAGTCCAGGACCAAACCAACACAGCCAGAAATCCTGCATTGCTTAAAGCTGGTGAAATTATGGCTTTGGCCCCCAGAACAAAATTCCAGCAATTTCTTCCACCAATTTGCATTAAATACTTTTTTTTTTTTAAGGAAATCATTCCTCTCGGAAAGCTGGCTTGTGGTGGTTTCATTTTTGAGTTTCACTTCCTTTTATGTGCTTAATGCTGATTAGTTATGATCAAAGGAGGACAAGTTGAAACAGGAGAAATATCACTTAAAAAATGTTACCCAAACCAGATCTGTTATAAAGCACATCTCAACATCAATTCCACATGCCCCATCCTGTCTTCTCCTCACAGTAACAACAAAACGACTAACTTTAATACATGAAAAATCATTTAATGAACACCGTTATTATTGCGTGATATTCACTCTAGACCGGATCATATCTGTTTACAACCATGACCAGACAAGACTTGCAGAACAGGGTCCATGATGCTGCCGGGAAACATTATATAATGTTTATTTTAAAAAAAGATTTTGGTTTACTCTTTAGGGAGACTATAATGAGACAAATCCAAGAGTCTGGATGCAATTAATATAATAGCTTGTCTTCAAAACTTTGTGACTTTCCTTGCCATCTACTGCCTGCATAGGCAGCTGGATTCTAAGGGAGTATCCTAACCGTAAAGAAACTGTGACTGATTTTTGCAACTATGTGTGTCATAACTCCATGTAGTGCAGTGACTCATGCAAGCAACATAGCTTGCTAAGTTAGTGCTATAGCATAATTAGCAAAAAAATACCTTGCTTACATATGTAAAGAGAAAAATAGTCAACTTTTAATGAGATTGAACTGTTTTTAGTGATCACTAAACTAGTCGAAATGCATTTTGGGATTGCTTTCTCTGCAAAAGATACATGCAATGACTGTTTTTAAAGAAGAAAAATGTTGAGAATGCTGCTCGCTAGAATTTTTAACAAAGCTAATGTGTGTGCACTAACAAAAAAAAAAGTTACCTGATATTTAGTAGAAAGAAATTTATGACATGTAACAAGAAAACTTTCAAACTAACTGCATGTGCCAGACTAGACATGTAAAATCAATGATAAAGTGACAATATTCCTTGAAATGAAAGTAAAGATTCTTATTTCATGCAATGACTACACTGGGTCATGTGACTAACATGAGAAGTGAAATCTTTTTCAAAACATGGAAGGTGTATATGTGTCTGAGCAAATGATCTGGCTTTCTGCATCATCCAAAAAAAAAAAAAAAAAACCAGAACAAGATAAGATCTACTCATCACCTCTCTAAATTTAATAGGAAAACAAAATAAACAGCCTAGTTAGAGTTGCCCTTCATGATCCAAAGTCAACATGTATGAAATTCACTAACATTTTAAAATACATCTTGATATATTCCTGAAATACACTTTGTAAAGTGTAGGGACTCTGTCAGATACTAGGTTTGACAAGTCTATTACCGTATGTATGGAGGCTGCTAACTTCTCCACAAATGGACTAAGATTCTCTGCAGCCTTCAGTCCGTCCTGGAAAAAACTGAGAACACACAATAGCAGTGTTTAGCGGTCTCAAATGTCAATGACATCAATACACACACCCACAAAGCCACAGCGATTCAATCCTTACAGAGCACTGTTGAGTGAGGATCAGGATTATATCTTTACAGTACAGTTATTCATGTTAATCTGTGATTCATATGCTGAATCCAGTGTCCAGACACGGTTAAGTGCAGGCTAAATGCCTAGTTTTGTACTGAAGCCAATTTAGGTTAAATTTGCATCTGAAAAGGAAGCTGGTGCTTCTGAAGGATTTGAATTAGTTTCAGACGTACTTAAGTTGGGCTTGAAAGTACTTGATCAGGCTCTGCAGCAGATCTGGACCCTGACGAACTTTCAGCTCCTGGATCTTCAGTAAATACTGTTTAAACAGAGAAAGAGAGAAAAAAGGCCAGTTATACGTCAGCGGTTAAAGGTCAGTCCCACTCGTGTCGCAAAGTTGTGACTCAGCACAAAGCAAAAGTAGATGAATACAGCACAAAGACTTTTTTGCACCAATCTGCAGTCCTGGAAGAGTCAATGTTATTCGCCAAAAGTTATAGCCAGTCTGCAGAATTTGGGCACTTAGAGTTGACAAATTTAACAGAAAATCACATAGTGTATGATCCAATTTTTAGCTTCAGACTATGTTTCAATCCAGTCAGAGAATTTCAAACATGCCGATTTTAGAACATACAGTACAGTCCAAAAGTTTGGAACCACTAAGAATTTTAATGTTTTTAAAAGAAGTTTCGTCTGCTCACCAAGGCTACATTTATTTAATTAAAAATACAGTAAAAAACAGTAATATTGTGAAATATTATTACAATTTAAAATAACTGTTTTCTATTTGAATATATTTCACAAAGTAATTTATTCCTGTGATGGCAAAGCTGAATTTTCAGCATCATTACTCCAGTCTTCAGTGTCACATGATCCTTCAGAAATCATTCTAATATGCTGATCTGCTGCTCAAGAAACATTTAATGTGTACAATTGTACAAAATATTTGTGTACAATATTTTGTTTCAGGATTATTTGATGAATAGAAAGTTCAAAAGAACAGTGTTTATCTGAAATCTAATCTTTTGTAACATTATAAATGTCTTTACTGCCACTTTTGATTGATTTAATGCATCCTTGCTGAATAAAAGTATTCATTTCTTAATTTCTTTTCAAAAAAATAAAAATAAAAATTCTTACTGACCCCAAACTTTTGAACGGTAGTGTATAATGCTACAGAAGCTTTGTATTTCAGATAAATGCTGTTCTTTTGAACTTTCTATTCATCAAGGAATCCTGAAAAAAAAAGTACACAACTGTTTTCAACATTGAAAATAATCATAAATGTTTCTTGAGCAGCAAATCAGCATATTAGAATGATTTCTGAAGGATCATGTGACACTGAAGACTGGCGTAACGATGCTGAAAATTCAGCTTTGCATCACAGGAATAAATTACTTTGTCAAATATATTTAAATAGTACACAGTTATTTTAAATTGTAATAATATTTCACAATATTACTGTTTTTTACTGTATTTTTAATTAAATAAATATAGCCTTGGTGAGCAGACGAAACTTCTTTTAAAAACATTAAAAATCTTAGTGGTTCCAAACTTTTGGACTGTACTGTACATTGTAAAGGCAGAAAAGGTGAAAACTTCTGCATTTTCTGTCTCTAAGTGACTGTCACATGGTCAGTCAGTTTTGGAAGAAATAACGCATGTCTCACTATAAAAAGAGAACAAAGTGGAGACATCTGGAGCTCTGCGGCTGGGAAAGGGAGCACTGCAGGACACTGAAAATCCCCCTCTATTTGATTATTCCTCCACTTCACTCCTTTCCCTATTCTTTCTATTACCACAGCTGGGTTCAAACGGCATAGCCCAAATTTCCCCAGTCCCGCTAACTGCCACGCACACAGTATATAGAACTAGGACATGTCGCCACCGAGACATGTGGAATGAGGTCATCAATAACCACACATGCACACATATGAACACCACGTGGTCTCAAACAGGACTGCCTCTCAAAAACACCCCAAAGCTTCTTGGTTTTAGGTGACTTCAGACACCGCCACACACTTACTAAATTTACAAAAAGTGTGTTTAACACAACAAGGAGGTTAACAAGCTGTGGTAACCCAGGAATAACCTGCTAAGGCATACACATACAACTGTACTAACCGCACTTATTCTCCCTGAGATGCTCACACAATGTGGTCGTGGTCAGGTTCATTCTGCACACGTTTCATAGCCTGTTAACTGGCACCCTCTTATAGCCTCATATACCTCACACATCTGCAACTGGAAGTTCCTTCTTTCTCTTTCCATGTCCTCCACTGTGTCTGTCGATTCCAACCGGATCAGCCCATGCTGTTTCTGTTTCTCCCTCCTTTCTCTCTCCAGCTTCCCTCTGAAAAGCCAAAATGAATAGGGAAAACCGGAAAAGAACATGATGAAATTTTATCTTAGCAAGTGGTGGTCTTGTACTAAATGTTATAGGAAGTTGTGTAGCAGGAGAAACTCACATTTTAGCATCATAATCCTTCCAGCTTTTCTCCATCTGTTTTTTCAGCTCCTGAAAGAGAAAAAAGTAATATATATATTTAGCTAACTTGTGGGGAAAAACTTATCCCCCAAGTATAGCTAAGTTAACCCCCAAAAACCCACCACACACAAACACCCAGTGCTTTTGGATATTTAATCACACACATGAAAACGTTTACTTTGTGTCGCCCTAAAAGCTTCATGCAATAGCAAAGGCCACTCCACCTCATTGTGGAAAATTAATATTGCGAAAACAATAATAAAAGGGTGTGTATCAAAACTTGATCTCAGAGCCCTGCGGTACATCTCCACTCATCATACAGGTTAAACGCATAAAGAAAGGTGTGGTGCAGCTATTGCGCATCTTGACTTTAGAAAAACACAATGCCCCAAAAAAGCTACATGCCAAAGATAGTTATAACACTTTATCCAATGAACAAAACAATTTGACACATTATTGTGGACTCTACAAAAGGATCTAACTTCCTTTAATTGATTTCAATTATACTAAATTTGGGTACAAGGTGACGTTTTTGACACATTTAGTCCAGTATGATGATGCTGTGTGACGTAGGTGTCTGTTTCACTCACCAGCCTGCTGTCTCTCAGCTCTGTCTTCAACACATTCTCCAGAGGGAATGAAATTATATTGTTCAGGTTTTGCACCTACAGAACCAACAGGAAGAGCACAAAAACAAAATCAGGAAATAATGGAACAGAGACAGAAACCAAAAAGAAATTTACAACAACATCTGACAGTTGATCAGAACATAGTTCAAATGTTAATGTAAACTCTGAATCCCTTTTCAAAGTAAGTGCACACATTTTTACCTGGCAAGACAAAACCCTCCCTATAAAGTCCAGTCTGGAGGTACGAATGCTCGCAAACCAAAAAATGCAAAAAGTTAAAACTCTGTTTGGGATTTCTCCTTGGCCAAGCACATTAAAGTGCTGAGCAAGTATAAATCTTCCTTAGGAAAGAATGTGTGAGGAAAAACCCACTCCAGGACGAGAGAAGAAACAGGCCTATTCATTTTAAACCAAGGAAAGCCTTTTTGTACATATGAAATGTTTTGTACGTGTACTTTCAAAGATCAAAGGGACAGTCGTAGATTTCCAAAGCAAGCAAAGAGATCTGATAGTGACAGGACAGAAAGGTCAGTGATAGGATTGTACATTATATCTGCCACTGTGCTGTCAAGCACACCTTGGTTGACCACTAATAAAAGACACTCAAACCCCCAGTAAACACTTTAATACTCAACATTAAAGATTAAAGACATATTATGATACAAATATGAATGTAAATTAAAAGCAATCATGGGAGTTATCTCATAATGGTGCATGATATGGATTTATAACCTTGCAAAATTGATGTTATCCATATAAATCTTCATGAATATGAAAAATGGGCTTGACTGAGGGAAAGTTGTAGCCCCCACACAAGGGCACTAAATCAAATGAAGTTTATTTTCTTAGCAGAGTTTCTGTTGTATTTTTTTAAGCTGAGGTTCCTGTCTCTGGTGATTATTTGATTGACAGCTCAGTGGTCGGACGCTGTCCACTCATGCTCTCAGGTCTGGTATAAATTACCATTACCATGGAAACTATCAGTGGGAGGGTTCCGGGCTCTGTGGTTTGAGGGGCCCTTGCCTGCAGCTGTTAAACCCCTGCTGACACACACACACACACACACACACACACACACACACACACACACACACACACACACACTACCTCTCCCAGTCCCCTGTGTACTTTGTACAGCTGGAAGTCTGCTGTTTCTTATCCAAAAATATATCGAGCCGCACAGACACAGACTCAAAGGTGCTTTTTGAATAATAATACTGGCAAGTCAGACTGTTCTTGAATATTTCCTGTCAAATAAGGTGGAAAATCTTCATGTTGGCCTTGAGTTATACAGGTAATTAACATCTACGCTTCACCGAACTTTATGCTGCACCTGGAAGAGGTTTTTTAAAATAACTCAATTTGTGGTCAACCGATATGGGTTTTTCAATGACCAATTTTGATATTTAAAGAACAGGATGGGTGATGTTTAAAGCTGGGAATCCTTAGGCACCTCACGATCCGATCTGATTCCATTTCTGGGAATCAAAATTCAGTTTTAAAACAATTCTTGATCTACATTTTTTATAGGCTGAATTCACAATAATGCACTTTTCAGAATCATTGAAAAGAGAATCGTGAAGCGTCAGAGAAACGATTTATTATACCCCTATCTATACATATAATTCAATGAAAGAAAAAATTAAAGGTGCCCTAGATTGTTTTTTTATAAGATGTAATATAAGTCTTAGGTGTCCCCTGAATGTGTCTGTGAAGTTTCAGCTCAAAATACCCCATAGATTTTTTTTAATTAAAGGCAGGGTAGGTAAGAAATTTTGTTCCAAATTTGTTTAAACTTTCTATATATATACATGCATAATTAAAATGTAAGAACTCTGATAAAAAGAGTATAAAAATCGAGTGACTCTAGACCGTTTAATCTGTATTAAACACAGCTCATTATTTCCATCCGGGACGAAACATAGGATTGGCTTAGGCGGCTGTCACTCTCTCGCAACCATGGCAACCACCCTTTTGCCACACATGACCTGCCCACTTGCGCGCGCACGTTTGATTTGGGGAATCCAAGAGGCACGGATCCTAGGAATACCAAAACAATGGCAGAGAAACAGCAAGCTAAATTCACAGTATCGGCCTATGCAGTTAGTGAAGGCAAACCAGGCAAAAAAAGGAAGACAGTAACAGTACAAGAAAAGGCAATGAACAAAAAGTCTTTGGATAAACAAAGAAATAAAACGCGAGTTAATATCGGCGTGGCTTTCCAGCGATGGCGAGAACTGAGGGAACTCAAGGGGCTGAAAAGTGACTCCTTGATGGCTTTATTTCTGCTGGACAGGTAAATCTTTCTTTTTGTATTTTGATCATACATATTTTTTTGTTTATTTTTTCATGAAGCATGTGTCATTAGCACACGTAGCTGCGTAATATAGCTAACATAACATTACTTAGCGAGCCGTAGTAGAGACGATAAATAATGATAGCTATAGTGTTGAATTGTGCATAATTTTACCCTCTGTCTAACTCTTTTACCATGTTCACCTGTAAGTTTACATGCACGTTTTTTTCGCCTTTGTTTTGTTTTTATATTCTCTACCTATGTTTACTGATGTCTTTATCTTGTATCTGTGTGTGTCGTACACACTTTGTTGTATGTGTGTGTTATTATTTTGTGTCTGCAATGCAGTTGTGAGTTGATATTTGAGTGTATGTTACTCTGTTGATCTGTAGAACAACGTATATGTTATGAATCTTACACGAAATTCATCTTCATCACAGTGTAAATGATGGTAATGGAAAAACGTGTATCATGCAACCTGTTTTTAGCTTTGCCTTATAGATAACTAGCTCGTTAGCGAATCAAAAAATATATATTTTAAACTTTACCAATATCAATATGCTAGCTTGATAGTGAGTACTAAAATACATCTTGTTTGTTTATCTTCATAATTTTAAAGTTATTTTTATTACATGTGATTCTGACATGATGTCACTACATGCACTGTGCTCCTTCCTCTCCGCTCGTCTCAGGTAAATAATGCGTCTTCCAGCTCAGTGGTCGGAGTCGCACGTTCATGCGTTTTGGGGGCGTGGCTTTGGAAGGAGCCCAGAAGGGAGGGGGTGGAGTGAATGGAAATAATGAGCTGTCTTTAAAACAGTCGTGAGAGGTCTACAGACACTCGATTTTTATACTTTCTTTTTCAGAGTACTTACATTTTAATTATGTATTGATATATAAATAAAGTTTAAACAAATTTTGAAAAAAAGTTTTTTATACATTTTTTTGCCTACCCTGCCTTTAATTTTTTTAACTGCCTATTTTGGGGCATCATTAACTATGCACTGATTTTTTCAGCACGGCCCCTTTAAGAGATGCGCTCCCTCTGCCCCGAGCTCTCGACTATATATACATCGCATAAACAAAGTTCACACAGCTAATATAACCCTCAAATGGATCTTTACAAGATGTTCGTCATGCATGCTGTATGCATGCTTCGAATTATGTGAGTAAAGTATTTATTTAGATGGTTACATTTGATTTTGTGTGAGTTTGAGGCTATGCTCTGTGGCTAAAGCTAACATTACACACTGTTGGAGAGATTTATAAAGAATGAAGTTGTGTTTATGAATTATACAGACTGCACGTGTTTAAAAATGAAAATAGTGACGACTCTTGTCTCCGTGAATACAGTAAGAAACGATGGTAACTTTAACCACATTTAACAGTACATTAGCAACATGCTAATGAAACATTTAGAAAGACAATCTACAAATATCACTAAAAATATCATGATATCATGGATCACGTCAGTTATTATTGCTCCATCTGCCATTTTTCGCTGTTGTTCTTGCTTGCTTACCTTGTCTGTGCACAGATCCAGCCGTTAATACTGCATTTCCTTGTCTAATGCGTCGAATGGGCTGGCATTATGCAAATATTGGGGTCATACATATTAACGATCCCGACTGTTACGTAACAGTCGGTGTTATGTTGAGATCCGAGTGTTTTCCGGAAGTCTTTTAAACAAATGAGATTTACATAAGAAGGAGGAAACAATGGGGTTTGAAACTCAATGTATGTCTTTTCCATGTACTGAACTCTTGTTATTCAACTATGCCGAGGTAAATTCAAATTCTGATTCTAGGGCACTTTTAAGTCTTTTAAACAAATTAAAATATTAGAATTTATATTTAAAAGAACTAAAATAGGAAAAAAAAAAGATATTTAAAAGAACTAAAATTAGAACTACAGTAGTTCATTGGTCAAGCAAGTGTGGTAATTGGTCAATGACCTCAAAATAGCCAAATAAATCAGTCTATGACTACTTAGTGACAGACAGACAGACAGACAGACAGACAGATAGACAGACAGATAGACAGATTTGTAGTTTAGCTCAAGATGGCATCCTGCTCACCAGGTTCTTGAAGAGTGCAGTGATCTCTCGTGTGAACACAGCCAGGTTCAGGAAGCCTGTGGAGATCTCGTTATTATCCTGCGTCAGGTGACTGTTCCCCAGATTCTCCAGAACCTCTATGTACTGCTCCTTATTCTCCACATGATCTGGGAACACAACATCACACAATCAACATCTAGACAATCCTGTCACTGACCTTTATACAGATAGATAACAGAATACACAAGAAATCAATGTGAAACTGTGTTTGCAGCCTACTTCTTTTCCATAATGTGACATTTTCATGTGAAACAGGATATTCAATAAAAAAAACAAAAAACAAAAACAATTGTAGGGTGGGACTTGATTTTATCCATCAGGAATTGACTGGATTGGAAAAGTCTCTTTACCTTTGTCCAACACATGTACTGTCAAAGTATGTACTGCATCTTGACCATTAAAGATTTGCGTACACTACCTTTCAAAAGTTTGAGGTTGGTAAGAATTTTTTTAATGTTTTTGAAAGTCTCTTATGCTAACCGAGGCTGCATTTATTTGATCAAAAATACAGTCAAAACTATAATATTCTGAAATATTATTATACATTAAAGTAACTAATAATTTAAAAAGTAATTTTTGTTAGTCCCTTTTGGTCAATTTAATGCAAGCACAAACACTAATTCTGAACTCTGTCATTTTCAGTCGTGAAATTTTAACCTTTATCCATGTTCTGAAACCGTGTGACCTCACCGCATGATCAAATGAATAGAGGAAAACAGGATTTTGAGATACAGAGCAGTGAAAATGATACCAGCTGAAGCACAGTGAGCTCCTGGCAAGAATACTAAAAACACCACAGTCAGACTCAGACTGCACTACAGATCAAGGAGCTCTCAGCTCTACGGCTATAAAATAAATGAGTACACTTAGATAAAAGCCAAAGCAAGCCATCTTCACTTCTGATGGTCACAAGCATTTGTGGGAACACTTACTGGTCTTTCCAAGGGAATATCCCTGAAATTAGCATACATGAAGTACACATTTTTCCTAAATTGAAATTGTTGTTGCAGGAAAAACACTCCTATCAAACAATCATTGCCCTCTCATTCTAGGGGTTGGTTTAGGGCTTTAATTAGTTGATAGGGAAGTTGTTCCAGGAAAAACAAAAGATGTTGATCCAGGAACACGTCCTACTTGTTTACATCACACGGTTCCTGTAGGATAATGGAGAAAGCCTTTTAAAAATTTTTTTAACTTTATTTAAATTATACAGTGGCTTTGCAGTTAGTGCACATGCTCCAGACACAATGGTTCGGTGCTAAAGTGGGAGATGCAGGTTCAATCAGGCCTGCATTGTATCCTGATCCCATTTGACTGAATAATTTCCTTTCTACTGTTAAACGGACACCACAAAAAATAAGCAGGACAAATCGGCATGCCAGCATACTGATTTCTACATCAGGAAATCACTCTGAATAGTCTGGGAAGGTAGTATAAGTTCATTAATAAATAAAGTAAAAATGTTTTTCAAAACAAGACAGGAGAAAAACAACCAGATGAATTTAGCAGAAAAAATAACAAAAATCAAGGGGGGTTTTTGTAGTTGGTTAATCGAACATCTAGCTGACACTTCCTCTTCTGTGGACTTCAATCAGCAGTGTTTTTCCAGTGAGTCAGTCCGGCTCAAACAATACTGCACTTTACTTGCAGCCGCCAACTCTCAGAGAACCTACCTTCCCTGATCTGGAAACAGTTTTATCCTCTCCAAACAGTCATCTGTGAGCACTTTCAGACATACAATTTTCATTTGTATTGTTAATTCATTTCTTGACATGTATAAGACCCTGATCTATTCCAGAGACGGTAGGTGAAGCCCAAATTAACACTGAAGCAGATCCTGTTCCAGGTTTTTAAAGAAAATTGACCCCTAGATCAACACTTTAAAGTGCCTGCCACATCTTTGTTAGTGAGAGCATGTTTTCAGCAACATTTAGTCCATGGCCAACGGCTCTGTTTTAAACTGTGACACTGTTAGGTTACACACAGATGCACATATAGACTAAATATACAGCTTTCTAAAAAACCTACAGAGAGTCTCCTGTCATTCCTGCTGTGAATTCATTCAAAAAAATCACTACAAAAACTGGTAGAAATTTGTCAACCGGTAGAGATTTTGGACTATCATCTCTATCGTGGTTATGCTCAAGTGAAGTTGCTGTGCTGTGTGTGTGGTCATGAAAGCTTATCGTCTCCATGTGTTTTCAAGCATTGTGGTTTAAAAACAAGTGATTTTAAAGCGTTGAAGAGCAATAGCCAGCGAACTCATTTTGCTATATGCACACGCTGTCTGAGAGATGTGCGCATGTGAAGCCTCTGCTCTGTAAGTGCGCTGCATAATTTGATTGAGAAAAGCTATTCATGCGTTTTAAAATCTAGACCCATTGAGTAATGACATTAGGAGGATTATTAAGAGTCACTGGCACATCATTCAAAGTGATCCTCAGTTATTGAATGTATTTAATGACCCACCATTCTTTGTCTCTTCTAGGAGTTCTAGTCTGAGGGATGAGCTTGTTCATGCAGATACTCATGTCTCTTCTCCAACCACCCCAATTGATGCCCAGGGTAATTTTTCATGCTATAATTGTACTTCTTGCACTATATATGTCAAATGTCAATCATTTACACATCCTCGTACATAAAAAAAAAACATACAAGATTAAACAATTGATAACCTGTAAGAGTACGTGCGATCTATATTATCATTTGTCCATGTTCACTGCTATATGTTGGTAAAACCACATGTGCATTACACACAAGAATGATTGAACACACAAGTGCAATTCGAAGACAGGATGATACATCAATCGTGCGCACAATTTACTTTTTTTTCCTGCATGTCATGTGCAGGGCTCCGTACTTGTCTTCCGTAAACTTGACTTTTTTTTTTTTTTTTTTATTATTTAGTTAAGCTAGTATTCATTTTTTGTAATATTGACATTGGTGACAAGAATTATGAAATGTCTACGGATTTTGATATTATAAAAACCCTATTTATAGCAAAAATGATGATATTGTGATATATATCGTTAGCGTGAAATAAAATTACTCCTATCATGATAAAAGATTTTGGTCATATCGCCCACCCCTACAAGGAAATTCTAATTAAAACTTTGTTTAACAGGTTTATTCAAATCTTTGCAACATCACTAATAAAACAGATGTTTTCCTTGACATATCGGCCCAAAAATCTCCACAGATTCTGGACTCAAACACTGGTTTCTAACCAGGATGAGTAAAACCTGCTTGATGCTGCACAAATCTGATATATACACTAACTCTGAATCACTGATATGAAAACAACATTCACAACTTTTCACCCACAAACAACAATATCCTGGCAAAACGAGAGGTATGAGGTGAATCATGAGGTTCAGGTTAGGACTCATTCCAAAACTAGTAAGTTTAGCTCCACCACAAACACACAGGGGCAGGAAACTGAGGCCCCTCACTAGTAATGTTACCGGAATGAGACATCTGACTTCAGTTAAAAGAAAGAGAGAGAGAGAGAGAGAGAGAGAGACAATGAGGGGGAGATGAATGATAAAATGTGTGGGTCTCCTTTGCGTTTAACTGAACTGTGACTCAGAGAATTGAGAAATGGGGCATGAGCCCTCAGAAATAAGAAGCAGGCAGATCTAAGACATGCTTCCCAGAAACCCAGAAACCATGATCATTCCAGTCAGGACTTTTGTAAGCACCACACAACATTATAAATTACGTACTGGCCAGGTTTGTGGAGCAATTTCTCATTTAAAAGAGGAGCAAGAGATGTAAACACACAGATATTCCCCTGTTATTTTAGTGGTAAAGACACTGGTCAAAACATGTGATATAGTCTCATTGTAAATGCAGCCAAACTGCTTACAGAGGTGTAACCAGTAAGCCACATGCATCATGCACGATGGACAGAATAAGGTACTGAAACTGTATGTGTTTAACACAGTGTAGTGTCATTAGGAGACCATAGGAGAACTCTGAGGTTAAAAACAGTCAAGCAAGTTTCAATGGCTGTTATTTTCTATTTCTATTTGAACAGAAAACAGGAAAACAAACAATCTGCTCTTTTTTTGAGAGATTAGTGGTTGTGAAGACAAATCTGGGCCACAGTTTCTGTCATCTTTCATTTGTGTGACAGAGAGACTGAGAGAGAGACTAAGAATGATCTCACTGCATTTTTTAGGCTTAATGTTTTAAGAGTTTTTTCCAAAATCTTGCTAGCTTTTAAATATGCTTCAACATCTAATGTAATTTAATTATAGGGTTAGTTCACCCAAAAATGAAAATTCTGTCATTAATTACTCACCCTCATGTCGTTCCAAACCAGTAAGATCTTCATTCATCTTCAGAACACAAATTACAATATTTTTGATGAAATCTGAGAGGTTTTTTTTTTTTTCCCCCCATAGAAAGTAACAGATTCAAGGTCCAGAAAGGTACTAAAGACATCGTTAAAATAGTCAACGTGACTACAGTGGTTCAACCTTAATGTTATGAAGCGACGAGAATACTTTTTGTGCGCAAAAACAAAACAAAAATTAGGACTTTATTCAACAATTTCTTCTCTCCCCTGTCATTCTCCTACGCTATTTACGTTCAGCGCTTCCAGTTGCATGCGTTGTGCTGCTCACGTGAACAGCGCCGGCCAATACTGAGCCGGTGTTCTGACATAGAATCTGGAAGCACTGAATGTGAACAGCTTAGGAGAATGACAGGGGAGAGAAGAAAATGTTGAAAAAAGTAGTTATTTTTGTTTTGGTTTTGCACACAAAAAGTATTCTCGTCGCTTCATAACATTAAAGGGTTAGTTCACCCAGAAATGAAAATTCTGCCATTTATTACTTACCCTCATGTCGTTTCACACCCGTAAGACCTTCGTTAATCTTCGGAATACAAATTAAGATATTTTAGTTGAAATCCGATGGCTCCGTGAGGCCTCCATAGGGAGCAATGACACTTCCTCGGTCAAGATCCATAAAGGTACTAAAAACATATTTAAATCAGTTCATGTGAGTACAGTGGCTCAATATTAATATTATAAAGCCACGAGAATACTTTTGGTGCGGCAAAAAAACAAAATAACGACTTATTTAGTGATGGCCGATTTCAAAACAATGCTTCAGAAAGCATCGGAGCATTGTGAATCTGTGTGTCAAATCTGCTGTTCGGAGCGCCAAAGTCACGTGATTTCAGCAGTTTGGCAGTTTGACCCGCGATCCAATTCATGATTCGACACACTGATTCATTTATGCTCAGATGCTTTCTGAAGCAGTGTTTTGAAATCGGTCATGACTATATAAGTCGTTATTTTGTTTTTTTGGCACACCAAAAATATTCTTGTCGCTTTATAATATTAATATTGAGCCACTGTACTCACATGAACTGATTTAAATATGTTTTTAGTACCTTTATGGATCTTGAGAGAGGAAGTGTCATTGCTCCCTATGGAGGCCTCACGGAGCCATCGGATTTCAACTAAAATATCTTAATTTGTGTTCCAAAGATTAACGAAGGTCTTACGGGTGTGAAACGACATGAGGGTAAGTAATAAATGACAGAATTTTCATTTTTGGGTGAACTAACCCTTTAAGGTTGAACCACTGTAGTCACGTTGACTATTTTAACAATGTTTCTACTACTTTTGATGTGTTTTGAGTAATTTTGATTTTTTTCTACTACTTGAATGTGGTATTTGCGATGCTTTCTATGGGGGCCTTACAGGTGTGGAACGACATGAGTAATTAATGACAGAAATTTCATTTTTGGGTAAATTGATCCTTTATGCATGTTTATGCCATCATGAGCTGATTTTGATGTAACAGTCTGAGAGGCTTAAATACTGAGTCATAGTGAAACCAGACCTCCTGAAGATCTCTAAAAAAAAAAAATAAATACATATTTTTGCCTATGTACTAGACCAGTGGTTCTCAAACGAGGGGCTGGGGCCCACTAGGTGGCCTCAGCAAACATCCAAGATGATTTAAAATAAGACAAAATGAGCATTAAAATGATTTCATATTTTTAAGTGTGATTTCAAAATCTGGAAAAGTCATGTTAAATTTATAAAATCTAAAATCGGTTAGAAATTGTGTGTAAAAAAATACCCCCCAAAAATTATCTTTAATCTTTATCCAGTAAATTTTGAACAACTGGACAAATTTCCTTGAGTAGGATCCCTGAAGAATATTCAGCTCTGGAATCCTCAACTGAATTGACAGAAACTAGGAGTTTTGGGCCTTCACATATTGTTGTGGGAGCCTTGGAGTCAAAAGGGTAAAGAACCACTGTACTAGACAAAACAATTAAACAAACAAAAGAAACGCCAAGAACATAAGAATGCACTCACTGATTCCAGAGCTGTGGATGGCCTTCACAATTTTCTTCATCCTCTGTAGGGACATCTGGTCCTGCTCTAAAGACTGGTGCAAGACAACAGAGAGATGAGAATAGACATTAGAATTACAAATTTATCACTGGCATCAACACCGACTACACTCTTCAAATTAATCATTAACAAAAACATAAACATGTTTATCTTGTTGCAGGGCAACACTTGACTGTTCCTACAGGACAAACATCAGAATAGTTGTCAAGCAGTCTTTCTATCACGACAGGCTGCTGTGATGATTCAGAACAGGTGAGTTGTGAAGCACAGGTGAATCAAGCCTTGCGAAAGAGACAACAACATCTCTTAATGACTCAGAACAGACACTATTTACAGAAAAGAATTAGTGTAAGAGACAGAAAGAGACACACCTCCATGGGAATCTATGTTGAGTTCAGATATCAGTGGTTTATTGAGATTTGTTTACACCTGGTCACTTTATGTGTTTTTACTGATGGGGTTGTTATCTGATTTGTTAAAACAGTTCCATTTACATTTGGCTACATAATTGTGTCTCTGCAATACGGATATAAAAATAAATCTTCAATTCCCATGCTATATATGCGTAAAATTTACATACGTGGTTTCAACAGCCAGATGCATTTACAATTATTGTCCAGTTTAATTTGAAATGCATTTTAAACCACCTCCTGAAGTAGTTTGAGTGATCGGATTTTAATCCATCTCAAAAGTGTTTCAGAGAGCATTTACACCTGGTCTTTTCACGATCGGATAGCTATCCGATCAGAGAAAATGCATAAAGTGACCAGGTGTAAACCCATAATGAAGGAGTTACAACCATCTTGAGTTTATGACCTTAAAACATTCTGACGTCTGCTGCTGTCTGTAAGAGATTGTTTAGTCTGATCAATGCTTAATAAATCAGAGTCAAGACAAAACATTCTTTGGTTCTGTTCTGTTTTATTTCTTTCTGTAGTTTTTTGGGCAACATCCCAGACACATGGATACAGTGATGTATAACAGAATCTCACAAGCTAAACACCAGACAGGTTCATGTTTTTAGACACAGACAGACAGATGGCACACACATGACTTCTTGTTTACATCAGTATCAGAATATTTCCTCAGTCTAAAATCTTATTTTTCTTTCTTTTTTTAAAGAAATAGAAAATGCTTGTTTGTGCATGCACAAAGATGTCTGGACATGCAGGTTCTTCCAAAGAATCATCTTATGTCTTGCTATGCTTTTTTTTACTTCCTTGTGTTATTTTTCCCTGTTTACTTGGAATTAGTTTCATTTTCCAGTTTTCCCTGGTATGAGGAAAAACCTGAGCAGTGCTTCACCTTTCACCCCCAAAACTGTTTATCAGCTGTTCTTTAAACAACACTGATGAAACAGAGGGAGGACAAAACACTTAATCAGAGGACACTTCCCACGTACACACATCTAGTGCCATCCAAAAAGAAGCTATACATTTCGAGTACGTAGTAGTAAACACATTATATCTAAGACTTCAAAAGTTATGTGTACGTTTGGGGAGGATATAAACACCACATGGCATGATAGATGTCAAATGAACATTAGAGGACTTGTTTCAACAGCTCATGCAACTAAATAATTAGCTTTGATTTACTGTCCGAACAAACTAAATCTCTAAAACGATTGCTTTCTTTTAGGCCCGGTGAAGCGTTTGCCTTTTTTTGCAGTTACATATTAAGTGAATTAGTTGTAGAATTAGTATTTTTTGAGTTATTTATTTAATGTTAATTTGTGTTCAGTTTAATGGTGCAAGTCAAATCATGCTCTTATTAAACATCTGATCATAATGTAGTGTAATAATGTAGTAACTTCAGAGTACTAGCTACTGTTCTTTAGTGTAGTGAAATAAGTTTTCAAAAAAGAAGTTTGATCATAATTTAGTCTTCTTCACCACTAATTCTTATGAATAATGGAATTATGAATGTCAGTACAAAAAAATATTCAATGTCTGCATTAAATGAAGTCCCAAACGTAGGACAGTCATCGTCCTGTAAATCATCATTACAATATTAGAAGCAGTCACTGCGCCATCCCAGCGACAATTCTTCCGGCATCCCTTCTCCTTTATTTCTCTTATTCTTCCTCTGCGCAGTGCTGTTAAGGGGGTTTAACTCGGAGTTCGAGCCTCCTTCAAGGACAGCAAGCCAAGTTCGTTTACCATTAACTATTAAGACTGAATGGGCAGGCGAACTTGTGAGTGGAACGCTAAATACTGACATCATCAATAGGAACCATATGAGCTCCACAGAGATAGCAGAATGACAACATTAAGGCACTTCATGAAGTTCACAACCCCCTAGCCCAGGGGTGTCCAAACTTGGTCCTGGAGGGCCACTGCCCTGCATAGTTTAGCTCCAACTTGCCTTAAAGGGATAGTTCACCCCAAAATGAAAATTATCCCATGATTTACTCACCCTCAAGAGATCTTAGGTGTATATGACTTTCTTCTTTCAGACGAACACAATCCATTCATCATAAAAAGAATCCATACGGCCCCAGGGGATTAATAAAGTCCTTCTGAAGCAAAGCGATGAGTTATTGTAAGAAAAATATCCATATTTAAAACTTAACTATAATAACTAGCGTTCGGCAGACGGCTGTACGCATCGATTTGCGGCAGAAGAGTAGCACCTGACCCAACACATGACGTAATGATGAGCAAAACAAAACACCGGTCACGAATTATAAAGTCTAAAATGAGAATTTTTAAAGAGAAATATCAGAGGATTTCAATATAAGAGAAGAGGCACTGAAGTTTGTTCCACAGCCCTGTTTGTTTAAAACGTGAGAGGTGTCTAAACTTACGATACTCCTACATAATACATCGCGTGACGGGTTACTCTTATGGCGCAAGTCGACTTGCGCAGTATGCGTACAGTCGTCTGCCGGAAGCTAGTTATTTTAGTTTATAAAGTTTTAAATATGGGTATTTTTCTTACAAAAACCCATCACTTTGCTTCATAAGGCCTTTATTAACCCCCTTAATAAAGCCGTATAGACTATTTTTATGATGGATGGATGCATTTTTTTGGGCTTCAAAACAGGCCCCCCATTCACTACCATTATAAAGCTTGGAAGAGCCAGGATAATTCTAAATATATCTCTGATTGTGTTTGTCTGACAGAAGAAATACACACCTATGATGGCTTGAGAGTGAGTAAATCAAGGGATAATTTTCAATTATGGGTGAACTAACCCTTTAAAATACTTGCCTGAAAGTTTCTAGTATGCCTACTAAGACCATGATTTGCTGGTTCAGGTGTGTTTAATTGACCCTTCGCCTGGAGTTTGATTGACAGGTGATCTAACCAATCATAACGCCGGATACGGCATTTTGTCTGACAAAGCAGTCAGGAGTTGGAAGATTAATCTCTGTGGATTTGAACTTGAAAAATTTTGCGTATGTACGTCTTTCCGTGTTTTAAACAACATTCATTCTCATGTTCATTCATGCTTATTTGATGCTATAAATGAACTAATAAGAAGAGATGATCGATTCACGAGCCGCTTGAGCTGAGGCACTACAGCAATCTGTCACGACACATTAAAGAGCCACAAAACGTTTTTTATTGTTCGAATTTCTTAAACAAATTACACAATTTGAAAGCTGGGACTTTGTTTAATATCATAAGTAACCTGCTCTGTCTTGTCTGTCGACGTGTTGTCAGTGTCCTCTTTGCTCCGCGATGTATTTTTCACTGTGTGTGGTGTGACAGCGCCATGGCTTGTCGGACAAAGCATCAGTAACTAAGGGGGGGCGGGTCTTTGCGAAGGGTCAATTGGGGTTGGAGCTGAACTCTGCAGGACAGTGACCCTCCAAGAGCAAGACTGGACACCTCTGCCCTCGCCAAACCTCTCAAGCACTGGTCACTGTAGCCTCAGTGAACTGATGACACTAGATATGTGATCCTGTTAGCAGCTGAGGACGTCATCTATACTACTTCTCAAAGGGAGTGAGGATGGCCATAAATAAATGTATTAGTCACATTAAATCTGCTGACTGGTGGTATCACTGTTCATGTGGGTGTGCGCTTACAGCTGATGCATACTTGCAGTGTATGGCACCAAACAAACACACATGCACACACACATATAAATACAAACATAAACAAAGACAAAGAAAGCATCATGTTTTAACTCAATAATTATTCTGAAATCAGAAGTGTGTGCTGCAAATTCATCTGTCCTTTTATGTTCCAGGGGTTTCTGTCTATCTGTGGCCTCCTCCTCCAGATCAATCAACATGCTGCCAGCCTTAGCCAGAGTTTCAGCAAATGGAAACATAAACAAACTTTGTCTCTCAAACCCAAACAAGCCTTCAAACGCTGACCTTGATGAAAACGCACTCAGTTACACACACATATGTTGCACCTAGGCGTTAAACACCACTTTGAAGCTGCAGAAAAGACTAATACACTCACAACTTGATATATTTGCACAAGTAATCTAGACATACACAGCATATCCGCACCAGAGGATGAGAGGACTGAATTTATAATCCTGGGGAAAAAAAAAAAATACTACGAAATAAACATCTCTGACTCATTCAAGGAAAGATAGTGACTTCCAGTTATCACTTACTGTGCTAATCATATAGAACTGAACAAAGGATATTCTCACAATTAATTCCACCTAATTTGTTTCATAACTACATGTGTTGCTCAAGTGCTGCTTGAAGGCATAGTTCACTCCAAATTTTCATCATTTACATCCAAATGATATTAGTTTACTCATCCTCGTGTCATTTCAAAATCGTTTGAAACAAGTGGTTTCATCTAACAGGATGTCTAAGCTGCTTTTTTTCCCACACAATGAAAGTGAATGGTGATCATGATTGTCTCTGGTCCCTACCTACTTTCACTAAATAAAAAAAAGCAGCTTGGACGTTCTGCTAAATACTTCCTTCTGTGTTCCACATAAGAAAGCAAGCCATGCGGGATTGAAACAAGGGGAGTGAGTAAAGTACATAATTTTCATTTTTAGGGGAACTACTCTATTAACCAACAGCCCTGGATGTGAATGGATGTCCTGCAAGACTTTCAGGACAAAGTGATCTCTATAAGATATTTTTTATTATCTGTGGTAATTATGTCAAAACGTCTTGTTTTCATTTTTCTTTATAAACAGAAACTAGGAGTTCTGACATTAAATGAATTAACCACGATTAATTTTGTAATTTCAGAAGTTTTAAGAACTTAATGTTCAACAATAAAAACAATAGTTATTGACTATTGACAAAATCAAGCTGTCAATTTACAGCTTGATTTTGTGATTTTTTTTAGCATTTCAATTTAGATTATTTTATATATATATTAATAATAATTAGGGGTGTATCGATACCCTCATGTCATGATTCGATACATATCATGATACTGAACTCACAATACAATCTTATTAGGATACTCCAAGACATATGGTAAATGGTTAACAAAAAATTTACTTCTGATCAAAAGACTAAATTTGGTATTATACTGGGGGTGGATGCATAGGTCAATGGCGACACCAGAATAAAAATATGCATGATTCTGAAGCTGAAACTACAGAATTATTTTAGACAGCGTATACTTGCACGCTGTCACTGACTAGATATATTTAAAATAATGTAACCCACTTTTTGGCATTATCAGGACCCACAAATATTCTCCATTGCATTATTATACATTATATATAGTAGTTTAATGTAGCTAGTACTGACACTAAAACTCTATAAACTTGAATTTTTTCCTCACACACTAATTTTCATTTTGGGTGGACTATACACAATACATATTGTCACTATCCACAATACATATTGTTGGATTTTTATATTGCGATATATTGTGACACAATATATTGATACACCCCTAATAATAATGTTTTAATTTAAATAGTTTTTTAAATCATCCGGTGGCCCACTGGTAGTTCCCCTTCATGGGAACTGTCGACGCTACGTCATATGATGTAGCGTCTCGTTCCCTTATTCAGGGAACCAGGGTTACACAAGTAACCCGAGATGTTCCCTTTCATGGGAACTGTCGACGCTACGTCATATGATGTAGCGTCTTGTTCCCTTATTCAGGGAACCAGGGTTACACAAGTAACCCGAGACGTTTTCTGAGGGCCCCTAGTGGGTCCAGGCCCCATGGTTGAGAACCACTGCTCTAGAGAACTGCAGCTCCAGAAAACTCCTTAAAATATTTCCCATGAAAAAGGCAGTAATAAATGAAAGGCTTCCACTGTACCGACATGCCCAGCATTATCGCTTGCTGGCAGAGTTTCTCTATTCTCCATTAATATCCACACAAATGCCTATAGATGAGCTGGCAGCTAAAGACCCACATTAGGTTGATAAGACCTCATAACAAGTACTGAGTCTGTTATCACTCCAACTTCTCTTTAATTATCTATATTAACACTATTCCTCAATGAAATGTTGCAGCTGTGAAGAACAGTGGGGTTATTTTGTATTTGTGCCCCCATTATTCCAGTATTACTGCAACAACTCCTCATTATAAAAGCATCCTGAGTTTATAACCCTGGAAACTAGAAAACATCCTGTCTTTTCCTTGTTGTGACTCCTGTGCAGTCCCCACAGCTAACCACAACAGGAGCCCATAAAATGTGCAATGAGACATTCAAACCACTAGTGTTAAAAAAGATGCACTAGCAACAGTTTAATAAATGGCAAAAGATCAGTTCTGTTGTTCACACAGGTGTCCTAGAAGAGTAACCACAAGTAGTTACCAACTGTATATGGATATGAACCAATAACTCAGTCTTACTTTCCTCAGGTAAATTATTGTTATAGATTCAAAAGGTCGCCCTGACTGAAAACAACGTAATAATTAAAAGATGGACCATTTTATTGTCCTCTACGTAACTGCAGACTACTATGTAACCAAAATTTCAGCAAGTTTAGCTAAATTCAAAATAATACTATCTTTCTCATATTAGAACTTGAAATCTGTGCAAGTAAAATGATTCTTGTGTTGTGTCAGAGATTTTCACATAGATTGAAGAACAGGGATTCACTCAGGTGTTGTCCACCTGCGCACAGGTAAACACCCTTACCTCTTCGAGCGCGGCCACGGTGCTCCGACAGTCGCTCATTTTAGACTGAAATCCAGAGCTTCCCGGGGACGATAGGTCTTCTTTAGCCAAAGAAACGAAATCCGAAATACTTATCTTTTCCGGCATGTTTTTAACTGTACCAACAGAGGAGCTTAAAATCCCAGCAAACGTAGTGAAAACAAACACCTCAAGATCAAGCAAAGTGCATCTCCATAAAGTCCTTTAAATCCACAAGTAAGAGTGATTGCCGGGGAAATAAAGGTTGTTTCATATCTGCAACGAAGTGCGAAAACGTCGGTCTTCTCTGTGTTCCGTCGTGAGAGAGAGTTGGTGAAGTTTCACTGCGCCTTCTGTCTACTTTCTTTCTCTTGTGCCGCGCGAGCGTTCAACAGCGCGTGCCGCGTCCAGATTGTGAGCGAGAGGGGAGGGAGTCATTCCATCATCACGTGGGAATGTTTGTATTCACTGACGAAATGAAAAGAGCGCGGGGAGAAAGAATGGATTAGATTCATTTTGTGGCTGTTAGAATGAAACATACATTTATGAATGCAGTGCTTTTTGGTCAAAAAGCACTTAGTTGAACTTAAGAGTGCTTTTTTGACCCACTTAAGTAGGAGGTAAATACCCAAGTGAAAAAATTTATAGTAAATACTATAGTGTTTTTGAACCATACTATAGTAAATTGTAGTATACTGTAGTATTTACAACACTTTGTTAATGAATGCTATGAATACCATTAACTATAGTGAACTGTGGCCTAATAAATACTGTAGTATACTTTAGTATACTAATGTACCCTATAGTTGTAGAAAACTCAGTATTGGGTAAAGTACAGTATTGGGTAAAGTAATTTGTTTATATTACTATAGTTGTTATATTACCACAGCAATAGAATTACCACAACAAATTAATTCAAGTACTTTACTGTGGTTCAAAAACACTGTAGTATTTACTATAAATTACTATAGTATTTTATGTCATTTAATAATTACTTCTGTTGTCTTTGAAAAATGGTTAGTATAGGCTATATATATTATGTGCAAGTACAATTTTTTTTTAAAATATTAAGACTTCTGATGCAAAAGCCTCTACATGCATCTGAAATTTTCTTCTAAAATTAGCATTTTTCTCAAGCTCATATGTTCAGGTTCAGTAATTTCACTTTAATGGCAATTAATAGGTCCTTTTCATTGCCATTAAAGTGAAATAACTGAACATAAACATACAAGCTTGATAAAAATGCTCATTTTATAAGAAAATTTCAGATGGCACTTAGAGGCCTTTGCATCTGAAGTCTTCATATACTTTTAAAATTTGACACTGAGTGCACAATCAAGTGCACCTCTTTTTCACAAGGGTTTCTGTCTTTTCATGTGACAGGTTTTTGGTGAATTACATAAATCTGAACATGTTTTATTTGCTTTCCTGTATGTAGGTTTTTGTCTTTTGTTTCTTTTTTTAATTTGGTTGTATAGACAGTTGTTTAGTGCATTATGCACTTCATATAGCAGACCTTAAATGGTCTGTGGCACCATTGAAAAGGATTGTGCGTGTGCACTTTCCCCTCTTATTCAGGTGACAATGCAGATAAGCCATTTCCTTACACACTACACGTGCATGAATGAACAAGCTTCATCTGTTTCAGTCTAAAGTTTAAATGAAACCCACCCCTGGAAAAAAAAAAAAAGAAATCAAAAGATTGCTTCACTAACACAATCGGCACCCTTTCCCCAATCAATTGCAGCCTTAATATTTGAAAAGACAGACTGAATAGTGCTGCATTGTGCTTATGTTCCAAGGTGTGCTAAATAACAGCCATTATTTATAAGACACACACTGAGAATTGTTTCATAGAGGCATGCTGGTTCTTCTCTTAGCCTTTGAAAACCTGCACACCTTAGCCTCTAACAATACAGTATACTATTACATTTGATGTAATGTGCTGGACAGGTATCAGCTCCGACTTTATCCCCCTAGGTATGTACAAGAATTCCACAGAGTATAATTTGATTATTGGCTTAAATAAATCAATCTCTTTTGGACAGCAATTTGTTTATCGTAGTTGCAAATCAAAGCATGAAAAGACACTTCAGACCATTTAAAGAGTCATAAGGCCTGTTACATCAGACTCTGCATGAAAACAGAATTCCTATGTATGTTTGTTTTCTGCTTTGTCTTATAAAAATAAGTAAAAACGTAAGGATTGAGTTGAAATAAAGTAAAGCTAATGAATCAGACAAGTTAAATACATGTAGCCTATCCATATCTCCATCTAAAATGGAGTGATTTATACAATGAATAGGTACAATTACCTCTGGGTCAAGCATGCATGGTTCAGACATGCATGCAAGTAACTAAACATGCCATTAATCATTCAAAAGATAACTAAACCCAACTAAATTAAGTTAACTTGGTTTGGTGACCTTAATTTCTGCAGAGTACACCTCATCTCCCCAAACGCAATGCATTCCCTCACTCACACACAGTGTTTTCTTTATATTCTGTATAGCTTCATGAGTTATTGTTGATGTAATGGAGGTTTTGTGGCCAAACAATACTCTCTTTCTCCCCCTGGCTGTGGCCCCTCTTTGTGTGGCTGCTTCTGAAAGGGTTTGTGCAGAAAAGTTGCATTTAACTGGGTGAACGTCATTCTGGGGGAGAAGAAGGAAAGTGGGTGAAAGAGTGAAAGGAAGTATGAGGCAAAGTTTGAAAAAAGCCTTTTTTAAAAGGCTTCCACAGCAGGTTCATCAGGCGAGGTCTAGTCTGGACCACCCTTTTTAATTATCCCATTTTTGTGTCCCACATATTCACCTCACTGCTATATTTTAAAATTGCAGTGGCCACAATGTGCTGCATGTTTACTAGCCTTTGTCTGTCCACCATTGTGATGTTTCTTCATCAGCCAATCGAATGAGTCTGGGGGCTGGATCTAGAAGGGGGCAGAATCTGTTGAACGAAAAATGAGGCGTGTTCCAGGAAAGGTTACGGCTCAGACCAGAAGGATTCCCAGCAGACAGCAGCCCCTCCCATCCACACTGCCAAGATCTGTTGACTCTAGAACAGGAGAAGGATCATTTATCCTGTCTTGTCAGCCCAGGGAGGCCACGTTTACAGTAAAACACTGCAAAAAGAGAGAAGATATAGCGAATAGAGGAATAGAAAGCTAACAGTTCCAACAAAAATGGGATGAAGACACTCCCTACACAGAATTACCACCCAGCCTAGTCATAAAATAAGACGTAGATCCTCCCTTAAAGTCCTGTTTCATCACAGTGTGTTTATAAACCAGTTTAGTAGCAATTCTTGTATTTAATAACAGACTGGTGTAAACAGTTACTGTTTTACTTCATGGTTATAAATGTGTTTTCTGTGAGGGTGTGACAGTCTGTCTGGGGAAATTCAAAATCCTCCTCTAGAAACCTTGCTGTTTGATGCAGACTAGTTTTCCTTTTTAATTAAGGTTGTACTGACTTCACAGGAATTTCATTATTATAATAAATCGTGGCTATAGGGATGGTAACTTTTTTTTGGATAAGCTGAAGCAGAGATTACACTGGTTTTTGGGCCAAATGAAAAGAGGTCAACATCTAAGTAAAAAGTGAGCACAAAAATCAATTGTGTTAATATGAAATCTTAGTCAAAATCTCTGTGTGATCTCCCATGACACAGCTAAAGTGAACTGAAAAGCAGAAGCAGGACAGAACCTGCCTGAATGAAACTGACAAGAGATTTTATCATCGCCTCATAACACATATTACATGGCTTTAACCTAATCTGTGCTTAAGCGACAGGCTGTGACGCATGAATACGTCCAAAGTGACAAAATTTTAATAATTTTTCATATATGATTTCATTAACACACTACCATTCAAAAGTTTGGGATCACTGAGATGTAAGAAGTCTCTTATGCTCACCAAGGCTGCATTGATTTGATCAAATAATACAGCAAAACAGTAATATTGTTAAATATTATCACAATTCAAAATAACTTTTCTATTTTCAATATATTTTAACTCGGGATCCGATTCTGCGCAGTAGTGAGCATGAAGTGCAGCCGCGCGCTGTCAAGGCCTCGCGCACCCCCCCCGCAGGATTGTTTAGATTGACAGTTTACTGCAGAACAACTCATGTCGGTGTGAAATAAACAATTATGGAAATGTAGAAATTAAAGTTAAAGCTTCAATCTCCTCCCGAAAAAAGTCTGTTGGTGCCTCAGTGACTACTTTGCTCAGAGAAGCTGTCAATCACAACTTTCAATCACGACATCACACCCCGTTTTTATAGCATAAAAAACAACAACAACTAACTATTGAACTTACATCAGTGCTATAAAAACTGCATAAAATGACAGAAACCATCTTTGGAAAACAAATATACTACATCTTAAGTGTAATTTAATTGTTTTGTTTGTCTCACGTCCCTTTAAAGGTGCCCTAGAATCAAAAAATTGAATTTACCTTGGCATAGTTGAATAACAAGAGTTCAGTACATGGAAATGACATACAGTGAGTCTCAAACTCCATTGTTTCCTCCTTCTTGTGTAAATCTCATTTGTTTAAAAGACCTCCGAAGAACAGGCGAATCTCAACATAACACCGACTGTTACGTAACAGTCGGGATCATTAATATGTACGCCCCCAATATTTGCATATGCCAGCTCATGTTCAAGCATTACACAAGGGCAGCCAGTATTAACATCTGGATCTGCACAGCTGAATCATCAGACTAGGTAAGCAAGCAAGGACAACAGCGAAAAATGGCAGATGGAGCAATAATAACTGACATGATCCATGATAACATGATATTTTTAGTGATATTTGTAAATTGTCTTTCTAAATGTTTTGTTAGCATGTTGCAAATGTCCTGTTAAATGTGGTTACAGTTACCATAGTTTCTTACTGTATTCACAGAGACTAGAGCCGTCGCCATTTTCATTTTTAAACACTTGCAGTCTGTATAATTCATAAACACAACTTCATTCTTTATAAATCTCTCCAACAGTGTGTAATGTTAGCTTTAGCCACAGAGCACAGCCTCAAACTCATTCAGAATCAAATGTAAACATCCAAATAAATACCATACTCACATGATCCGAAGCATGCATTCAGTGGGAGCGCGTGATTTAAAGGGGCTGCAGCCTGAATCGATGCATAGTTAATGATGCCCCAAAATAGGCAGTTAAAAAAATTAATTAAAAAAAAATCTATTGGGTATTTTGAGCTGAAACTTCACAGAAACATTCAGGGGACACCTTAGACTTATATTACATCTTGTAAAAACTGGTTCTAGGGCAACTTTAAATTACATGGAGAGGGTGGGGTTTATGAGCTATACAGGGGGCAATCCAGACACTTTGGCTTCACTGTAGTATATGTTAAACTAACAATGTTTCCTGATGGTATTAGTTGATAGCGACTGTGTAAGCTAAGCATGTAACATTTTGTAACCATATAACATTTTCAAACAACTTGGAATGAAGACAGACTGCATTGTCATTTATCAGTCAGATTTATCTGTCTGTTTTTTGTCAGTCTAGATGTTTGTGTCATTTTCACTGACTCATACTGTTAATGCACCTGCATAAATCCATATGGAATTTTGTTTTGTGCATAACACATGAGCACAACCATAACTTTTAACAGAAAATGCTTGCACACAAAATACTACTTTGAGCTTTACACCAGGGCTTTATTCATTGAAACACCACAATATCACATATTAAGTGCTGACTGTTAAACAGACGAACTTTATATAAAAATGACACATCCTGAGACAACTGCCAATTTCCTTCAAATACAAAACCTATAAATACAAAATTATTATTCTGTACAATTTAAAAACATAATGCTTATCTAAAAACATCCCAAACAACTATAAACTACAATCAAATGCACAAAACTGCCAACTTTTAGTACACACTTCAGCACTCATGCATATACAGATGCACATTTTTCAAGTTTAAGGACAGGACAGATGTCCACATTTGGGACAGTTGCAAAACCCAGGTAAAACTTTTGTACAGACTTCAAAAGGCATGTTCAAGTTAATCAAATATCAAATCTGATTAACTGCTCTTAAACCCAACCCAACCCAACCCCTTGACAAATGCTGAACCAATTCAACTTATCAGTTTCTTGAATGCTGCTAAATACAAGTTTTTGTTCAGTCTCACTGAGAAATGTTTGCTGCAGAAGAATTATTTCAATGCAGAACTGGGTGTGGGAATCTAGTTGTAAAATATTTAAGCTTTTCCATATTTTTTTCCCAACCCATATGTGCTCTGCATTTAAGAAGGGTGTTTTCAATGAGTGTATTTCTACACACACCAGACTGAAAAAGTTAACTTCAGCTTTGTCTCTGCAGCTATAAAACCTACCATTCAGGTGGGGCAAGAATCCCAACTCCTAAAGGAAAAAAAAAAAAAAACCTAGGAAACAAAGTTCACTTTGTATTCCCAGCAGTTCAGTGTTCAAACAGTATCAAAGGTTTCTGCCAGATCCCATTAAAGGTCCCTTAACTACTCAGAGAGAACTCAATTACCATAATTTCAGGAAAAACTGATTCTACAGGCATCAAAAAGACTAGAAAAAAGCACCAATTTAAATCACTTTGAATTAATCATTTGGAAATGTAAAAATCAGCTGCCAAATCTGGACATTCCCTGAGGTTTTAATAAACAGACGTGTCAGCGGTACAACCTTCTTTCTTGAGGCATTATGTAGTACTACATAATCATTATTCAGTGCCATAGGAAAGCCCACTGTTACAATATCAAAATATTACCACACGGTGTCTAAAACTAAAAGATGGAGGTAGAATGAACAGACAAACGCCCATTTCTTAAAATCTGAGGATCTAAATTGCTGTTTTAGAAGAGTTTTCCGATCTCTGGTTCTGGTTCAGTCCGATTATGAAGCAGATGCCCCCCACACATGCTCTTAAATCTTCAGTCTAAAACAATGTCTACATTTTATCTGCAGAAGCACCTTTGTTTGCCAACACCTGAAAAAAATGGTCACACAGCCCTCTACTGGCAATGTTTGACAGTACTACAATAATTATAGCTCTAGAAAAGCTTTAAAATTACCTGAGTTCCAAACATCTTATTCAAAAATTACTAATAAACAGTAAGTCCTAGCTCATATCTAGACAAGGCAAATACATAGGCCTGATTTTTCTTTGGTCAGTACAAAAGTAATAATGACCAAAAACAATCCCAATGGGCGAACATTTAACTTATAAAATTGAAATAATTAAAATCACATGACAAATCAATTTTTGTTTTCTCAAAAACTAAACTATACAAGCAAAATACCTTACTGTAGGTAATATGGCTGACAGAAATAAAAAAAATATGGCTTCACAGTGTACTAAACCTAACACATGAATCTCCTCTAGAGGGCGCTTGGTGACAATATTGTCTGATTCTAATAACTATAGTAGTTAAGATATTAAGACACTGCCTCATCCCAAATTTACTCTGTCTTCATCAGAAACAGATCCAATTAAGCCAATTCAGTAGTGCATTTTATACGAACTTCAATCTGTCATAATGTGAAGGAGTGTTTTAAAACTTCATAGGATCTGTGTCTGAATTAAACTAATTACAATTGAACTTGCACACTATCAGTTATTGTTTTGTTACACTGGATGCCTCATGTTTTGAGCAGATCTCCCAGATCATATGTGTCAAAGAAGTCAGATACGCCTTCTCCATCCTCCAGACCCCAGAGGTAGTCGTCGTGGCTGAGCTGAGGTGAGAAACTAACAAAAGGCCCGGATGTGTCGGATGTGAAGGCCATCCCAGGTAGCTGGTCTTCGGTGATCTGCAGAAGGCTGGGAGGAAGATCCAGAATCCCCTCCACATCGAGCAGGGAGGTGCCTGTCGTTGATGGCTGAGGCTTTGACGGCAAACCTATACAAAGAAATAGACTCCATTCAGCCTGTGATTTGATAGCTAGGATTTAGATACACAGCTCTTTATTGATACAAACTGTTGTACACAATGTCCCCATTAGCACTTATTTAACTAAAACATTTTAAATGTAAACTTTTGTTATTGGTTCCAAAACACTTTTCAAAGCTTTGCTTTGAAAGTGATAAGTAGTAGTAAGTTCCTGGTAATTGTCTCACCTTCAACTGGCTGAGCTTTGGCAGGTGGGAAGACAGAGGGTGTGGTGGCACTAGGGGTTTGTGTGTAATCTTTTCTGGGTGTGGCATTCTTGACGGGACTAGCATCCTCTAAACATTCTTCAGGACACAAATACACCTCAATTGGGCCGTTCTTGCTTTTCAAATAAATCTGCAACGAGCCCTAGTGAAGAAAAAAAAAGGCTGAAATGTTCCTGTAGCCAGTAATAACAATGTTTTAAACATCTAGTGGGTAATAAATAAATCACAATTCTTTGTTACAACTTTTTAAATTTAATTCTGTCATGACAACCCGGACTGTTTGGCATTGTAATGAGTATGACACTGTTGATATATTTGGACTTGGCGGAATAGATCTGTTACGCTGCTGCTGCTGTTGGTTATTGCTGCTGCTGCAGAGCAAATACAGGACTTGCTACTGCCAATACATACACGACACACTGCTGTGAGCAAGTAAGGTAATTAATGTATGCTACAATATAGCGTACATTAATTACCCATAGCATATCTATACAGGTGGAGCTGGGGAAGGTGGAGGGTTTCTGAAAGTGTACCGCTAAGGCAAATATTGACCAAGTATTTGAAGGTTGAGCAGTGAGCTCATTGGCTACTGATACAACAGAAACCAATCAGCTGTGCCCTATAGAGAATGATGTGATTGCAAGCAGGTTGAGTTAAAGGTGCTAAAGAGGATGTTTTGTTTTATACATTTTTGCAGTATTACTTGAAACTGTCTTTACTAACTGATAAAAGACTATTTATTAGGTGCACTGAAAGGAATAATATTAATATACATCATCTGTGCACGAGGTAGGGCCTTAAAAATATCAGCCAATCGTTTACGCGATCATCGCGTAAACGATTGGCCCTCTGGATTGTCAATCACTGCCGTGACGTTCCTTGTGAGAGACGTGCGCGGCTGCGCGCTCCAGTAACTTTCCACACACTACAGGCGCCGCATGCAATGTTTTTGTCAGGAGACAGGAGTAACAACTGCAGATTATGAGTTACCTGCGGTGAGTCCAACATAATGAATCCACTAACACAACACAGCGAATGCCGGTGGTAAACACTCGTGTTCCAATACTCGTGCACGAGTTTTGGGAGGCGTTCCCTCGAAATGAGCTGTGAAGGAGGGGGGCTGTTCTTACGCATGCGCTCATTTAAAAAACTCACTAACAGTCTTTGGTTTCTCAGTCGACGAAAAGATCCTCTTTAGCACCTTTAAGGACCTATTAGCAGAGCTGGGAAGTAATGGATTACATGTAATCTGGATTATGTAATCCGATTCCAAAAATCAAGTACTCATAATTACATTAAATTACTTTTTAAAATACTCATAATCAGACTAGAGTTACTTTTTTATGGATTACATAATTACATATTATTTACACAATGGCAGTAAGTTGTTCACAAACACATTCATTGATTCTCCTAATTTTTTCTTTTTGTAACATTTATATTTTTTCATAATAAACCTGCCACTTATATACGTTCATGATTCTTAGAGTTTTTCCGGCTGTGAGGGGGAAATATAGATGAAATATAGATTAATATATATGATGCAATAAATATTTGATGCAACAGTGATATTGTGATATAACAGTGATGTTTTTCAATATTTCTTTTTTGTAATGTTGCTGTTTTCTAAATTTACTTAATTTTAAGTAAATATGTTTGAAATCATAAGATGTGATTTTGTTTTATTCAGTGTTACTATCAGCAAACACTAACAGGTACATTAGTGTTAGTATTTTGAAGTATTAACTGTCCATACATTGCACTTTAAAAAGAATCTGTTGAGGCTCTTGTTGGTGAATAGACGTCTTCGTTAACGTTAGTTAATAAAAATACAGTTGTTCATTGTTTGTTCATGTTAGTTCACAGTGTATTAACTAATGTTAACAAGATTTTAATAATGTATTAGTAAATGTTGAAATTAACATTAACAAAGATTAATAAATGTTGTATAAGAGCAGTTCGTTATTAGTTCATGTTAACTAATGAACCTTATTGTAAAGTGTTACCAAATATATTTTTTGGAATATGTATTTTCTTTGTATCTGTCAATATAGTACAAGATTATCCTACAATATATGTGACATCAAATAAGGGTTAGCACAAAAGTAATCTAAATGTAATCTAAAAGTAGTCAGATTACATTACTAAAAAAATTTTGTCATTTGTAATCAGTAACTGATTACAATTCATAAGTAATCTGCCCAGCTAGAGTTTCATGACAGAACTTTGTATTTCTAAGAGTTTAATTTAATAATACAATATTAAATTATTCAGTTTCGGTTATAACTAAAATCACATAGGCAGATAAATGAAAAATACTATCAAAAACAATTTACTAGCAGAAAAAAAAAACAGCATTTGTTGGTTTGGATGCTTGTGTAACCAGCATAAACAAGCTCAGAGCAGCACTGGAACTTTGCAACAACGTTAGGTTTGGACTAAGACGAATACTGACCTCAGATGCTTCTGGAACTTCCAGCTTGGTTTCAGTTGGTGCTTTCACAGCTATCACAGTTTGATCTTTCAGGCTGGTTATGGTGCGAATGTCCTGATAGGTCACATATCCTAATGTGAGCTTGAGTTAAGGACAAACTGCTTTGGCATCTAATACAGCTTTTAAAATGACTGACAGTTCAGTCACGAAAACTTTATTGCATTTCAAATTAACTGAACTATAAAAGTCTGACGATTAAGAGCAATGCAAAAATGTTGATCATGGATATCTATGCAACATAAGTGTTTGGCTGCAGGGATGCATTCTGTTTGAACAGCACGTATGAGTAAGTTCACAAACATGAAGGAGACAAACCACTCCTCAGTTCTTCAGTGTACAAACAAACACACACACACGCACACACACACACAATGAAAGGATATCTTTGGTTGTCCTTGTTCTCTGTCAGTTCTCGTAGCCGTGTTGAGCTGGACTGAATGAGGTCGTCCAGAGCTTTCTCCTGCCTGTCCAGCTCAGAAAGCTCTTTCTTAAGAGCGCTGGTCTTCTCCGAATTGCAGGATGAGCCCTCAAACACACCACTGACCCTAAAGCACACAACATATAGAGAACATACTTTTTGAAACTATGATAAAACCATGACATATACATTATATCTATATATATACATTATATCTCTCTCTCTCTCTCTATATATTATATATATATATATATATATATATATATATATATATATATATATATATATATATATATATATATATATATATATATATATATATATATTATACACACACACACACACACACACACACAGTGGCATGAAAAAGTATGTGAACCCCTTGCTGAATCTGTGAAAATGAGAATTATTTTAATAAAATAAAAGGGATAATAAACAATGCATGTTATTTTTTGTTTAGTACTGTCCTGAGTAAGATATTTTACATAAAAGATGTTTGCATTTAGTTCACAAGACAAAACAATAGCTGAATTTATTAAAATAACCCCATTCATAAGTATGTGAACCATTGATTCTCAATACTGTGTGTGGTTACCTGATGATCCACGACAGTTTTTTTGTTTTGTGATGGTTGTTCAAGAGTCTCTTGTTTGTCCTGAGCAGTTAAACTGAGCTCTGTTCTTCAGAAAATTCCTCCAGGTCCTGCAGATTCATCAGTTTTCAAGCATTTTTGCATATTTGAACCCTTTCCAGCAGTGGCTGTATGATTTTGAGGTCCATCTTTTCACACTGAGGACAACTGAGGGACTCAAACACAACTATTAAAAAAGGTTCAAACATTCACTGATGCTCCAGAAGGAAACACGATGCATTAAGAGCCGAGGGGTGAAAACTTTTGAATTCAAATATCAAGGTAAATTGTACTTAATTTTTCTGCCAGGAAACATGCAAGTATCTTCTGTTGGTTCTGAAGGGCAGTACTAAATGAAAAACAATGATATTTAAATAAAATAAGAAAAATTGTGACATCTTCATCCTGTTCAAAAGTTTTCACAACCTGACTCTTAATGCATCGTGTTTCCTTCTGGAGTGTCAGTGAATGTTTGAACCTTTTTTAATAGTTTGAGTCCCACAGTTGTCCTCAGTATGAAAACACAGATCTCAAAATCCTACAGTCACTGCTGGAAAGGGTTCAAATATGCAAAAATGCTTGAAAACTGATGAATCTGCAGGACCTGGAGGAATTTTCTGAAGAACAGAGCTCAGTTTAACTGCTCAGGACAAACAAGAGACTCATGAACAACCATCACAAAACAAAAAAACAGTCGTGGATCATCAGGTAACCACACACAGTATTGAGAATCAATGGTTCACATACTTATGAATGGGGTTTTTAATAAATTCAGCTATTGTTTTGTCTTGTGAACAAATGCAAACATCTTTTATGTAAAATATCTTACACAGGACAGTACTAAACAAAAAACAACATGCATTTTTTATTATCCCTCTTATTTTATTAAAATAATTCTCATTTTCACAGATTCTGCAAGGGGTTCACATACTTTTTCATGCCACTGTATATTATATAATATATATATATATATATATATATATATATATATATATATATATATATATATATATATATATATATATATATATATATATAAAAAGCAGCTTTCTATTTTAATTTATTTTAAAAGGTCATTTATTCCTGTGATGACAAAGCTGAATTTTCAGCAGTGTTCAGCATCACATGATCCTTCAGAAATCATTCTGATACTAGTTGGTGCTCAGGAAACATTTCTTATTATCAATGCTGAAAACATTGAAATTAAAATGTTGAAAACAGCTGGTTAATATTTTTGTACAAACCGTAATTTAAGATTTTCTGATGACTAGAATGTTCAAAAGAACAGCATTTATTTGAAATAGAAACTTTTTGTATAATTTTAAATGTTGACACAGCAAGTTGTCAAAAAGGAAAAGGGGACCATTTAGAATGGAATACAACACCATCTTAGAGCTCATGTCAAACATTTAATCAGAGTCTAATCAAATATGTGCATTTATCACTCTGGTTTACAGAACATTCAGTCTAACACACTCACAGCCACTGGATGTTGTTTTTGGATTTCTTGCGGATGAGCTGGACTCCCTCCAGGACATTGGTGATGTCATAGATGCGTCTCTTCTGAACCTCCAGAACCTCTGTGGCCCAGTTCAGATCCAGAACCCCATCAGCCGATTCACTCAGCAAGCCCACAAATTTCTTAGTCAGCAGGCCGAGCGAAGTGTCATAACGGGTACGTTCCCCTGGAGACTTGGGAGCTATAGAGAGAAAGAGACACAAAAGAGCCATTCTTTTAATTATACTTTGAGTATTACCAGCTGCAGTTCCTACTAGAAGAGCAAGAGATGCTTAAACAGGTGTGTTTACTTTTCAAACCATTATGATGAGAGGCCATAAAACAGGTAGAAACTTCCGGCCCCTCAGTCAACATATGGAAACTGTGGTCTTGGAATCAACAAATGGATGGAATCAACAAAGGTCCATTTGTCCTAACAGTGAATGCATCTACATTAGTTGCAGATTATTCTGTTGTACTCACTTTTGGGGCTTGGTGCCCTTGCGCATGCAGAGTTTCCCTTCCCTTTTGGTGTGCGGAATTCTGGGAGATAAAGTGGCTCTTCAAGATCTAGTCTCCTCTTGGCCTGAGACAGACAGACAAGAGAATGTTCATTAGATCTGCCTTAAAACTGCCTGTAGAAGATGTAGTTTCACCAAGTCATCTAAATGAACAGCTCCTAGTTTAGCATTCTGTCCTTGGTATTGCATTTGCTAAACTAAACTTTCAGTTAACAGGCAGGAATAGGCCATGTTGAAAAGAACAGAAGAAAAATTACTCCTCTTTCCTCAAGTGTCCAAAAGGATATCTTTTCACT
The DNA here is from genome assembly GCF_018812025.1 of Megalobrama amblycephala. NCBI lineage: Eukaryota > Metazoa > Chordata > Actinopteri > Cypriniformes > Xenocyprididae > Megalobrama > Megalobrama amblycephala. The sequence continues at coordinate 33,619,619 of NC_063048.1, read as the reverse complement.
TTATATCCATCATACGTCAGCAGAGACAAATCTGTTCTTTCACCAAAAGATCAAGTTGACATTTTGATCAAAAATTACAAAGTAAAAAAAATGAATATGATTCATCCATGAATGTTTTTTTTTTTTTAACAGTAAGATCAATAACATGCATGTACACTTTAAATGGTTATTTGACTATAATGGATGATTAACAGGCAAGTAGGCAGCCCTTTGTCTGGAACAGGTCAGAATGATTTAGTGTTTACACTAAAAATAAGAAATGATCATGTTTTCAACCACTTTTGAATGTGGCTTCATTGATCATGTTGCAAAGTGTCTTGGACCATTGCCTGCATTTAGCACTGTCCATTTATCTAACAAACAGAGCTACATTAACTGAGAACCTGATATTGTAAACTTCTGGTCAGAGAGTTTTAAATGATCTTTGAGCCTGACATGACCATCTGTATTAATTAAAACCTTTTACCATTAAAACTTTTAAAAAAGGACACGACCTGAACGTTTACACATTTCTGAAATCTTTAGCATTCCACACCGAGCAGATGGGCTTGTTTTAGCAACCCAACTCCACAAAGAACTGGTTTAAAGAAGCCAACTGACAAGGAAACCTGCACCCACACATTCCGGTTTGATTTCCAATGCCATTCAGGACTGCAGTTCGCTCAACACGGAATACATCTGCTCTGAGAACAGTTCACTTATCCTGTGTACATGAGCGTCTGCAAAAATGCTTGCACTGTCCTGACCTGAACAACATCTACACCTGTCACTGACATCTGGAGCTGCTGAGCAGGTGGTTGGGGGAGAGAAGGAGCACAATTGTTCTGTTTTTTCGGTTTCCCCTTTCGTTCTTTTAGCTTTTTTTTTCAAATTTTGTAATGATTGTCTCCTATTATACATGCACATATACACACACACACACACACACACACACACAAATATACCAGATTATTTTAGAATTTCTGCATTTTTGTGCTAGGGCTGTCAAAATAGTCATCGAATTTAAAATAAAAATCCACATTCTAATACAAAACTAATAGCACTTTATTTTACAGTCCTGTTCCGCATGTACATACTATGTACTCATTATAGCAATTACGATAACTGGGTTATGAATAGGTATTAACCCTGAACCTAACCCTAAACCTAACCCCTGTAGTTACCTTATATTACCAGTACTTTCTTGGGTCAGTACACTGTAAGTACATGTACTGTAAAATAAATTGTAACCCAAAAAAAGGTGCATTATTGGATTGTGATGATGTAAGAGTTGTTGCATTTTAATATTTTTCATAGCCTGTCCAGTTGGACCCACTTGATGTGCCATTGTTCATTCAAAACTTGGCAGAAATAGGCAAGCTCAATGCAGAGATCTTGGTTGTCAAAACCGTACCAAGCTGTTCACACAGAACGCAATTTCCATTGTTTTCTATGTAAACAAGCACTAGACGGACATATTTGACGGTTGCACTCTCGCAACAGAGCTGCCCGTTTAGAAAGCCATGTAATGTTCAACTTTAAAAAAAAGAAATAAAAAAAAAGACTGTCTCAAGACTTTGAGGGGGTTTTCCCCATTCCACTGCAACTCAACTTTTTAAATGCAAAAAAAAGAAAGAAAAAAAGTACTTTGTGATCGGCCCTTTGAGACTGTATTGAACGATGTATAAATACAAGATGCTGTTTTGTTCATATTTGTTTATGCAAGTTACAAATTATAATTTATAAAATTTTAACGTTATGCACTTTTTTGTACAGTGTTATTTCATTGCTTTGAATAAACATTTTATAATGCAATGTATTAATATTTTTCTCATTGCGCCCTCTTGTGGCCTCAAGAGACAAGCCAAAAGCTTTCCCCCCAACTGAAATTATGCCTTCTAAATTCTAATATAATTCAAATACTAGTAATATTTAAGGATAAAATTCAGAATTGCCATTTTGAAAGATCTAATTAGTGCTATGAAAACAACACTTAAATTTATTTACTATTTTTATATAGTATAGCTGAATATTTGAACATGAAAATGTATGTAGCTGCATTTATATTTTAAGAATGTTGAAATCATAATTTTTTTGGGTCCTTGGCAACAAGGTTTCAAAAACCAATACATGTCTCAACTACGAGTCGTTCTGGAGTCACCACTAGAAGTTTAAAGTAGAGGCTTTTGGGTAAGACTTTGAGGAGCATCTTTGAGTTGCGTGTCTTCAAATCTGTGTTAACGTCAGCTGTTACCATGCTTTAGCACAGCAGATTGGCTCATGATGAGCACATCCCCACCTGGGTGTGAGAGAGGGACCTTTGTGTGGTTCTGTTTCTCAGAAGAGCAGCATCTCATATCTGTAAGAGTTTGTGGTCGGTTCTGCCTATTTCCTGTGTCAGTGGGAAATGAGAAGTGAGAAATGCTGGCTCAGAGCGGATGGGGTGGAAACTAAATCATTCACTTATAAAGCACTGATCTGGGAGCAGCCTTAATGTACCTACTGAAATCCAAGCATTAACCACTACTAACTAATAAACAGATTTATATCATAAACTGGTGGGACCGCTCTAGGCTCAGGAGTTTCCTAAAGATATGCAAATCCACAGAGTAAAGCAAACATCACACACAGCAGTGGACATACAGGATAGCACAAATGCCCATATGTGCATGTGTTTATAGTAAGCATACAGAATTTAATAATCAATATATTCCTGACCCTGCATCTGTGCCTTTGGATAAAAGTCTCTGGCAAATACACAATGTAAATAACAACATGCGGTGACTTATGTGATAATTATGGTCTGTATGCGATCTTTGCAACTAAATGGGTTAAGATTAATTACTTATTAAAATATTCATAAAGATTGTATTTAGTTATCATTGTGTCAAAAATCCAACCATAAAAAGTATTCTTCATATCAGCTATTGCTATCAGACACTTAAATATAAAAATATGACCAGTTAGCTAACGGTAACCGGTACCGGTTCAAGTCAGAAAAACAATATTGGCTTGATCTCTCTTATACCCTACTCATTCCTAAACAGAATTAAATAACTTAATTAAAGACAGATCTGCACCATTTCTCATCTCACTCAAGAATAAAAAGAAATATTCACAGAGATCATGATGAAACCCTACGAAATTCTCAACATTGCCATGGCACAATGCCCGTATAGTCGGAAATGTTTCACGAAGAGCTATTTCAACAGAAGTTACACAAAACCTGATCATTTCCAATAACTTTTAGAGGATGTTTCATCATTACAAAAACCCCACTTATTGTTCTTTATTCATAGATGACATATTTACATTACTGTCTTTCGAACAGCTGTCTTTCATACCCAGACTTTCGAACGGCAGTGTAATTGGGCACAAATTCTTTTCAAATTACTCTGATTGTGAAAAATGAAAGTCTTTGTCTATTATTTCCTATGGTTTTTATACTGTGTGTGCTATAAGAGTCTTGGATATTTAACAATTTACTAATCTCTGCCTGATAAACATGGCTCTGTTCAAATATTTTGGCATTTCTAATACACGTTACATTTCTTGAGAGACATTTACAAGCTCGTTCTCTGAAGCCTATTGCACATTAGGTCACACCTCCCCCTTCTTCTCCCACACTAAATGGCTTAACTGTGAGTTTCTCACTGGAGGTGGGGAATGAAGAGTCCTAAACAGTGTTATTAAGTAACTTTCCAACTAATCTGAGGTGTTTTAACAAACACAATCTGCCTGAAAAAACTGGTTTCTGTACGCCTACAGACACACGTGAGAGAATGACCTGCAAACTGTGCCACTCCCAAACACACACACACACTATACTCACAAAGTGTAAGAGCGAGAAAAGTCATTCTGTACCACTGACGTATTTCGAGGTGTCAAAGTGAAAGGGAGACACAGGTAAAGGCTAAAGGGGAAGTCCAGATGAAAAGGGAGTAAAGGGAGGACACTTTGAAATGCAAAACGTGGCCAGACGGGTCTATGCATTGCGACCTGAATTACACAAGTTAAACTGCTTGAATCCCATCACCCACCTTGTTGACGCAACACATGGTTACTGAAGGCCCCGCAGGGGGAAATAGGTAAATTAAGAGAATGAAATGAGGTAAAATGACCTGAGGGACTCAGGGATAGGGGGGAAGGGCATCACCAGGATCTCAGGAAACAAAGCCAAATCATGTGTTCCTCAACATGGTGATCACAGACCAGTGGTTGGTCACTTGATCTCGGACACGTGAGATTTGGAGTGAACCAGAGACCTAGTAATCTCTATGACCTTTTCAATCCGCAAAGTTTGGTTCAATTGTATAGCTCTCTAGTCTTTATTTTCCTTCTCTGGGCATTGACGAAATAACCCTGACATTATTAAAGGGTTAGTTCACCCAAAAATGAAATGTGTCATTAATTACTCACCCTCATGTCGTTCCAAACCTGTAAGATCTTCATTCATCTTCGGAACAAAGATATTTTTGATGAAATCCAAGAGCTTTCTGATCTCCCTACACAGCAATGTCATAACAAATTTCAAAGCCCAGAAAGGCAGTAAAGACATTATTAAAAATTGTTGAATAAAATCATTATTTTTGTTTTGTTTCTGTGCACAAAAATATTCTCGTCGCTTCATAACATTAAGGTTGAACCACTGTAGTCACATCGACTATTTTAACAATGTCTTTACTACCTTTCTGGGCCTTCAAATTTGTTATGACATTGGGGAGGTCAGAAACCTCTCGGATTTCATCAAAAAGATCTTAATTTTTGTTCCGAAGACGAAAGGTCTTATGGGTGTGGAACAACACGAGGGTGAGTAACAAATGACAGAATTTAATTTTTGGGTGAACTAACCCTTTAACTGCTGCATGTAGCCTGCAACTATTGTTGTACTTGTGCATTTGATAAATAAATGTTGACTTGATAACATTAACCTAATCTATGATAACAAAATATGATCTGGGAAAATGAAAAGCTATTAAATATCCTGAGCTGTCAGTCATTACTGATGTTTACATGCAAACAAATACGCTGATAATTGTTTAAATATCCTGATTTACCTTTTTACATGCAAACCAATAACCTGACAATAGATAGGGTGGGGGAAATAAAAATAATTGGTCATTTCCTGGTGTTACATCAAAACGTGAGCATCTACGTTTTAGATCCATAAGAGGCAAAGTGCAAATTTTACTGATAATGCATCTTTTGTGGCAATCCAGAGAAGCAGTCTGAGACAGGCTTATTATAATCTATGTCAGAGTTTATGAGGCATGTGCATCAGTCCTCCAATGCAGACGCCCAGTCTGTTATCAGCCCTGCCCCATATTTTGCAGAGTCTGTGATCATTGCTTTTGTTTATCAGCTGGAAGCAGCAAGACACACAGAAAGAAGTTCTACATAGGCAGTTCCTGAAGAACATACTTTGACCTTTTTGACCTTTTCAACAGGTTGAGCTTCTGTGTGGACGAATGGTGAGACAGGTGTACAGTGGCACAGGAAAAAAGGGAGTGATAATTACAAATGCAGCTGCATAATTTAAAAGCTGCAAAATTCAAGAGTTTAAACATACAAATACAGGAATAACCAGTCTGAGGATCAGTCTAATGAACCTGGGCCATTTAAACATGTGGCTTTATGGAAGCATTCATGTTTATTCATTATGTTTTATAGTTTGCTAAATATAAAAGGTTCTGTATTGAGAGGCCTCAACACAGGACCCCCACTTTACTATTTTACTATGAACCATATAATATAATGTCCGGTTCAGAAGCTGTAAAGCACCCTTCCCCCATCTATTAGCTTCAGCCACCTCCCCCCCTGAAATAACCCTCTTATGGCAAGCCACTTCAACATTCACTCCTTAAAATTAATTAGTTAAACTATTTTCATATTACTAGCACTTGTTTTTATTTTATTTTTAGTAATGCAAAAGGGAATAGCTTTTTTCTCAATTTCACTAGTAGCTATTCATTAGATACTGGTACTAGTATTCTCCAACGACTAGCCATTTCCCAGTATTTATTCCAGTTATCATAGTTCTAATTGTACAGAGACTAGAAGTTTATTAAACAGTAGCGTGTATTCATAATATTGATATTTGAACCACAGATCCCTACAGAATTCAATTGCATAAATTAGCAATTTTTTAACAGAAACCATGGAATAGGCTTTAGTCAGGGTAGATGCCATATTGAATTAGGCTATACGGGTCATTGACGAATAAGGTTTTTAAAGGTGTAAAAACATAATGGAGATAAAATTAGTTTTGAAGTGTTAACAATGAGATTGTTATAATCAATTAACACTGCTTTTGTCTTTTTTTTTTTTTTTTTTTTTTTTTGGAAACAAATTTTGTAAAAAAAAAAAAAAAAAAGTCATTTGGTTTAACCAAAATTTTGGTTTTACCGAATGACAATATTTTCAAACAATGCTAACAGTCTGATATCTAGCTAGCTAGCAAAAGGATAATCAAACATTTTATATTTAGTACAAGTTTTTAAAATATTACAACATTTTCCATGTTTTATAGCGGTTGTACTGAATGACCTGATGTTTCGGGACATGGGTATGAGCAAGTGAAAACATGACTTTTTCAAATAGTTAAAAGAGAGTTAGTTACTTTGCTTCACAACCATGTCTGAATGATGTCACACACATGATATTGACCGCATGACTTGTTCCAAAATGGTCTCTTTAGACCTCCAAATGACATCAATGAAATTAATTTCTCCGGATATTCTTTCTCTTAACAAAGCAACGGCTTCTGCACATAATTTAATACCATTTTGCACTACGTTGACATATGATGTAATAAAATCATGCCAGAATAAAAAAAACCAAAACATTTATTACATTTTAAGATATTTTAATCACAAATGAAATGGCTGTATTGGCCTTTGGACGGTTAAACCGAATGACCTTTTGACACTTCAAAATCTTTAAAATACCCTTTTAAGTAGCAAAATATAATTTAAACCTTTTGGATTCAATAAATGAGATCTAGCTGTACTACCTTACACACTTTGGATGTCATATCTTTGTTTCTTATTATTACTAAGACCTTTGGATAAAAAAAATGACCGGCCACGTCATTGACCCATACATGAACATGGGATTGTGTGAGAGACAGATTTACAATGACATGCACTGCATAAATGTTCTATATCACATGTAATTTTCAAAACTCACAACTTTATAGAGTTTTTTCTACTGAACTTTTTTGTAAACATCAGCTAAACAAATGGTATGTTGTTAATCATTTGAACTCGCTGTACTTCCATTCATCCTCGTTTTCATTTCTGTCAAAAACTAAATATTTCTCTACCCTGACCCTGAGGTTTATATTGTGACTACAGCAAAACAATAAGAACTTTATTTGAATGTAAAACAGAAGGACGACTAGTTTGTTTTAAGAAATAAATTGCTTGCCACATTCTCTTATCTAAAGGTCCTATCCTAATGTCATGACTGAAATATACATGCTGTGTTGTGGTCATACTCTCCAATTACTGGCCTGTTTTATTCATTCATGAAGAACTGACAGATTTTCGTTACACCAGAAATGATGGCCAAGGCCAGAAATGGGAAGTTTTCATGTTGTAGAACGTGAGTTTCACATTGTGAGTGTAGTCATGTATTAACAAAAGTCATTATTATTGCACTTAGACATGAAACAGGAAATATGAGCATTCATAACGTAATAGCAAGAATTGGAGTGGCGGTGGAAAGAGGCTTACCGGCAGCCGCCCGGAAGAGGTCCGCACCGGCTTAGGTTCCGGCCCGTGGGGGGTTGCGTACAAACAGTTGGGTCTCTGCTCCGCAGCTGTTGTGTTCCCGATTTGAGTGAAGTATCCAGCCGGTACCAAATTCATCGGTGGGCTTGCAAGTCCCGTGTTGAAAAACTCCGTCCTCACCGCGGAGAACATTTTCTTCTGTGGGCACGAGAGTCCAGATACTGCTCCTCTCCCAGAAGCAGGAGAAATCCCTCTGGGTATCCGCATCATTTTGCGCACGAAAACCCGCGAAAGTGACGCAAAAGAAACTCGTTTATTACTCAAATCGCGTCTATAAATTTACTGAAGAACGAATCAACCGTCAAAATGAATATGTGTATCTTAAAAGAGTAAGACTGCAAATGCTACAGACGATATGCACTTTAGTTTAATAAATACTGTTAAAGTTTTAGATAAATTATGCGTGAAAATGACAAAAATATATAAACATCCGACATACACAAAACTCTCGCAGGGTCCTTTGTTGTAGTGGCACGAGAGAGGCTATTATGCCTTAATATAATGCAAATAACTTAAGTTAAACGTATATTAAACGCACCAGGGTCATTCAACTTGATAAATATATCTTTAAAAGGTAAACAAAGCTTAGAAATGGTTCCTTTCGTAGTTCTTGCGCAAAGCCGGCGATGGTGGGAATCGTTCCTGTGTGTCTGTAATCCCTCTCCGGCAGAGAAGCTTTGCTTTGACATCAGCTCAACAGAGGACTGCTATTTTAGCGCCAAATTACGTCCCGCGAAATTTGGATCTCCCGCGGTTGGAGACGCTCAGCGATTGGCTGCTGGCACGCCTCACTCGTTCGGATTCTGAATATATTTACATGTAACAGTTGGTGCCTGGCGTTCTTCCTCTTAAAGAGACAGCTCCCTTTTCATCTCTTTTGTGAACAGAATACTCTACAACAACAATAGCGTTATCAAACGTATCCTAATCATATTTAGATTTAGCATATAGATATAAATATATTTCATATTATACATAAAACGAACAGTTTACTCACAAATTAACTCATATCACTTAAAATACACATTTGTTCTATAAAAAAAGCATATAAAACAACCATCAAAGCATTAGATAAAATACATCATAACGTTGATAAATGACTTTACAGCATGCCCATTGTGTTTCCATGGGTTGAAAATAAATCATTGTCATAGATTAATCTTAAATGTCAATGTTTTTCAACGGCAAAATGGAGAATAGTTGACTCTGGTGTGGCCTGACTCTGTGAAAAGAGACTTAAGGAGAAAACAAGAGCTTTAAAGCCCTAAACAACCCCACAGAAAAGAACCTTTACACTTGAAAGGATCTTATCATCTGGCACAAAAAGTGAACCCCCCACCATGCTGCAGATGATTGCTGAGACTCTCCCACCCAGCCATTTGCCCAATAATGGCTTTGTACTTTGTAGTGTTTAGAAGAGGCATAGTCCTTCCTTCCAAATAAACTACTGCAGTGGAGCAATCATTGCCAGCTTTTAAAACAACTACAAATAAATATGACATACTGAACCATCATATAATAAAACAGCACATACAAATGTTAAATAGTGATTGTGATCGTACGGTTTGATTAGGAATGTCTTATCACACAGTAAAATCACTAGAATTCTCCAGTAGATCTTACCATAACTGAGTTCTAGAAATGCAGTTGTTTAAAATTAACCAGGGCTGTGGCAAAATGCCCCACATAATTAAAATGTGGAGGCAGAAAAATGCCCTTCTCGTAAATTACTCTGTTTTGATGTAATAGGCATAGATGGGTTTAGTGCCTCTGCAGATAATGTGGTGACCTTTATAATTGTCAGATATCTCAGACAGGGCCGTTTCAAGCATAGACGAACTAGGCGGTTGCCTTGGGTGCCACCAGCTGGAGGGGGCGGCCAAAAGAGCACCTAACAAAAATGCACCAGTACATTTAAGCAGCTGATTATTAACATAACAAAGATATATATTTTAAAATGTTATTGGAAAGATGGTTACAACTAAAGTTTTCCATTTCACATGTGGAAATAAAATTAAAAGCTTAGTGATAGCCTATCAACATCTTATATGAAATATTGTAAAGGTAAACTATAATTTTGGCCCTCTAGTGGTTAAAAAACAAAACTGCATGCACTTTGTGTAAGAACATTGTTTTGGTTTTGCTTGACTGTGCAGATGAATATGGCCCTTTACAAAAGATAATGTTTTACAATGAACTCTGTTAGAGAGCTACACATGGCAATTTATTTGTTTAATGAAATACATTACTCACCTCTTGACTAATAAAAAAAATCTTTGTGGAACTACAACATTTCAAATCCCTCAGTTCTCGCCATCTCCGAAAAGCCAAGCCAGTGTTGATTCTTCTCTTTTTTGCCAGCTGACTCTCCTCTGTTTGACTTTTTTTTTAAACGGGTGATTCCCTGGCATGGATGGTCAAGATTTTGTGGCTCCATGCCATCCTTTTATGCTCATTGTGAAGACTAACCTATGCCACCATACATGCATCAAAGTAGCCAGAGAAACTTTGCTCTGTTTGCGGATATGACGAGAGGATGAGTGACGTATGTGTGCAATTTCCCATGAAAAACATCCCACTAGGTCTAAAATAAAAATGTGTTTTGAAAGGATTGATTATGTATTGATTCATTTTTTAATTTTTTTTGTTTTGAACAAAAAAGTTACATGTCAGAAATGGTCCTATACTCACATCTTTGCTTTTAATGAGAATCTTTGGTTACACTTTATTTTACAGTGTCATTGTTACACACGTTACATGTAGTTACTGTAGCAATAACTAGAAATTATGCATATTTACATGCAATTAACACTAAACCAAACACTCACCCTAAACCTATAGTAAGTTCATGCGGTTAATTATTTTTACTCAATACTTAAATGTATAATTACACAGTAATACTGACACCTTGAAATAAAGTGTAACCAAATCTTTTAGCAGAGTATTTATTGTGGTATAATATCTGGTGCATTATTTATTGTTACCTTTGTCACTGATTTTAAAGGTAACAGCAAGAATTGTTTAGACTGAGAATTATTTGACATAAATTAATGATATGGGTCAAATATTTGTGTGATACATAAGAAAATGCTTTAATGATGTCTAAAAAAAAGAAAGAAAAAGACCTCACATAACCAAATCCAAAGGGCAAATTTTGTCATTTTTATGCAGATGCTGTATTACCAAACCAACTTAAAAGGGAGTGCACATTATTTAGTTTCAAAAGTTTCTTCTAGGGATACAAGTCATGTAAAAAGGTTAGGCATAAGATGCCAAAGTGGATTATTTACAAAACGAATGTTTCAAACTAGTAAACAGTAAGATAAGTCTTTATTGTGACTTATTCTCGGTCATAGTAAAGCACGTGACACAGCATATAGGCCTGCTATAGCAACCAATGTACACAAAAATGTTGTGAGAAGGTTCGCGTCGTTTGCTCTAGTGCGCCCTCTTCTGGAGTGACATGGACATGCATGGCATTTTTATTTTATTTATTTTTTATTATTATTATTTCTTCCTTTTTTTGAATGGGTCTTTTGGTTAAATGCCTGAAATAAGGTATGTGGTTAACACAGGCTCATGATATTTTAAGATATCAGTCAAGATATCAGTAATACCACCTTTAATTTGTTTAAATATATATTCTTGTCTTAAAAAAGGGGGATTGCTAACGATTGTCGGGGTATTAAACATCACACAGAATAGGTAAACTCATCTAGGCCTACTCACTAGACCGATTCACAGTCTCATTGTGATTAGAACTATTCTAAACTATTCTTACTCAAACGTTTAGGAAAATGAAAGTTGGCGGAAGCTGAACGGTAGTCATGCGATGGTGGTTAGTTTATTGCTTACACGTTTAATGAAACAATTCATAAAAGTTGTGGTCATTTGTGAAGATTATCATGATGATGCACAAAACGTGTGAGAATCATAAATCAAAACCTTCTGCAGTAATCCAAAATCCAATGGAAAACAGGGTGATGCTAACCTCCGTCATCACTTCTGAAAGGAGAGACTGGATTAGGGTCATATTATACTTATTTGAACAACGGAAAACTGTCTAAAATATAAAATTATCATATTTACATTTATTATATTTATGTTGAGTACAAGTGAGCAATACATTCACAGATGGGTAAATTATAATGACGGTAACAGAGAAAATTTAATATGGAAGTTTAAGCCTCGGTAATTGGGGCATGTGATGCTTTAAAATGGAGTAACACGTGAAATGTAGGTTTCTGTAGAATAATTTATTGTATGGAATCAAAAGTGCAACAACTATCCAATATCTCCTCAATATAATAATTAAATTTCATTCACACGCTGCCTACTATTATTTACGTACAAGCCGCCACATGATGGCGCCAGTTTATTGTTTGCGATGCAAACGAATATATATGTATGCGATTGTTATTTTGAACACTGGGTGTCGCTATACGACCTATTATGGTCCCACAGAACACCTCACATTACTCAACACCCAAATCTTAAACCTTAAGTGTGGAGACGGTCAGCCCCTTAAGACCATAATCCCTCTTTTGGAGTCCATATGAGTCGAATGGAATTAATGCTGGTGCTTATCACAGTTTGACTACACGCCACTCTTTCTGAACTCTACTTCTGTGGGCAAAGGTCTTTTTGAGAGAAAGAGAGACAGACACTCAGAGGACAGTTGTGCTATATTTAAATACAAGTGACTCACATTTAAACATTGTTGTGTAGGCCTGTAACAGATCATATGCTAAACACAAAAAAGTCCACGATGACTCTATCTGGAAAGATTTTTGGCAGATGCACTGTACTTTTACTTTTTTAACCACTATTATTCACTTTATCCTGCTTTTACCTGTATGTAGTGTTTTATAAACACTTTCTCTTTAGAGGAAATCACTTTAACTCATTTTTTTAAAGAGAAAACACATATCTATATGATAGGTTATACCTGAAGCTTGCAAAAAGAGTTAAGAAAAGATACAAAACAACATATTTGCTCACTTTCATTTATGATTTATTTTTTTTGTGTAAAAAGAGTAAGTACAAAGCAAAAACAAAACTCTTAAAGGAGTTTATGAAACTCGTTGATCTGACAGTCTGTAGAAATAGACAATCCCCACAAACATATACAATCCACTCTATATTATAGAGTTCAAATTCTAATCCACGTCTGTATTCCCACTGCCCAAGGCCCCTATAAAACAAAAACTCCCGTCAAGCATAATATGTACATCATCTCAGTGATCGAGAAGCTCACTGAGACCGAACTGCGGCCATGCTGAAATGTGGAAATGTTTTCAAGAAATGTTTTCAAGGATGGGGGGGGGGGCTATCCAAGAATGGCCATAGAATGGCTGGGAAGGAAGGGTGTGTGAAGAGAGATATTATTTAGTCCAAATAGTCAGGAATGTAGCCAGTACAAAATATACAATGCTTGATTGTTGGCACAAAAAACAGGAATGATTAAGGAAAAAAAAATTGGAGGGCTTTTCTTTTTTTGTGATCTTAAAAACTCCTCGGCTTTGGTTTGTTCAAGTGTCCAGTGACCAAAGAATAGACAGCTTGAGAGGGGCGCAGATTGCTTTCCCACACTCTGAATAGAGCCTCACTCCTTCACCCGGCTCACCCCTTCACTCTCTTTTCTTCCATAAGTGGAGGAGAAAAGTTTCTATCCCGCACCTGCAGCATAGATGAGAGGGAGAAAAGTTAACTCAGAGCTCACACACACACACACACACACACACACACACACTGATCCACAGGCAGACTGCAGACAGTCTGGCGCCAAATGAAAAACTTTCGTTTGCTAGAGCTGATAGGGGAATCCAAGCTTGTTTGCTGATTGGCACGATGACCAAATTAAATTAGGACACTGGACAGACTTTGTGTGAGCTGTCTGACATAATATTGTCCTTTATAACATTTACCAAAAACATGAGATTTAATGACTAATCAATTAACGACTTACTTCCACTTTACAATAAAGGTTCCATTTAAAACCAAAACTGATTTTCCAGTCGAATACCATAGGAGATGCAGTTAAGGTTCCACAAAGAACTTTTTATTCTTGATTTTTTTAGGAAAACCATGAATGAACTGGAGCTTTAAAGAACTCAGAACTACGACACCGGTCTGAAAAAACTATAATAAAAACATTAAGGCCTTGTTCAATCTCCAAAGAATCATTTTGTTCTTCAAAAAGTTTCATTCTAGGTTCTTCAGGGCAAGAACGCTTCTTGTTTGAATTTTCCTTTCCTTTCCTTTTTTTTTTTGGGGGGGGGGGGGGGGGGGGGATATAACAACCGAACAACATCTGACTAATTTATAAAGTAAAATTATTTAAAATAAAGAAACTGAAGCGTACCATTGACTGTTGTCATTCCTTTGTCCTAATGGCACATAGCTCCATCCTCTTTGGAGAAATTACGGGTCATCTCTGAGTTCTACAGGGAGAAAAGACAGTTTATATTTATTCAAATGCACTTTATACAGATTAATATAAGGCAGTAAGAGACAATAAATAACATTGCGCGCACCTTCATTGACATGAACATGTCAGGCGTGTTTTGTGAGTCCGTCTCGTTTTCCAGTGCTATCTGCAAGTCGAAGATGTAATCTATTACATGCTGAAGAATCTCCACTTGGCTCACGGACTTGTTCTGAGGGATGCTGGGCACCAGTTCTTTGAGTTTAGAGTAACAGTCATTCATGTCGGACAGCTCCTCAGAGGGACTCTTGCAGCGGCTAATCGCGAGACTCTGCTCTGAGATACAGCACACAGCTTCATAACAGCTTCTGACTGAGCGAACGGGGCTGATCGCCTTCATTCTGGATCTGGCGTCTGACTTGCTAGTAGAATCCAACCGTAGAGATGCCTGAAGAAGTCCTTCGTCTGGACAGTGAGATGAACTAGCTCTCCAGTTTGATAGATATCCAATATCTGACTCCTTTCGCGTCTCGCGGTCATTGAACGATGGCAGCACGAGCAGGCAGGCGGACGCTTTTTAAGAGCTGCTTCGTGTAGCACCGCCCCCTTCAGAAATAAATAAACGCTCATGTGCCGCGCAGCCAATAGTAGGAGGTGTATGAGCGCGGAGACTCCGCCCTACGCAAATTGCTAACTCGTGATTGGAAGCGTTGACATGTCAGTCAGATAAAATGGTGGAATGAGGAAGAGCTGTCAGAATAACTAGAGATTTTCACTGATGGATTTGAGTGAAGATTACGCGTCAGTAAACCGAAACGGAGCTGGGTCAGCTTGTATAGTAGATTAAATATAAACTTAGCTTAAAGTTCACATATATTTTCCCCCATAGCCTATTGAAATTGAAATGAGTTTCAGAATTCAATTTCGTTGTGAATTACGCCAATAACTTGCTTATTTATAGTGGGCACGACTTGAACTTTAACACAGAGGAAAAATGGGAGGAAAATAGTTTCATCTGCTTATGAACATCTTGTCTCAGCTCAGACATGATATGGATAAACTCCATAAATCTGCTACTCCCGTGACCTGCAGACAAACTGGCGTCGGGAATGAATTCCCATAGGAGACACATGCAATGATATTAAATATCGATACAAGACACCATTTTTGGCTCTCTAAAATTTAAATCTTTTTAATCTTAAAATAAAAACTTTGTAAAAATCAAAGTGGTGCCAAAGTCACAACAGAAACGAGTTTTCCAAGTAATGAATCGAGTTTGAAACGTTGATTCGTCTCTTGATTATCATGCCAATAGGGTAAATATAGATCTTGTTTATTAAAACATCTCCTTAATATTCTCACGATCATAGAATATTAATAACCAACTCAGGAAACTCTGAAACAAACTAGTGTGTGTGCGGTTTTTGTGCATTCTAAAAGTGTTACTCGTTATCTATAAATAGATCATAACTATAACTGTCTCCCATGACTCTTTTTTTATATGAAAAGGAAGCTTCGCAAGCTTCAATAAAACTATAGCCTGACTCTCGTTCCAGTTTTAACCCAGCGCATTTTTAGTTTACATCAAGATGTGTCCCCTCTTTTCTCACAGTGCTGTTTTTGTGAAGGAATGCGCTGGCGGGCCAGCTGTGTGTCCTGTGCCGCTCCAGCTGTGTTGATCTAACGCGAGAGTCCCAGACAGCCTGGCGCCGGGCTCCCGACGTCATCCATTCACGCGCACCAGCGCGCACCCCATCTGCAAAAGACTGGAGCCGCTCTAATTGGTCAGCCCGGTTGTCGATCAAGCTATAAAACCCACCCCAACCACTCGCACAAGACATGTAGACTTGCCCGCACAATTTATTTGCGCACACCTGGACTTAGATTCAGTGAAGAGTTTTTCCGTGTGTAAAGCTCTTCAGTCTGGCTAGATTAGTTAAACTAATACAAAAAGCAGCTTTGTTTTCTCTGACTGAAATGGTATAATAGTTTTTAAATAAAACATTGTTTTGCTTAAATGGTACATATTTTGTCATGTTCAAACTAGTTTTAAATGTGAGTTGATCTTAGTCAAGTGAAACACCATATTTCATTTTACAAGGCTTTGAGGAACATATCGAAGTGAGGTTCAGTTGCAGTCCGATATCGGGCCTATAAAGTTGACTGCAAAAACCTGTCTATTAGGCTAAATGTTTTGGTGACTGGCCTATTCACACCTTTTGTTTTATGTGCATGCAACCGGATGAATGCGCTTCTTTGCGGGTTGTGCTAATTACCTGGTGCACAGAAACTGTCCGTTCAGTTGATGTTGGCCTCTTCGCACGGCCACAACAAATTCAGCCCTTACCTTTCTTGCAGTCTGACAGCATGGACGGCCTCTGCAGGTACGCTGTCAGAAAAAAAGGTATACGCTGCTTGTCACTGGGGCAGTATCCTATGGTACAAAGGTACTAATATGTACTTTTACAGTACTAATATGTACCTTTAAGGTACAAATATGCACTTTTAAAGTACTAATATATACCTTTAAGGTACTAATATGCACCATTTAGGGGTAAGTAAGGTGCAAAGATGTACCTTTTCACTTTTGTACCTTAGGGTACTGCCCCAGTGACAGCGCTGTACCTTTTTTTCTGACAGTGTACCCAGTTGGATTCAACAAATAGCAATAAAGAATGAAAAAGAAAGAAAAAGATGTGGGTGTGAGAGCAAGAGGTGGAAGGATAACCCTCCCAAAAATTAAAATAAACATCTTTGAAAACAGATCATCATCATCTCTGCTGATACAGCGCAACTCCCTAAATGTTTGATTGCGAGAAGCCACTGTTTTGTCTTGAGCATTATGTTACACTAGTGCGATAAAATGTACAGTATGTCTCTGCCTATCACAATATGAAGGACAAGGACAGTGAGTGAACTGCCTTGGGTTGCCCATTTTACTGTCCTCCTTGTGCTTATTATAGCTGATTACAACTAATAACGTATAAATAATATTATTATAACTATAACTCATATTATAATATTATAACTACTGTTACTTATGTTTATCTATTTTATTAATTAGTTGATTTAAAGTTACTTTAGTTAGTAGGCCTAATTTCACAAACGTTCCAGACTGTCTTTCCGCAAACCTTGATACTTTAGCTTCTTTTGGAACTATTTTCATTGGCTCCTAATATGAACCAACTGGCCATTTTATGTCTAAAATAATGTAGTCTGCAATAAATATAAATTGTAGGCCTATTTCATTTGATTTCACACCACAATTTTATTTTATCTTATTTGTTGATAAAGCAGGCCTAATTTTTACTCCATTTGCAATATAAATATGCAGTTATGTCATGCTAATAAAGCACATTGAACTGGAATGAATATGCCCCTTATTATGCCCTAATCACGTGACGCACCACATACCTCGTGCACTGACCTGACGTGCCATTTGATCTCTTATAACAGCAGCATTTTGATTAATATAAAAACTACATTAAGTACTTGTACTGAATGATTCAACAGGACACACGAGGACGTATTTCATTCTCATTCTGTTTAGTTATGTGTGACTGCGGTGTCTGTGGATCAGGTCCGGTACAATCGGGTCTGTTTTTCAGCGCATGGGAGAATGTGGCGACTGGCGTCAGTGAGTCTGCCCTGCTCCGCGTCCCCGCCCTCTGCTCGCCCCCGCGCCTCTGTGCAGCTGGACGCACACAATCAAGCCATCAACAATCGCCGTGCATAATTAGCGCGGCCCTCCACCCCCTCCCGCCCTCATCACTCCTAAAGAAAATCTTTCAAGGCGTTTTTTCCCTCTTCGTCGACAAAGCCTCTCTATTTGTCCAATGGCAATAAGGAATCGCAGAAGGAAGACGAAAACCGCAAAAATATAGCCTATTCCACAGAGAAAGGAGTGTCCACGTCTTTTGAGTGATATCGAGAGTGTAAAACAGCAGAAGGGATGACATATAGAACAGTGTTAATTGAGTTTTAATAGAGCAATTTCTTTATCTTTCTCTGATTAATATGTATCTATGTATCTATGTATCTATGTATCTATCTATCTATCTATCTATCTATCTATCTATCTATCTAGCTAATTAGCTTGCTAGAGTTGTAGAAAAAAATGTTTTTTAATGTCATGCAGGACAGCCAGACTGATCAGTCTGTACCTAAATGTTTTGATAGAAATCTCTTGAAGAGAGAAAGAAGGGGATCGTGGACATTGGACAGTGTTTGAGCCATAAACCCAGTGAAAGAGTAGGCTATACCAGAGTGCTTAAATGACATAACTGGTAATGTTTGTAATTCCAAGGTTAAATAGGGCTACACAGTAGGTACTTATCCTGGGGTCAAACGCACGAGTATCACACAGCATATGCACCGACTACAAAAACAGATTGAGACAGGAGTTGGATGTAGATGACAGGAACAAGGGAAAAAGAGAAGGGTTGAAAGAAGGATAAAAGAGGGCAAGACATTATATGAGACAGAACTAGTCAGAGCCAAAAGCCCTCTTGTCCTTTGCAGACATTTTTACAGCGAGTATCTGCATGTAAATTAGATCCAATATGCACTCATTTCTGGGTCAATGATGCTTTGACATCACTGAGTTTCTGAGGTCTCTCAACCTCAAAGTATGTGTAGACGCACATATATGTACACATTCACACGTTCATTTGAGATCCATGAACAGATGATCTGAAAGAGTCATTGAGAAACAAACAGCTGATTTCTTGACACATGGTCTCCCTCCTTTTGCTGTTTCAATCCAGGTCACTGCCTCTTCTTCCTCAAGATGCTACATACACACACACAATAACTGACCTGATTTCTAGACCCATCGTGGATAGACAGTCAACTAATCAGACATAACTAACCACTCATCCTCTGAGATGAAAGCGGAGATCATATAGGGGGCTTTGATTTGTGAAAAAGATCAGTGATTAGGGTGCATATACAGTAATAACACGCATATATGCTTTTAGATTCTTTCACAGCAAAGTTGCTCAGTTTTAACCTTCAAACCACTGATGTAGTATGATTAAACTCTTTAGATAAGAGAGCAGAAGACAAATGATATGATTATTCAAGGTCATTGCGTTAATTAGTTAATAATTGTGAGACAATAGAGCAGCTAGCACAGAAACAACAGTAAAGCTCAAGAGGTCATCAGCACTTGACGTGGCTGTGTTCTAGCTAATGTCAGGGTGACCCGACGAGATTATGGGGGTTGTGGTAAAGCTAAGCTTACGTCGATTCAGCATTCCCTGTCTGATGGGGTGGTGGTGGTGGTGGGGTGCTTAAGATAGAGAGCTGATGACCTTTGACTCGCGAAGAGGCCATAAAGAGAGAAGCACAGAGTAATTAAGATAAGATTCACAGTGAGAAACGACTCCAGTAAACAAACTCTCCCGCAATGTCTCAGTGTGAAACGCTTCAAATAAACAAACAATCATTTGCATCATGAGTTTTTGATCGGCCAATTATGAGTGTTTTGGGATGTGAGAATGTGTAAATGCGATCATGTGTTCGGGTGTGTGGATTTAGTTTGTGTGATAAAGAGGCGTGTTTAATTGCAGGATTGTGTGTGTGTTGTTTATTCTGTAATGGGTGTTAAATAACCACAGAGATGCTCACCTGTGTCAACGGATTGAGTTAATTATCAGCTTTCAGACGTCTACCAAGGTCTGACCATCAACAACGATGGAGAGAGAGCGCGATAAGCATGCAAACACTGTAATCATGTAGAAATGCTGTTTTATAAGAGAAGTCAGAATTTTGTGACAGGATTCTGTTTATAGAACTTCTCATTCATTTCTATGGTGTCTGCAAACAATGATTGACTGTCTTACAACTCTGACAGCAATTCAGTGATGTCAAGGATGTCATGTGATTGGTTATCAATTGGACAGATGATCCAAATTGACTGTTACTCTCCAATGGTAGAGCCATGGAGGTTCTGGGATCACATTTTAGTTATAACAAAGCAAACCATGTCTTGAACATAGATTTTTTAGTTTTTAATAAAGCATAAAGAAACAAAACAGTGAAGGAAAATGTTGCTAACACAATATATATCAGATATGTCCATTAACAACTGTAGAAAAAAAATAACATTACAATGTCCAGAAATAGTACATTGAGAACTCAATGTTTAATGTGATAGTTTTATAAAGCAAAATATATTATTAGTTCTGAGATTCTTCAATTTAGTGAATAAATACGTAGATTTGCAATTAATACTTAAATTCCCTAGTGGTCTGGTGGTGGAATTTTTGTTAACAGTATCAAAGGTTCCGTGTTCTAATCCGCCCTCGTATAGTTTTTTTCCCCCTCATTAAAGGGTTAGTTCACCCAAAAATGAAAATTCTGTCATTTATTACTCACCCTCATGCCGTTTAACACCCGTAAGACCTTCGTTAATCTTCGAAACACAAATTAAGATATTTTTGTTGAAATCCGATGGCTCAGTGAGGCCTCCATAGCCAGCAATGACACTTCCTCTCTCAAGATCCATAAAGGTACTAAAAACATATTTAAATCAGTTCATGTGAGTACAGTGGTTAAATATTAATATTATAAAGCAACGAGAATATTTTTAGAATAATGACTTATTTAGTGATGGCTGATTTCAAAACACTGCTTCAGGAAGCATTGGAGAACAATGAATCAGTGTATCGAATCGCGTGTCAAACTGCCAACGGCTGAAATCAAGTGACTTTGGCGCTCCGAACAGCAGATTCGATACACTGATTCATTTATGATCCGATGCTTCCCGAAGCAGTGTTTTGAAATCGCCCATCACTAAATAAGTCGTTATTTTGTTTTTTTGGCACTCCAAAAATATTCTTGTCACTTTATAATATTAATATTGAACCACTGTACTCACATGAACTGATTTAAATATGTTTTTAGTACATTAATGGATCTTGACAGAGTAAGTGTCATTGCTGGCGATGGAGGCCTCACTGAGCCATCGGATTTCAACTAAAATATCTTAATTTGTGTTCCGAAGATTAACGAAGGTCTTACGGGTGTGGAACGGCATGAGGGTGAGTAATAAATGACAGAATTTTCATTTTTGGGTGAACTAACCCTTTAAAATCAAATATGTCCATCAATGGTTGTATATCAAGAGCAGGGACATGTTTGTGTGCATTTGTTTGTGATTTTAACGGAAAGAATACAACCTCCGCAACGGCGTTAAGCGATCAATTGATGCACTCGTGAAGATTATGCACAAGCAAAAAGAGAACATAAACCCTGCCTACTTTGATTTGATTGGCCATCTCAATCATTTTGACATTAAGAGCGCTCGTCAAACTGCTGAGGCAGAACAGACTAAAAATGTAAATTTTTAAATTTTTTTGTCATCCTAACAACATACATGCTGCGTAATGAGTGCAGCAGAGCAGTGCAAGACTTTCAAATAATATTGGGGGGATGATTTAGCCATTTCTAATTATTGGGGCGGACTTATCCCCCTCAATGTCTATGGTGGTTACGGACCTGTAACAAGGTATTTTAGGCAGCATAATTAAGAACATCTATGATCTATGAAGATTTAAACACCATGCCTTAAAATGTTGCCTCTGTAGGAGGCACAGTAGATTTTGGAAAATGATAAATGTTTAATTGAATTCAGGGGCCTCTAAACATTCTGAAATCTTAAAGAGTTAGTTCACCCAAAAATGAAATTTCTGTCATTAATTACTCATCCTCATGTTGTTCCAAACCTGTATGACCTTCGTTCATCTTTGGAACACAAATTGTTGATGAGATCCGAGAGGCTTTTTATCCTGAAATTACCACATTCAAGGTCCAGAGAAGTAGTAAAAACTATTTTGTTAAAATAGTCAACATGACTACAGTGGTTCAACCTTAATGTTATGAAGCGACGAGAATACTTTATTCAACAACAACAACAAAAAAACGAATTTTTCTCTCCCCGTCATTCTCCTACGCTGTTTACTTTGCAGCACTTCCAGGTAAATATAGTTGTTATTTTTGTTTTTGCGCACAAAAAGTATTTTGTTGCTTCATAACATTAAGGTTAAACCACTGTAGTCACAATGACTATTTTAACGTTTTTACTACTTTTCTGGAACTCTGGTATTTTCGTGCTTTCTATGGAGGATAAAAAACCTCTCCGACTTCATCAAAAACATCTTAATTTGTGTTCCGAAGATGAACGAAGGTCTTACGGGTTTGGAATGACATGAGGGTGAATACTTAATGACAGAAAGTTCATTTTTGCGTGAACTTATACTAGTCCTGTGAAACGTGAGTCACGAGAAAAGAGTTAATCAAAAATTGCATGGATGCATCAGAAAATGCATTTTTCTCAGACTTTATAACACTATTGTTTAGGTTTAGGGTAGCGTAACATGTAGGTGGTACATTCTTTTCAAGCGCAATAGAGCATTAACCTCCTAGCGTACTCATCAGACATCAATCATTATAATCCTTCACGTTTATTGCGATCTCAGAATTCAGGCCAGCTGATAATACCTAGAATATCAAAATCAACCGCAGGCGGTAGATCCTTCTCCTATTTGGCACCCAAACTCTGGAACAATCTTCCTAGCATTGTTCGGGATGCAGACACACTCTGTCAGTTTAAATCTAGACTAAAAACACATCTCTTTACCCTGGCATACACATAACACATTATCAATTTATATTTTAAAATCCGTTAAAGGATTATTAGGCTGCATAAATTAGGTCAGCCGGAACCGGGAACACTTCCTATAACACCAGATGTACTTGTTACATCAGAAAAAGAATGGCATCTACTCTAATATTAGTCTTTCTGTTTATCCCGAGGTTTACCGTAGTCAACCGTATCCGGGCCGTATCCAGCTGAGACCAAGGACCTGCGCCTTGACACGACCACAACGCAGCCCTGAAGTATCAGCAGAGATCGAGTCAACTAGATCATCCATTGTGAAGGCCTCATCGACACGACTGCCAGTGCCACAGTTCCTCAACAAACCGTCCATACCGGTGTGATGAATACGATCCTCAATTGGACACGACCACAACGCAGCCCTGAAGTATCAGCAGAGATTGAGTCAACTAGATCATCCATTGGGAAGGCCTCATCGACACAACAGCCAGTGGCGCAGCTCCTCAACAAACCGTCCATATACCGGCGTGATGAATACGATCCTCAACTGGATGGAACTGAAATAAATACTTTGATTGTTGCGATCCTATCGGACTTATGATAGCAAACTGATTCATAACAAAGCACTGTTCGCCAGAGGAGAACTGGCCCCTCGACTAAGCCTGGTTTCTCCCAAGGTTTTTTTTTCTCCATTTTAACACCTATTTGCCACTTGTTTGCCACCTGATGTCACCTGTTGGAGTTTGGGTTCCTTGCCGCTGTCGCCTTTGGCTTGCTTAGTTGGGGACACTTGACATTTGACTTGACATTTGATATTCAACAGTATTCTTGACATTTTTTCAACAGTGCTTTGAACTGCCTGCATTGACACTATTCTTTAAGAGCTGCTGTGCAGCAAAATTTATGTACCAGTTATCAATGTAAAGCTGCTTTGACACAATCTGCATTGTAAAAAACGCTATATAAATAAAGGTGACTTGACTTGACTTGACATTTAATTTTAATTTTTGGCAGATTCACATTCGTCTGTTTTGGACAAAACTGAACCTACTTTCAGTGCCACCCACAGGACATTTCACTGTCGCAAAACATTCAAGAAGCAACGTAATATCACTTTGCAGAAATGTCATCACATTCACATTTTTTCCAAGAAAAAATGGTGGATGCTGTAGAGACATGATTAAACAGTTGAATACAGCTACATTTTCAAACTACAACATATGAGAACAGTCATTTATTTCAGACATTTATGGAGTTTTGCACCTGCATATGAAGCAATAAGTGTGTGAGAATAGCCGTGACTGCATGCTCCATACTCCAGCAGCACCTGCCCAGCCCTCAGGAGTTGCTGGTTATAGATGTGAGGGTTGCCGTAATCTCAGCTGTGGTCTCTGGGAAGGTGGGTGGTAGAGGAAAGATTGTTTAAGGTTAAAGACAGTGAATAAGACACCCACTTTCACCCCATAAAACACCACCATATGATTTGTGATTCTTATGCCTCGCTGCAGCTTCTGTATTACCGTAACCTTTAAATGACATCTAACTAACATCTGGAAGAGGTTATCCATCACCTGGCCCAGGCTTTGTGCCGTAATTTGAGCTGAAGTCATGCTGTCTCAGAGTCGGGTGCGCTGCTCTCGACGGAACCATAAGAGCAGCGCTCTCGCGCAGCAGGGACCTTAATGCGGCATGTACACACAATGGCCCAGATATGGTATTTTGTATGTTGTGGTGTTATTGTGTCTCTGTCTCTCATAATGGCCCATAATAAGCACAGAAGCACAGCTGGCGTGTTTTGGAGATGGCACTTCCTGAGGGAGTGTTCCGCCGAGAAATAATGACGGCTTTGATTGGACGGTGGGGAGAGAGTGGCAGTTCCTGCTCTTTTGTTCCATTGTACAGGAGATGGAATGGGAAGAGTGTGAGCGAGTGTGTTGGGAGATTATACACAGCTGTTGGAGATGTCATATTAAAGACACACTTCACACACACATGCATATCTTTCTGCCCTTCCTCGGCAAGACAAAACCCAAAAAATGCCATTATCACTTAAATCAGACAAAAATAAGTACAAAAAACAAACACACAGGACAGGTGTGCGCGTATAATTTTGCGTAATTCCAAGTAAATGCATTATCATTAATATATCATCTCTATCAGCCTGTTAATTGCTGTGATTACGAAATGCATAAATTTATGAACCGCAAAAGCAGATATAAACATCACAAGACACCAGAAAAAAGCAAAACTGCAAGAAGCGTTAATGAATGGCTTTTAAATGGAACGCTAGCATCTTCTACAATCAAACAAATAAATAACACCTTTATTTTTAGGTGACAGCAGCATATGTTCTCACTCTTCGTCACACACAGACAAACGTACACACTTTTTTTTCTGTTTGAGTGAATTTTCCATTAGAGTCTGCAAAGATCACAGGTTGGGTTGTTTCCTGCCACTGCAAGAGCGCAACCACAGCAGCTAACCAGTATCTGCTCTCACTGCAGCACCCAGGGCATTAATAACACACTCATCCGCACACACACACACTTCTTTTAACCTCAGCTGCAAGTTCTGTCTCTCTAAGATTTTCCATCTTTGCTTTACAGGCAACTGCATTACCCAAAAGTCACACCACACACGCACATTTGCAGGCATATATGTTCCTATACAGGCTTAGCATAAAGCTCTTTGAATTTTTCCTGCCATTTTTTTTGTCAGGTTTTGAGTGCTACAAGCTGAACAAAATGAACATAAAATGTAACTAATGAACATAAATGTAAAAAAACATGATGCCCATAGATAAAGTCAAATATATAGGCCTAATATAGGTAAAAAACAAACAAACATTTTCTTTTCAAATAATTTCTTTTGTATTGTGACATACATTTGAGTAAGAGATTACCATAAAAAAAAATAAAAAAAAAGAAAGAAAGAAAAAATGTAGGGTGGGGACTTGTTGCATTAGTTGTTGATTACATTTTGAGATTTGGGTGTTGTACTCAAAAATGGAGGCATTTTTTTTTTTTTAACAGAAGATCCAGTTTTGACATTTTGTTTAAACATTATGAGCTCAAAACATTTTTAAGAATTGTTCAGAATAAGATATACACTTCCTGGCCAAAAAAAAGGGTCACTGTTTGTATTTAAATAGGCATTGTCAATACAAGTTCTTGACCAAAAATTGATTCACCTCTTGATGGAAATAAATGTTGTGATGTTATTTCCATCCATCAAGAGGTGCATAAGTTTTTGGTCAAGATCTTGTATTGACAATGCAAGAGGTGAGCAATCTGCAAAATCTAATCCAGCACATCCCAAAGACTTTCAATGAATTTAAGGAGTCAGAGGTACCAATTCATGTGTGAAAATTATTCTTCATGCTCCCTCCCAATAATTCTTTCACAATTTGAGCCTGATGAATCTTGACATTGTCATCTTGGAATATGGTCATGATGCGTCTTCCTACATGGTTGTTTAAGAAATGAAAATCTACACACTCCACCAATTAGGGTTAGAAGAACGGTTGCAAACATACAACATGCTAGAAACATAATAATAATAACACTTTACAATAAGGCTCATTTGTTAACATTAGTTAATCTACTAACTAACATGAACTAACCATGAGCAATACATTTGTTACTATATTTGTTAATCTTTGTTAATGTTAGTTAGTAAAAATCCAGCTGCTCATTGTTTGTTCATGTTAGTTCACAGTGTATTAACTGTTAACAAATACAACTCTTGATTTTAATAATGTATTAGTAAATGTTGAAATTAACATGAACAAAGATTAATAAATGCTGAAGAACTGCAGGTCATTATTAGATCATGTTAACTAATGTAGTTAACTAATGTTAACTTAACAAAACTTAGTGTAAAGTATTACTGATCCAATCATAGACTCTTGGGCATTTGCCAAACAGTGACTTTTTGGTGGGATGGGCAGTGTATAATGTACTTATAAAAAAAAAAAAATAGTGGAAAACACAAAAATTAGTCAAGCATGCCCTTTTCATACAACCAGACTAAACCTGCTCAAGAACTACTTAAGTGACTTCTTTCACATTTCTCATGCACCAAGTGAGGCCCAAAACTACCACCCAATGTACTTGTTCATGTTAATGTGAATGAACAGAATTAGTTGTAGAACTTCACAAGATGAGAACATAGTGTTTGTTTGACTCAATGCCTCTCTCTGATCCTGACGGGACATCCAGATGTAAGAGTAGACAGACTGTAGCTGTAATGGTGCTTTATGCCCCCAGTTTACTATCATAGTTTCCTTTTCCCCTGTTATCTGTCTTTTTCTCAAAACATGTGCAGGCACATGTGTGTGCTTTTTATATAAGACAATGTTTAGACTTGAGGTCTACACTAGAAACTAGAAGTGAGAAATGAGGTCAAAATGAGATGCTGAGATACAGACATGTATAGTTTGTTCCTTTGGCATCGACTCAACAAAAGGTCAAAATTTGTTGTGTCAGGCATACACTAACATCTAAATACCACAACCATCATCGTAATCCCACAGTCCTTCCTTCCTCCATGTCTCACTTCATCTGCTCCCACTGAAGAGATCAGATGATGACTGGAGACATTCGGTCGTTGTGATCGCCCGCCGTGAAATTGGCCCTTGGGCATGGATGATCGGACACAAGTCACAAACGGCAGTTGGTGAGCTGAGGTGTTGGATTTCTGCGTTTCTTACTGATAAGGAAGGAGTGGGAGGGGAAACCGGACCCAGCCATGAAATCTCAGACTTGTGTCTGTTAGAAATCACAGGATGGAATTCAGTCCATTTTAGTTTTTCCCTCTCACTGAAGGAACTATTTTTAACGTGTAACTAGTAAAAGGGAGTTTGTCAAGACAAATTCTGAATGTTGGCTTGAATTCTTGAAAGTCTTTGAGGATGTTGCAGCAGAAACAAGCAGAAAGCTTTTAAGTTTAAAAGTTCAGCCAGCCAGACAGACAGACAGATAGACAGATAGACATAGAGATAGTCTGGTTGATATAGCTTTTGAAAAAAACAACAACAAGCAAAAAACTCTAACCTGAGTTAAAGTTGTCCTGCACTGAACTAAGCTCGAATTTGAACTGATGTTCTCCTGAAATGTCAGTTTATCTTGTGTTCGAGAACTATCCCTCCCTCTCTCCTCCCGTCAGGTCATTCATTAGGTAGAGATGAGACCTTATCTTGTTTGTTTGACACGCTACACTACTTTTTTTTTAGACAAATTAATCGCCGTTTCTGTTCAAAATTGGTAAATCTACCGAAAGAGCAAGCAGCAGGTAAAGCTTGCAAATCTGGTTTTCATGAAAGTCACTACCTAGCAATTAAAACACTTGACTGTCTTACACATAAACCCACAGTTCTCCCTCCACTGACAGGATATTGTAGACAACATAAATGGAAGATTATTTTACACATAAGGCAGTCCCGGTGCTAATAACTGTGAGGATTATATTATATATAGTCCAAAGTCCAGTTACACAAATGCTTGTTTTCTCTATGAGTTCTGATTGTTGATTTCAAACAGTTCAAAAGCTTCCCAGCTGAAAGGGAACATTCTCAGAATGTTCTAGAAGTTATGAACAAACATTATTCCAGTAACGTTAATAGAACATTTGTTCAAAATTATCTGGTCTTTAAGAAAGTCTTTAAAGGTGCCGAAGAACATGTTTTTAAAAGATGTAATATAAGTCCCCTGAATGTGTCTGTGAAGTTTCAGCTCAAAATACCCCATAGATTTTTTTTAATTCATTTTTTTAACTGCCTATTTTGGGGCATCATTATAAATGCGCCGATTTAGGCTGCGCGGCCCCTTTAATTCTCATGCTCCTTGCCCCAAGAGCTCGCGCTTGCCTTAAACAACATAAAAAAAGTTCACACAGCTAATATAACCCTCAAAATGGATCTTTACAAAGTGTTTGTCATGCAACATGTCTAATCGCGTAAGTATAGTATTTATTTGGATGTTTACATTTGATTCTGAATGAGTTTGATTGTGCTCCATGGCTAAAGCTAACATTACACACTGTTGGAGAGATTTATAAAGAGTGAAGTTGTGTTTATGAATTATACAGACTGTTTTTAAAAAATGAAAATAACGACAGTTTTGTCTTCGTGAATACAGTAAGAAACAATGGTAACTTTAACCACATTTAACAGTACATTAGCAACATGCTAACGAAACATTTAGAAAGACAATTTACAAACACCACAAAAAATATCATGATATCATGGATCATGTCAGTTATTATTGCTCCATCTGCCATTTTTCGCTGTTGTTCTTGCTTGCTTACCTAGTCTGTTGATTCAGCTGTGCACAGATCCAGACGTCCTGCCCTTGTCTAATGCTTTGAACATGGGCTGGCATATGCAAATATTGGGGGCGTACATATTAATGATCCCTACTGTTACGTAACAGTCTGTGTTATGTTGAGATTCGCCTGTTCTTCTGAGGTCTTTTAAACAAATGAGATTTATATAAGAAGGAGGAAACAATGGAGTTTGAGACTCACTGTATGTCATTTCCATGTTCTGAACTCTTGTTATTCAACTATGCCGAGGTAAATTCAATTTTTGAATCTAGGGCACCTTTAAAACGTTAGCACAAAAATGTTATTTATACATCATTCATGGAATGTTTTTTCAATAAAATTTTAGTTGGATGTTTATCCATTTGTTGTTTCAAAACGTTCAGAGAACATTTAA
Source organism: Megalobrama amblycephala (assembly GCF_018812025.1). Lineage (NCBI taxonomy): Eukaryota > Metazoa > Chordata > Actinopteri > Cypriniformes > Xenocyprididae > Megalobrama > Megalobrama amblycephala. The sequence continues at coordinate 33,590,079 of NC_063048.1, read as the reverse complement.
AAGTAACATTCCCTTAATATTTTGCAATGCTTTAAAGGGTTAGTTCACCCAAAAAATGAAATTTCTGTCATTAAGTACTCACTCTCATGTCGTCCTAAACCCTAAGACCTTTGTTCATTTTCGGAACACAAATTAAGATATTTTGATGAAATCCGAGAGGTTTCTGAACCACACATAGGCAGCAATGTCACTGCACCTTTTGAGCTCCAGAAAGGTTCTGAAGACATCGTTAAAGTAGTCCATGTGACTACAGTCGTTCAACCTTAATGTTATGAAGCGACGAGAATATTTTTGTGCGCCAAAAAAACAAAACAAAAATAACGACTTTATTCAACAATCTCTTCACTTCTACGCTGTTCACGTGAGCAGCATGACGCACGCGTGTGATGTTGACTCAGAAACTCTTGGATTTCATCAAAAATAAGTTAATTTGTGTTCTGAAGATGAATAAAGGTCTTATAGGTTTGGGATGACATGAGGGTGAGTAATTATTAATGACAGAATTTTCATTTTTGGGTGAACTAACCCTTTAAATATTTGCATATAAGAAAAAAACATTTAACATTCAGAAAACACTAAGAAACAACATTTTCATATCATTATAGCAACACATATAGAACATATTTTTGTTAGCTGTGTGGTAGTTGATCAACTGAACGTAATAAACCTGTTTAACGAACTGAATCTTTTTCCTGGGTAACTTTTTTTGTAGCAAAGACTGTTTAAATTATTTCTGCATTTACAAAATTCTAAAATGCATTCAGAAAATATATTCCAATTAATATTTGATGAATACAATTGCAGAGAGTGATAAAATGGTAAAAAAGCTGATTAGCTAAATCACTGTTTACCACTCAAGACACATTGTGAGGTAATGCAAATACGCCTTGACTGGAAACATAGCTGTTTCCCCATAGTTTACACAATGGTCTTAATCTTTAACTGCTGGTTCTGTTTTTGTGTAATCTCATTTTACATGCTAGGTCCGTCACAGGTTCCAGAATATCCTGAGGCCACAGTCGTGATGTATGTGTGACCTCTTTACTCTACTGGTAAAACCCAACCTCTCACCTTTAACCTGCCATGTGACCTGCTCCTGATGGATTTTTGTAGCTGCTCCTCTGAGCTGTGAAATATAAACTAAACAGAAGAGAGGTGACAGGACAACACCATTCTGACACCGCACTCTGTAAATGCTATTTGATATGCTATAACTCTAAAAGTCACTTCCACTTGGAAACACTCCTTGAGATTGGTGTGTTTGCAAATGATTGATGACAAATGATTCATCACTTCGGTTTTCATATTTAATTGATTGATCCATTTGCAAGATATATTAGTAAAATGGGGTTCCACTTTCTACAAACCATTTAAATAAACTCAGCCTTTGGTTATTGAAGCAACCAACCAACAAATCCCTCAGAATATTTTAACACTGATTGGTTTGCACGTACCACAAGAGAGATCATGATCTCTGCTCTCCGCAGCATTCCAAAGAACATTTCCAAGATCCAAAGTGCCCCCTACAGGATACTAGTGGATTTCATTTGCAGTCCCACACTGATGTCAAGCTGAAACAAATATGTGTCATACAAATTACATTTGAAGACATATGATTAAAGGCGGTTCATAAATAATAATTATGTACAAAAAAAAAAAGAAACTGCGAAAGAGAATCAGACTATTTTTAAAAGCTCAAGGCACTTGTTGGGAGATGTTCTGAGTCAAGGACACTGAACAGATGCTCACTGTCTCAGTCAAGGTTGTTGCACTCCTACAGACTCATCCAGAGAGGGAACAAATACAGCTTCTCTTGTGACTTCATGCCAACATTGAGCTCAAAACAGTCAATGACAAATCACTTTCCCTGTCTGTGCTGCCCATAGCTTCTAACATGGATCTGTGAACGAGAAACCGTTTAAATCCCCACCTAGCACACTTGGGAAATGCCTGCAGAGATGTGCACAGCTCAACAAATTCTCTGGTGATGAAATAACGTCTTTTCTTTCCTAAAGAGGAACCAAAGGGGGATGTAGCCTACACTGAGGGAACACAAAATATATAATCTCATTTTGTCTGTCTTTAAAACCAAGCATCTCTATAACACCTGGAGAAAGCTATCAGTTAGCATTCCCATTCATCTAAATATAGATGCACAGCCTTCACTACCAACTAGTTGTGAGACAAACAGGGAAAAACATGAGACCATTTAATGATTTTAAGAGACCTCCAAAAACTAATTATAGGAAATATGAAATACTTACATATATATTGGTCAAAATGCCAGTATTTGAATGGCGGTCAATGGAGAAAGATGCTTTTTGCTTGCAGATTGTGTAATTACTGCATCTACCAGCAGGGGCAAACTGGATCACACTAACCAGTTAAACTTTGACCCCTTGGAAGAAACAACTAACTAAATAACAAGTTTGCTGTTTTATTGTGTTGACCAAGGTCAAAAGCGACAAAGCAAAAACATTTTTTGATGTTCAAGATGTCGAAATAGATTCTTCAGGTTTATTTTACGATTAACTCAGCCCTTGGCAACTGATATAGAATTGAGCAGATGCACATATGAAACACACAAACAGTTTTTGACAGTGCAGGACCTCATTCCCCTCCTCCTGCTCCCCCCTAGTAGGAGACCCACAGCTGCGCAAGCCAGGTGCTATCTACTCTAACACACTCACACACACACTCACACACTTCCACCCGCCAACGAACCCAGCAGGAAATGCCTAATACCAGTTTTAGAATGATGCCACTATGCCAGCAGGAGAGGGTGCTGCACTTACTCGCGTTCCCTTGTGGGCACCAGCGTCTGGAGGCCTTCAGCAGAAAGTCTGATATGAATATCTTGAACACATGGGTATTGATGAAATTTCGACTTGGGGGTTAAGATGTAATAAAATATTCAAAAGTGGGGATGAAGATTGAAGATCTGACACTGAAAAACCAATATTGATCAACCACTGATCGTCTATGTTGGTTGTGGCACGTCCTGATATTGCTGAGTTAGATGCGTTCCTGAGTCAACATATTTTGTTGATCCTGGAACAACATTCCAGTCTGAAAATTTAGGCCCAATCCCAATTCTACCCCTTACCCCTTCCCCTTTGTTTCGCGCGTTCACATGAAGGGGTAGGGGTGTCCCAATTCTCATTTGGTTGGAGGGGAAGGGGTAGGGGGAAGGGCCAGGTAGCCCTTCAAACGAAGATTTTTCGGGACCACACTTCAGACGAAGGGGTGTGATAAATTTCCAACATGGCCGACCGAGCGAGCAGAGAGACCCATAAATGTAAGTATTTTTTTACGGTAAACAGTATTTTAGTAATAAATAATCACTTGTTTTATGTTGCCTTTAATCTTGTGTTCATGTATACGGTTATGTTCTCCGAAAAATTTGTTAAAATCGCTATGAAAAAAGTTCGCTAATGTTTTTTACTTTATGATAGTTCCACAACATATTTTTTTATATTTTATTGAAACCCGCGTTGATTTGACAACATAAATTCAAATCCGGTGGCAGCTAACTTGTCTTTTTGCTGCATGCCTGATTAATGTATTGTTTTGTTGTGGTTATGTCCATAAATACGTGTACGTTACATGATATAAAGCTATCGATGGCATCTTAGAAGTGTGCGATAAACGTCGGCGCATCTATGACGTAGGAGCTAGCGACGACTTATGATGACGTGTAACGGTCTAGTAGTGGTGTCCCATTTCTTAGGGGAATATTTTCACTCTGTTTCAAGGGGCAAGGGGAAGGGGTAGGCGTAGGGGTAAGGGGAAGGGGTATAAAATAGAATTGGGATTGGGCCTTAGTCTTAACCCTATTCCTACCCCTAAACCTAACCCTACCCATAGGTTATCCCAAAAATCAGAGGGAAATGATAGATGAATAGCACTGATGTAGAAGCACCAATTCCTGATTTTTAGCCTAAACTTGACATAATCTGTAAACTTGTCCCTCAAATCCAATTGGTTGATTTGAATATTGTTCCAGGATCAACAAAAATGTTGACCCAGGAATATGTTAAACTCAACAAAATCAGGTTATGCGTTGGTTGTGACCCTAATGTTAATTTCTCTTGGGTGTTAAATCTCATACTATTCTGGCAGACCAGTTGGATTAGATCAGTGAGCTCATCTTTTACCTGACAGACTATAGACATGTATGATGATGTTCAAATTTACAATATTTACATTGTTAGAGAGGATATTAAATGAATAAATGAGTTCTTAGCAGTCTAACTGGGGAACTTTCCCATGTGCGTTGCCCTTTGTCACTTGTAAATGCCAGATTTTAACGTATAAACTACACATTTAAACAAATAAATGTCAAATTTTTCACTTTACCCACAGATATCCCATTTGGTTACATGTCAAGGTCTATATCTTTTAGTGTTGTGCTAAAAAAAGGCATGTTAGTATCTAGCTTTATTTGGCAACTTTCTCCATAATAGGACTAATTTCTTTAACTAAACTCTAAATATGATGGGGTTATTTTTTTATGATAAAGTACTGTATAACAATGTTATTTTAATATAAATAAAAGATTAGTTCACTTTAAAATGAAAATTAGCCCAAGCTTTACTCATCCTCAAGCTATCCAAGGTGTATATGACTTTCTTCTTTCTGATGAACACAATCAGAGAATCCAAGCTTTATAATGGCAGTGAATGGGACCAACGAGTATGAGCTGAAGAAAGTGCATCCATCTAAAACAAAACGTATTCAACACGGCTCCGGAGAGTTAATAAAGGCCTTCTGAAGTGAAGCAATGCATTTGTGTAAAAAAAATAATCCACCAGACCGCCTTCCATATTCAACTTATGAAGAAAGTGTAACACTTCTTGCAGTTCAAAATGCTTATGCTAAGTCATATACAAAAAAAGTTGTATATGGAAGGCGGTCTGGCGGAAGCTAGATATTTTACTTTATAACTTGTTAAATATGGATATTTTTCTTACACAAACGCATCGCTTCGCTTCAGAAGGCCTTTAGTAACCCCCCAGAGTACGTTTATGATGGATGGAAGCACTTTCTTGAGCTTCAAACTCCATTATAAAGCTTGTATGCATCAGGATATTTATTAATATAACTCCGATTGTGTTCATCAGAAAGTCATATACACCTAGGATGGCTTGAGGGTGAGTAAATCTTGGGCTAATTTTCATTTTAAAGTGAACTAATACTTTAATATAATTAATCCAGTTTTCATTTTATTTTTTAGTTGAAGTTTTTGTCATTTTGCGTTTTTGTCATTTTTATTAGTTTTATATAGTTTTATTAATTTTTTATTTTATTTTTAGTGTGTAAAGTTAAACAAAATGAAAATGAGAAATTTTGCCTTGGGAACTAGCTAAAATAAAATACGTTTAAAAAAAAAAAAAAAAAAATTAAAACATTTTATTTCAAGTAATAAAACTGTTTTTTATGGTTTTAGCTAACTATAACAACCCTTATATGAAGGTACTTGGTAAGTGTCACCCTCCATCATCTTTTAAAGCCCCTCTGCCTCCTGTTCTCTCTCCCACAGGTGAGACCCAGGCCAGAGTACACCAAAAAAGTACATCAGCTATTTCTGTCTGTGGCTTACCACACTATTGACGCTGTACCGCTCATACATACTCAGTCATCACGTAGGAGTTAAGCAGACATAAGCATGTACAAACACACACCAGCACATACCGTACACAAGCACATACGCATATAGGAAGGGTTCGATGTTCGAAACTGAACTGCAAGCAAAAAACTTTGCTGATGTCTGCTGGTATCATATCTCCTCAAGACTTTTCAAGCAAAGGTTACAGGTGTTCAGAAAATCAACTCATAGTCAATCGGACGCGATGGATCACGTGGTCGGAAGAGTCGTTGTCCAGGAAATGATGCTTCGTCGGAATGGAAACTTTAGTGCGGCCCACCACAACAGAGACACCCTGTGAGTGTGTGTGTAAACAGCATGATGCCTTCTCAAAACCTCACATTGAGTGCGGTCACACACTCACCTCTAAGTTTTCCATCCACAAGATGTCAGACCAGTATTTTGTCACCGGATGTTTTTCAAGGTCAGGGGTAAAAAAAATAGATTCTCAGCCTCTGATCTGTCTGTCTTTCCATCTCGCTGTGCACCTGCAGACCTGGGGAGCCAGTCCAGGAGAATCGTGTGGCCTACTGGTATACTGCTATTTGTGGTTTTAATGTTGCTTTTTCGATGTTAGTCAACTTCAGGGTTTGATTATACAAATGAATGTATTAAGAGGCTTCATTCATAATTATCTGGTCTCGTGATGTCGTTTCTACTTTTAAAGAATTGTTTATAAATCACATTTACAATGTATGAGATAATGCTTAAAGGTGAACTCAAAATCAGAGTTTTATGACTGCTATGTCGACCGGTGCGCTTTTGAAGTACCATACGCATACTACTCTTACTGTTTCTGCCACATCTTTATACGTATATAGTGACACCCAGTGGTATGGATGTATATGTAATTCCTTCAACAGTGCCATTGCCATATGCTATGATTCATTTATCGGTTGAGCAGAAGTGTACATGCAGTAACAAGCAAGTTAACAAGAATAAACTAGAAGTCATTGGTCATGTGATCTCAACATTGTGGCCTACATGAGATGACAAGATCAATGTAAAATAAAACAGCTTTTAAACTACACTCTAAAAAACGCTGGGTTGAAAATGGAAAAAACCCAGCAACTGGGTTGTTTTAACCCAGCTGTTGGGTTAAATTTTTGCCCAACATGCTGGGAAGTTTTATTTAACCCAACAATTGTTTAAGTGTTAGGTAACACTTTAGTATAGGGAACACATATAAACTATTAACTACGACTTTTCCCTCAATAAACTCCTAATTTACTGCTTATTAATAGTTAGTAAGGTAGTTGATAAGTTTAGGTATTGGGTAGGATTAAGAATGTAGAGTAAGGTCATGCAGAATAAGGCATTAATATGTGCTTAATAAGTACTAATAAATAGCCAATATTCTAGTAATATGCATGCTAATAAGCAACTAGTTAAAAGACCCTAAAATAAAGTGTTACCAAAAATTACTATATGGCTGGCTTAAAATTAACTCAAAATAGGTTGGAAATTAATAATCAGACACATAATTATAGAGGCAACCAATAATAATAAAAAGGTTAACATTTATTAATAAGCAATTTAATAAATGTTTATTGTTTAATTATTATTCATTTATTAAACATATTAATAAATGTTAATTTACAACATATTTTGGGTTCATTTTAAAGGGTTGAAAATTCTGTCATTAATTACTCACCCTCATGTCGACCTTCGTTCATCTTTGGAACACAAATTAAGATATTTTTGATAAAATCCGATGGCTCAGTGAGGCCTGCATTGCCAGCAAGATAATTAACAGTTTCAATGCCCAGAAAGCTGCTAAAGACATATTTAAAACAGTTCATGTGACTACAGTGGTTCAACCTTGATGTTATGAAGCGACGAGAATACTTTTTGTGCGCCAAAAAAAACAAAATAACGACTTTATTCAACAATATCTAGTGATGGTTAATTTCAAAACACTGCTTCATGAAGCTTCGAAGCTTTACGAATCTTTTGTTTCGAATCAGTGGTTCAGAGCGCCTATCAAACTGCCAAAGTCACGCCCCCCAGTGGTGAACCATTGAAATTTCAAAACCCTTATGATGCAAAGAAGCCTCATTTACTGAAATCACGTGACTTTGGCAGTTTTATACACACTCCGAATCACTGATTTGTCCATTTTCAACCGAACTTGGGTTGTTTTTAACCCAACATTTTTTAGAGTGTACTAAATGTCTTAATCTCATGTAAATGTACATTATGTACCACATATTTTTAAAAGAAATTTCGGTCCCACTTTATATTAAGTGGCCTTAACTACTATGTACTTACATTTAAATTAATAATTTGATACAATGCACTTCTTGTGTACATACATGTTTTTACATTGTACTTATATTTTAAAAACACCTGCATGTAATTTCATCTGTAATTAATTTCTGTAATTACCAGCAAAGCTTTCCCTAACCTTACCCGTATCCACCTCAATAGCAGCAAAAGTGTTTTGCAATTTAATATGAAGCCAATAAGTACATTGTACATATTTTTTGACATAAGTACATAGTAGTTAAGGCCACCTAATATAAAGTGGGACTGAAATTTCTTAATAATATTAATATTCTTTGTAAAATTTTAATAAGGAAATAATTACTGAGTGCACCTTTAAATTTCTATAATACTGTAAGAAAATTGTTCTGATGGCATGAACACTTTTTTTTAATATTTGTTTTTTTTAGTGAAATGGGCTTTAAGGGACAACATTTTAGACTTTTTTAAAGTCTAAATTTTAAAATGTAGACTTACTCTCTGTTGAACACAGACATGCACTCCTGCAGGAAGAGTGGGTGTCTGGGAGCAGCTGCATGGGAGAGATGTCGAATGTGGTTTCCTCCCAATGAACCTATCCTCCTTGTGTCTTATCAGTCAAAAAGAGAGGCGATCATTCTGTAAAAGTAACCATGTTGGTAACATTCATCAGTGAGATCTCTGCCTAAAAAATAAACACAGCTGAGCTTCCACAGGTGAGCTCCTAGAAAGAAAGAGGGAGAGAAAGACAGACAGTAAGACAAAGAAAGAAAAGATTTTAGGAGAATAATTATTTATCATACCCCCGGTTTCACATACAAGGCTTAAGCTAGTCCTAGACTAAAATGCATGTTTGAACTGTTGTAACTGAAAGTAACTTGTACTGACATATCTTAAAATAGGTCAGTGCCATTGTTTTGTCTCAAGATGCACACCAGTGTATGTTTATTAAAGTTACTTAAATATCCTAATTGAACTAAAGCCTAATCCTGGCTTAAGCTCAGCCCTGTCTGTGAAACCGGGCCATTATATATCACGTTATATGTTATATATGAGCAAAAACCACAAGAATCAGACAGACCATATAGCCAGCTTCAACTCCTCCTCCCTCCAAATGCTTAGTTGTGAACACTTAATATTCAGCAGTATTATTGTTTTTACTGCACTGACACTATTGAATGAGAGCCGGAAGATGATATCATCTGGACATTATTTTATGTAATATATAATTAGCATTACAATTTTCAGTTCTGAGATATTTATATCCTTCATTCAAACCCTAGATGACCCCTTTCATAAGAGAAGTTGCAACGGTTGTGTGGAAAAGGTCATGGCTGGGTTTTCCCTGCAAGCATCGGATGACACAATAAGAACGGTCCCTCACACATTTTCACATACTAGTCATTCACAAAGTTCAACACATCCACATCAATTGTTCGTTTATTACATATTTTGGCTAATTTGACGATGCTTTCAGACGTTTTAAGAGCGTAGTGCTGGTAGATATTTAACTTTTTTTTTTACTGTTAAATATGTTATAAATAAATAAATTCCTACACTGTAAAAATTATTTTCATAATTTGTTATGTTTTTTTTTCTTTTGTCAAATCAACTTAGATAATTAATGTGGTTCAGATAACATAATATTTTGAGTTTCTATATATTAAACCAGTCTTCATTGTATTAACTCAAATTTTTAATTTCAATGAACTCAAAAACCTGGTGACTTACTTTTTTAAGTTAAACCACTAATCATTTTTTAAGACTGTAGCAAATAATAGCAGAAAAACTCCACATATTCCATATTGGCTAGTTCATCAGTGACTAATCAAGTGTATTACAGTAGATGAAACTAGACCTGGATTCTTGTGATTCTTTCCCATGTGTAATTGCTTGTGTTTTTTATATTGAGTACACATACAAAATGAATGGGAGACACTTTACAATGAGCTTCTATAAGTTAATGTTTCTTTATACACTTTTTTAACATTTCAAGTTGTATAAATTAACATGTATTATTATTTTACATATTACATAAATTAACAATAAACAACAGTCTCTTTGTAAACTAACATTAGCCTAGAATAAGTACTGTAAAAAATCTATCCATTGTTAGTTTATGATACATAAAGGCATAATATAAACTGAACCTTATGGTAAAGCGTTATCAATGACGTTGTGTCAGAAATGAAATGGCTATTATTAGAAGTGTGTGTGGGAACTAGTGATCAAAATGTTACCTTACATGATTGTGTGTTTAATGAAATATAACTAAATCATTTGGCGACTGATTTTTGGAAAAACAGTTATTCAAAGATAAAGATTAGCATTTAGGGATGGGTTAATCTAAAGTAATTTTATGTAAAACAACAGAAGTCTGTACATGCTCATTAGCTATGTAAATGTGTACGTGTGTATGTGTGTGTGCATAAAGGCGGCAAGGTGCAGAGCAAAAGCAACTGGAAATGAGTCACTGTGGGGCAAAGTAAGATGCTGTTTTGGAGAAATACACTTTCTGCACCCGTCCTCAACCTGTCCTTCGCACAGAAACACACACTCACGCACACACACACACACACACACACACACCTATACATGTACACGTACAGATACAGATGCATTTGTCTGTCCCACGCAGTTAAAAGCTACAGTGAGGTTCGCCCACGCAGTATTGCATACTGCGCTCTGCGGCCTGCTGCAGTGAGTGTGTGTGCAGTGAAAGAGCCCTGTTTAACCGCAGTAAAAACAACATCTCTTCTTTGTACTGATATTAACTTCTTGATACCTTTTGCTGGGCTACAGCAGATCGCACAACAACAGGATGCCCAAGTTTGAGATCTGCTGAAAAACAATCTTCTTTTCAGCTCGAGCACAACACAAAACAACACCTACAGATCGTCACACACCTGAAGATTTGCAGTCTCATATAAGCCCCACCCACAGGAAAGACAAATCACAAATGAGGCCTATTTAATATCGCAAGCGTTTTTTCTAGTAACAATGAGATTAGGGAGAGCAAATAGAGATTACTTACATTTCTTGTTTTTTCTCCTGAGAAGAAGACATCAGTAATGTCACATTTGTGTCATTTCTGGAGATTTAGAAGAGATCAACAACTCAGAAACTCAAATCAGACTTGCCAATTTACTAAGATCAAAATAAGGTTAATAAAGATTTATTGAACAACAACTGTTTCTTTCAAGGTAGTGCTATTCAGAACAAGAACGCCTTTTATTTTAATGCAAGAAAGTGGAATTATAATGAATTGAACATCATATAACTGTAATTTGTAATTTTTCTAAGAAAATCTGACAAGACAAACCTTGAATACTGGCTTGCTTAAAAGTTTTTAATAAGTCTTGAAGTTTGATAAATCAACTTCCTCTTCCTGTCCATTTCAACTTCCTGTCAGGTGTGGCCAATTGAATTCAACTGGGGGTTATGCGCAACAATCTTAGTATTCTGAAAAAAAAAAAGAAAAAGAAAAAAAGTCACATTGCATCTGCATGGTTCAAGTCTTTTGTATGCGCTTTAAATATAGAGATGTTTTTCTCAAGATGCCTTCAAAGGAGCGAGCAAAAACGAGCATAACCAATGTCCATCGCATATGCAGATTGATATCTATTTTTTTTCTTCTTCTCACTAACATTTATATATTTCAATTGAATAAAACACCAACAATAAAAGGAACTAGCTAAATTAGTCAGTTCGTACCACTGTTAACACTTTCTATGACAAGCAGATGCAGTGAGAACTGTTTTCCTGTTTGTTCATGTGACATTCGGCTTATTCTCGGCCTATTTACACTCATGAATTGAAAGGGAGCCACTCATGAAAAAAATACAAGAACTTCTATTAAAGAGATATTTTCATTTTCATTTTAGAAGACACATCGAAGACAAAGTTCATACTCAAGTGAAACTGAATGACTGTTTTACCTTCTGATTGAACATCTTTCTCTGGAAAGATCTGACAGTTTGAACACGTAGGCTACATGAATCAGTCACCAGAACAGTGGAGGGGGTATATGGCAAAGGATATTACACTATCACTGAATAAACATGTTGAATTCATTTTTGTTTTCACTTTCGAGCAATAAAACTTTCAGTGGTTCTCAACCTTTTTGACTCCAAGGCCCCCCATTGTCCACAAAAATATTCAAAAGGCCCCAATACTTTTCCAGTGGTTCATGATTTTCTGGATAAGACTTAAAGGGTTAGTTCACCCAAAAATGAAAATTCTGTTATTAATCACCCTTCTGTTATAACTCACCCTCATGTTGTTCAACACAAATAAGGCCTTCATTCATCTTTAGAACATAAATTAAGATATTTTTGATAAAATCCGATGGCTCAGTGAGGCCTGCATTGCCAGCAAAACAATTAAAATGTTCAATGCACAGAAAGTGGTTCAACCTTAATGTTATGAAGTGATGAGAATAGTTTTTGTGCGCCAAAAACACTAAATAACGACTTTATTCCACAATATCTAGGGATGGGCGATTACAAAACACTGTTTCATGAAGCTTCACAAATCTTTTGTTCGAATCAGTGGTTCAGAGCACAGCCAAAGTCACGTGAACCATTAAAATTTCGAAACACTTATGATGTAACAAAGCCTCATTTACTGAAATCACATGACTTTGGCAGTTTGATACACGCTCCGAACCACTGATTTGAAACAAAAGGTTCGTAAAGCTTCTAAGTTTCATGAAGCGGTGTTTGCCCATCACTAGATATTGTTGAATATAGTCATTATTTTGTTTTTTTGCTGCACAAAAAGTATTCTCGTCGCTTCATAACTTTAAGGTTGAACCACTGTAGTCACATGAACTGTTTTAAATACATCTTTAATAGCTTTCTGGCCATTTGAAAGTGTAATTTAACTTGCTGGCAATGGAGGCCTCACTGAGTCATCGGATTTTATCAAAAATATCTTAATTTGTGTTCCGAATATGAACGAAGGTCTTACGGGTGTGGAACGACATGAGGGTGAGAAATAAATGACAGAATTTTCATTTTTGGGTGAACTAACCCTTTAAGGAACAATTCTTACTCACAATTTCTACATGATAAAATAATTTAGAACTCGCCATAACTAGAAAAATTTATATTATTCATAAAATTTATAACAATGCCTATGGAGTTTATTTATTTACATGACAAGATACATGATTTAGATTGTTATTAATTTTTTTAATAACAATTAATTGCTGAGGAGGTGAATTAAAAAGTAAATATCTTGATTTTTTCTTGAGGCCCTGTGGTTGAGAATCACTGGTCTAAGCAGTTAAATTTCTCTTCTGCATAGAGCATTATTGCAACTAAACAGATGAAGGCTCTCTAACTGAATACTCCGTTCCTTTCAGAAGTCAGGTGAAAAGTCCAGAACTGAGTTTTATCTGAGAACTGAAGAGTTTGCTGATGTCCTAATGAGATTAAGTGAACCAGAACACACTGATATCTATCACACTCACATTTCTTCTTCCTGTTTACTCATCAGTTGATGGGTGATAGCAGTGGACAGAGTGTTTGGTTGACCTAAATGAGCTACAAAAAGCTTTATACGTGCCTGTGGCCTCTCTCAAAATACTCAGGGGTCTGATGGGGATGTGAACTATAGACTCAAAGGTGCGTCTGTGCGTAAGCGAGCGAGCGTCTGTGCGTGAGGGTCAAAGTAGGCTATAATTGTGTGTTCGCAGCTGTATGTGAGTGTGTGAGAAACGGCCACAGCTGAGAAACCTCCTAATGGAGCAATCACGCCTGGTCGCGAGAGCGCGTATGTGTGTGTGTTGAGGGCACACTGCTGTCTCTGTGCTGCCCAGTAAGCTTCACTGTTCTCCGGGCAGCACATCTGCGGGATGTGGGCGGTGTGGAGCACCGGTGTCTCTCCCTCTCTCACATTCTCTCCGCCTTTATTTTTTTCTTCTGTTCTACACATCTCCCCTTATAGGGATTTCTGACCTCTGCCCCTGTAGTAACAGCACCACCCACCCTTCTCTATCTCTGTCTCTCTCTCACACACACACACACACACACACACACACACACACACACACACACACACACACACACACACACACACACACACACACACACTCTCTGGGGGTGGGAGGGGAATATCAAAGTCTGTCATCGTGTCCGGTCGCAACACATGTGCATGTGACTGGCTGGTGGCCTCATCACTGAGTGACTCTCCACTGCACCTGTGTGTGTGTGAGAGAGACCCAAGACAGGAAACACAGAAATAACTGCCGAGTGTCTTCATCCTGTGCCGAAGTGTGTGTGTAAGTGAGAGGGAGGAGTCAGACACTTGCACCTGGACAGTTTGGCTCTGTCACACTCACTGCCTTCATACTGTTGCACAAAGTCACCAATATGATCAGAGACAGAAAGAGAGACAGAGGGAGGAATAATACAGACATAGAGAAGAGAAAGAGTAGCTGATCTTTTGTAAGCAAGGTCCAAAATTAACTTTTGGCCTCACCTGCCAATATATTTTTAGGATATATCATTAGTCCTTATATGTATGTATGTGTGTGTGTGTGTGTGTGTGTGTGTACTAGGGCTGTTCAACGATAATCGTGATTATCGTGTACAAAATAAGAGTCTGTCTTTACGTAATATATGTGTGTTTGTTCTGTGTATAATTATTATGTATATATAAATAAACATACATTCATGTATATATTTAAGAAAAATATCTTATATTTCTATAAAATATTTACATTTATATATATTTAAATATATAAATATATAAATTATATTTATATATAACACATTATGAAACTCACTCTCAGAATCATTTAGGCCTAGCATCATGTAAAACGTGACAACAAAAACAAAGATGTTCATTTTAGGAATATGTCACCACATTAAGTTCTGGAGTTCTTAAAAAAAGACTTTTAGTTGGTTTTAGAAGGTGTGTAACAGTCGCTGAGCTTTTTGAAACAGTGGACGTCTTATAAAACATCAACATAATTTAAAAATTAATAATAATTATAGGGTGAACTGACTATTTAGGCCACTTTCTGACATGGATATGCCTCACACAACGGCCTACTTTACTATCACATATAACATATATAACATATCACATAACATATATGTTATATATTATGTTATATGTTATAACACAACATATCACACAACATATCACACAACATATCACACAACATATCACACAACATATCACACAACATATCACACAACATAACACACAACATATCACACAACATAACACACAACATAACACAACATAACACACAACATAACACAACACACAACACAACACATAACACACAACATAACATAACACACAACATAACACAAAACACAACACACAACATAACACAACACACAACATAACACACAACACAACACACAACACAACACATAACACAACACATAACATAACACATAACATAACACAACACATAACATATAGCAACATAACATAACATATAACATAAAATATAACATAACATATAGCAACATAACATAACATAACATAACAACATAACACATAACATGACACATAACATAACATAAAACATAACATAACATAACATAACATAACATAACATATAACATAACATATAACATAACATATAGCAACATAACATAACATAACATATAACATAACATATAACATAACATATAACATAACATAACAACATAACATAACATAGCAACATAACATAACAACATAACATCATAACATGACACATAACATAACAACATAACACATAACATAACACATAACATAACACAACACACAACATAACACACAACACACAACACAACACAACACATAACACAACACATAACATAACACATAACATAACACAACACATAACATATAGCAACATAACATAACATAACATAACAACATAACACATAACATGACACATAACATAACATAAAACATAACATAACATATAACATAACATATAACATAACATATAGCAACATAACATAACACATAACATAACATATAACATAACATATAGCAACATAACAACATAACATAACATAGCAACATAACATAACATAACATAACATATAACAACATAACATGACACATAACATAACAACATAACACATAACATGACACATAACATAACACATAACACATAACATAACACATAACATAACATATAACATAACATATAGCAACATAACATAACATATAGCAACATAACATAACATATAACATAACATAACAACATAACATGACACATAACATAACACATAACATAAAACATAACATAACATAACATATAACATAACATATAGCAACATAACATAACATATAACATAACATATAACATAACATAACAACATAACATAACATAGCAACATAACATAACATGACACATAACATAACAACATAACACATAACATAAAACATAACATAACATATAACATAACATATAGCAACATAACATAACATATAACATAACATAACAACATAACACATAACATGACACATAACAACACATAACATAACATAAAACATAATATAACATAACATATAACATAACATATAGCAACATAACATAACATATAACATAACATAACAACATAACATAACATGACACATAACATGACACATAACATAACACATAACATAACATATAGCAACATAACATAACATATAACATAACATATAACATAGCATAACATAAAACAGCAACATAACATATATAACATAACATATAATATAATATAACATAACATATATAACATATATAACATATATGTTATATATATATAACATAACATATAACATATCACATAACATAACACAACATATAGCATATAACATCACATAACACAACATATAACAACATAACATATCACATAATATATAACATAACATTTAACAACATAACATCACATAACATCACAAAACATGTAACATAATATAACACATCACAATATGTAACATAACACAACAAATCACAACACAACACAATATACCAAAACATAGCGCATTATAACACAACAAAGTAAATAACATTACAAAAACATAGAACATATAACATAACACAATAACACAACACAGCATAACATAACAACATAAACAAAACACATCAAATAGCAACACATAAACTAGCATAACAACATATAACCTATCATAACACAAAATAATACAACACAGCATATAACATAACAGATAACATAAAAAACATATAACATACTGTATAACATAACACATCACAGCATATAACCAAACACAACAGAATAACAACATACAACACCAAAACACACAACATAACACATCACAATATAAAATATTAACATATAACATATAAACATATAACATCACGAAAACAGAACAACATATATCACAGTGTATAACCAAACATAACATTACACAAAACATCACACATCACAACACATAATGTAATGCCAATTTTTTCTTGATTTTCTTAATTTCGGACCCTGTCTGCACACTATCAGCCACATAAAGAGATAAAGAGAGCTAAACTGCTGTCCCACATATAGTTCATTTCAATGATATGCAAGTGAGGCCATTTTTTCCAACAACACACTTTTTCAGTTTGAAGAAACAGCCGCTGATCAATCTGATAGGCAGGCAGCAGTAACCACAAGGGGACATACCCAGAGTCAAGCTGATTTTTATAGCGATGTGGCACATACAAGCCAGAGAGAAACATGTGCATAAATGCAAAAAATATCTCCATCATACCAAAATAACCTCATAAAGGGGGGAAAGGGGAGGAAGACACAGAGAGAGAGAGAGAGAGAGACAGACAGAGAAAGCAAAAGAGAGAGAGAGAGAGCACCTGCAGCACGGTCCACACCTACACACAGGTGTCAGGAAGAGATAGACACAAAGAGAAAAAAGAAAAGAAAAGAGAAAATAGAGCAGAGGAAATCAGACTGCGGTCAACAAAAAAGCTTTTTCTAGATTTGTCAGTGTGTCAGGGTGTGTGCGTACATGCGTGTGTGTGTCTGGTTCAATGAACATGCCACCACACCTGTGTGTGTATGTTGGTATATTTGCGGCTGTACTGGACATAGTATTTCAATACACGTTAAGCTCATTGACAACATTTCTGGCATGATGTTGATAACCACAAAAAAGAAACTGGATTTCTTAAAAAATTAAAGTGAATAGGGCCAATTTTTGGAGCATTTTGGAGAAATGTGAAGTGAATTTTCACATGAATTCTTCTGTTGAACTTGTGCATTATTTGAGCTCTAAAGTTGTTCACATTTCTATTTTTTTATGATTATCAGGGTTTCCGTTATCATGCCAATGATGCTGTAAAATTGGATACAACTTTACAGAAATGGCAAGTAAGCGATTTTGTCACACTCAAATCATGTTAACGCCCAAATTACTTCTTGTGAATATACTTTTGAAACATATTTTAACATTTATGGATTGGCCCCATTCACTTCCATTAGAAGTACCTCACCATTACTTCAAATTTAGCTTTTTTTAAGAAAAAGACAGACAAGTTAAAATACATATATGATATGTATAATATAAAATATACAAAAAGTATAGTATAAAAACCACAAAAACTGACAATATAGTATAAAAATACTATATAGCGATATATACAAGTCTATCATAATTCAGACACTGTTAAGTGTGACTTAAGAGTAAAAATTAGGGGGAAAAAATGAAAGAAATCTTGGTAATCTGACCTTCGCCAATGTTTGTGTATAACATACATAGCAGAAATGTGTTTATGTAACCCCTATGCATGTCTGGCGGTGAAAACACAGGTAGGTGCATATAGCACACATGTGGGAGTGTGAAGATGAATGTATCATTTCCCAGAAATCTGTCTGCTCATACAGGTGCTGTGTGAATCATGTACGCGTCTCATCCCAGAGACACAGCCAGAGATGACAGATAACAGTGACATCATCAGCTGAGGAGCAGACAACAACACACCACATGAGACTTCCAGAATCCTCCATTCTGACGGTTCTACAACCCCTCAAACCAGTTTTAAAGCACACAGTCTTTGCTTTAGAACCGAAGAACTTGCCATGAGTCCATGTTAGAGATAACACTCAAACTTTACTCAAAGTCTGGCCCAGTCCATTAGTACTTCAAATTCAACTTAAAGGGTCAGTTCGCCCAAAAATGAAAATTCTGTCATTAATGACTCACCCTCATGTCACTTCAAACCTGCAAGCCTTTCATTCATCTTCAGAACACAAAAGAAGATCTTTTCAATGAAATATGAGAGATTTCTGTCCCTACGCAACTACCACTTTGACACTTCAAAAAGTTCATAAAGAGATCGCAAAACTAATCCATTTGAATTGAGCGGTTTCGTCCAAATTTTCTGAAGAGACTTGATCGCTTTATATGATGAACAGTTTGAATTTAGGCTTTTATTCACATATAAACATTCATCAACTCACACATCAGTTGTGGTAAATGGAAGCTCAAGCATGTTTGCTTGACATGTGAGAACCAATGAGGTTCATTCTCGTGTGTTACGCAGAACAATTGAGCTTCCGCAAGAGGTTTGTTCTCAAGCATGAAGCAGTTTTTATGTTCGCTGATCAATGTTTATATGTGAATAAAAACCTAAATGAAATCTGTTCATCATATAAAGCGTTCGAGTCTCCTCAGAATATTTGGACTAAACCACTTGATTCATATGGATTAGTTTAACGATCTCCTTATAAACTTTTTGAAGCATCAATATGTCAGTTGCGTAGTTGTCAACGGAGGGACAGAAAGCTCTCAGATTTCATCTAAAAAGATCTTCATTTGTATTCCGAATATGAACGAGAGTCTTACGGGTGTGGAATGACATGAGGGTGAGTAATTAATGACAGAATTTTCATTTTTGGGTGAACTAACCCTTTAACGTGAAGGTAAACAAGTGCAGTTACCGCTGCTTAAGTCGGATAGATCAACATATAATTATCCGGCGGCTCTAGTCAGGCCAGTCAGCAGATTTAGATTATTGTCAAGCTCTTTTTCATTTTCTAAAATGAGAAGCTGACTCATGTGTAGCATGTAATACAGCTGAGGTGTGAAACCAGCATATTTACAATAACCCACTTAAAGCAAGTACGTATAGCCCACATCAAAATGAGAATTCTGTCATCATTTATTCACCATCAACTTGTGCCAAACCTGTATGACTTTCTGTTTTGTTGAACACAAAAAATATATTTTTTTTCTTTTTTAAATTTTTTGTTATAGTACAAAACTTGTTTTTGTCTTTAAACACAAGACCTTATCTAACTCCTCCTAAAGGTTTCAGGCTACATCACCTAAAATGCCCCCACAACCACCCCAAAAAAAAACCAAAAAAAAAAAAAAAACGTACCAACTATCTAGAAACCAGCTGCCTACCAACGCCCTAGCGACCACATATTTTCAAGCTTTCAAGTCTCTCCTCAAACTACTCATGTATTCAAACTAAGGCCTAAATGACCTTTACAAGCCTTTGGAAAGCAATGTCAAATCTTCCTTTTCTAGTCATTTCCACAGTTCTGTTTGGTGATGCCAGTGGCACAGAAATTTCACACTTGCCTTAACCTATTGGTAGATTTATTCAGAGGTATGCTTTTAACATTTACATGTGCTGCCTCCTAGTGGTACACAGACATTACATGTGCAACTTGATAAAGAAAAAAAATTTTGTTGAATTTTTCCTGAATAATGTACATTGGGATAAGCTACAAGCTAAATTGTTAGGTAAAAAGTCTTATGTACGCCTTCCTGAATGGTCATGAAAACTCCAGATTTCACAAAGCAAGCGTTGTAATGCATGTTAACATGAGGCAGAATTTGTAATTAGTATTTTAAATCAGGGGGTGATGTATTAGAATGCTGCAGAACTATAATGTCCATAGAGATCAGCGATTGGCCAGAGCACAAGGCAGCCAAAGAGCAGATGCTCTAAAACAGACAGTGTGACAGATTTAGCTTCAGGAAATATCACTGGAAGAAGGTTGCTGGCTAAAACCATCAACATTTTGTCAGGAAAATCCATTTTTTACATACATACTACACATATATGTGCCATTTTATAAATGGATCACATAATACTCTTGCAAAACAGCACTCCCCAATGTTAAAGGTAATTCAGCTGAAAATGAAAAAGGTTTGAATTTCAGTCATGACACAAAAAGGAAGCTTTCAAGCTTTACAAAAAGGACACAAAAGCACAGTGAAAGAGTCCATATGATTAGTGCACAAAATTCTTCTGAAGTCACACCACACAATAGTGAGATTTTGGGTGAGAAACTGTATCCTTCTTTTTAAAGCTTTAAATCTATAGTCCCACTTTATTGTAAATGCATGAAAATAAGTGACCATCACTTTACAGCAGTGTTATTTTAGTATCATTAATATGCTATTATAGTCTAATATTCTATATTCTAATAAAACTCATCTTTAATAATCAAAATGGTCTTCATGCCTTAAAATAGCTTGAATGTACTCTACACCTTGCTTCATTTAGTAAACCTGGACCCATGAATATGCAAATTGGTCCCTGCCCCCACTCTATTACACCAGACTACCTGATCCACTCGGTCAACTTCAGTAAACACTACACAATGGCAAATGGAAACATTGGTTTAATTCATCCATTCCTTTATGTTTGAACCAGAAACTGATTCAGAAGAAGAGAAGGAACCAATTAAACGGGCTCGTCTACAAGTCAATGTATCATGATGGTAATGCGTTTTATGTATCACACTCTATAATGTCGGACACATAATGGTAATTAATATGATTAGCCTTTGGCTTGACTACATTATCAAACAGCTAATATTGTGTTGCTAATGTTACACAAACTATGTTCCCGTTCGTCATCTCAGAGTCAGACAGCTGCCTTCTAACAATCAGTATCCTTTGAAACGCTTTGAGCATCATAGAAAGTCAGTGGGGTTACATGTTTTAGATGGTAAGAAACAGGTGCGGTCTGTCTTTGGTTCAGCAATTGACTTATGAATTTGCATATGGTTTGTCTTAAAGCATATTAAAAATCAGCACATAGACATAAACAACATTAAAAACTGGATTTTTAAGGTTAAATTTCAGTTTTAGCTTATTTTTGTATTTTAAAAATAATTGAGTACTTCAAGTTAACTAAAAATAAATCTCAACAAAATGAGAAATGTTGTTTGGCAACTAGCTGAAATAAAAAGGTTTTTAATATTTTATTAAAATTCAGTTCAAGATTATTTTATTTCAAGTGATGAACTGTTTTGTTATGGTTTTAGTTTAGATAATGATAACCCTGCTATAAATATAAATTAGACTCTCTCAGAAAGAAAGTCATACAGTTCGGAATGACATGAGGGTGAGTAAATTATGACAATAATTATGTTCATTTTTAAATCAGAAGACAAGTATGTCCGTGTGTCCTTAGTCAGAGTTCATCTTTCTTTTCTCCCAAAGAACAGGTGACACCAGTGCCCTTTAACCCACAGTATCCTTTAGGCACCTTGTGCAGATATTGCTGGTGGTAGTCTTCAGCATAGTAAAAATCAGCGTGCTCCCGGATCTCTGTGGTGATCTCACCCAGGCCTTTCCTAGTCAGGGCCTAGCAGAAGAAGAGCAGAGAAAGAGATGGTAAATGATGACACATTCTTGATATCAAGAGGGTAAATGTGATGGCTGACTAGGGAGAAGCAACTCTTTCTTGTGTGTCCAAAGCTCTTTAAAAGGGACATGAATGAAGTTCTGTCTCCCTCTAGGGGTCACATCTGAACTTCAACAGCAGAAAATTGCTTTAGGTAGTACTAGCACAAACATAGAGAACAAAAGACCTTTGAACATCAATCACAAGTATTTCTAAAGCTCACATGTCTCTATAACAGAAAGAAAGAGAGGAAAGAATAATTGTGCTGGCTTTGAGCCATTACTACTGTCCTTTTTAAATTGTATGTAGTTTCAGATCTCAGTCACTAGATGGTGACAGAAGTCTGCTGCATTTAATCCGCTTCTGATTTAATTTCTAACAAAAGATGCATGTGCACCATAACATCCTGATATCCTAACAGCCTGGACATAAACAAAAATAATTATAACTGTACAACAAGATAAAGCCAACATTCCCCATATGCTTTGTATTTAAAAATCTCTGTGAAATTAATATTTTCGAAAGGCAAATTGGTGAGAATTATCTTACTATGAATTATTACATGATTAAACTTACTACTGTAAAAAAGAAGATTTAGTCGGGTGTGCATAAAGAGAGGGCCAAAGACTTGATGAGAAATTATTAAATAAATTATTATTTATTTATGTTATTTATAATAATAATAATAATAATGTCATTACAATTAATCATAAATAAAATTGCAGTTAATTTGGGTGAAGAAAACTTTTTGTAATTTTTTTTTAATTAAATAAATAAATTCAGTTAATTTAGGACGGTTATTAATAGATTTATGATTATTAAACTGCCCTTTTAATTAACAGAATCCACTAACATGGCAAAAATGATTAAAAGCTAAATTTTTCTGTGGTTCTATAGAGCACATTGGTTTTCCCTATTCTTAAATAAATTAATGCCTCTGACACAAATAGCAATATTTTTCTAAAAATACCCCAAAATTCTTAATTAACTAATAAATTCTTTGGGCTAGGCCCATATTGGAAGGTCAAGTACAAATCTAAACTACAGAAAAAAATCTTTATTGTTGAGCCCTGTTTATTAACCTTTAAATTGCGCAAATTATTTTAAATGGTGTACATTAAAAGCAGAGAAAGTGTAAATTCTGGAAAATTGTATGCGTGTGTGTGGATATGGTGTCAGAAAGTTGCTGCTGTCAAAGCTCAGTGGTCTGTGTCTCTCCGGTGGAGGGGAACATTTCTGTGGACAGTCAAGAAAAGAAAGAGAAAGAGAGAGAGAGAG
The DNA here is from genome assembly GCF_018812025.1 of Megalobrama amblycephala. Taxonomy (NCBI): domain Eukaryota; kingdom Metazoa; phylum Chordata; class Actinopteri; order Cypriniformes; family Xenocyprididae; genus Megalobrama; species Megalobrama amblycephala. Next base: position 33,566,299 of record NC_063048.1, on the reverse strand, counting down.
AGAGAGAGAAAAGGCAAGGAGAGAGAGATATACATAATCATTTGCATATCTGAATATGCTTCATGTGACGCTGATGATTCGAATAATGTCAACTAATGTTTCTGCATCCTCAAACACACTCATGCTCATGTTATTATTAGTCCAGCTCTTTCTATGAACTAAAAAGCTATGCTGCAAAAAAACAGAATACAGAAACCGTGACAGTGTTTTAGCTTAGCTAGGAAGCTTATCGTTTCTTGTTTAGGGTCTCTGCTAAAAGCTACAGCATCTTCCATATATCAGAAGCTATGAAGTTCTGCTGCACAAATAGAAAAGCATGTGTAGGTGTATATACACATCTATATATACATGTGTGATTCACTTTAGGCTAAAACATACAAGAGGACAACAGTATAATGTAAAAAAAAAATAAAAATCACAGTGTATAGGCCAAGGCTGTTCTTCGAATGTTCTCCACGCATGTTTAGTTTGCATGTGAGCATGAGTGTGTGTGTGTGTCTATGTGCATGAGATATAGTCAGGAATCCATTTTGTCATACTTGGCTGTTCCTGCATTTTGTGAGAGGGAATAAGACAGCGGAGGGTCATGTGACCTGTGAGAGGAGACAGATCAAAGTGTGAGAGCATGAGCATCTATGTGTTTGAGATTACATGACATGGAACAGAGAGAGAGAGAGAGATTTTGTTTTTAGATGGAGCGCTTTTGGGAACCTGATCTAGGAAACAGCATTTTGGAAGAAAACGCTGTCTATTTAGGCCAGTTATTACAACATTTATGATTATTACATGGCCCTTTTCATTATCAGAATCTGCTAATTTTCATTATCAGAATCTGCTAACATGGTTGAAATGATAATAAGCTACAAGTAGCCAAACACCATTCATAACCCATTTAGTTTTTCATAAACTGATGTATTTCACAATAAAACAGGATATTCCACCAGGAGAAAAAAATAGGATGGGATTTTATCCATCGGATATGGATTGGATTGTCAAAACTGGATCGGTTGATGTCACCTAAAAAGCATTTTACTTAAGACTTTTTGTTTTTTGTTTATTCATGGGTTAAAAAGGGAACAAACAAAAACAAGACTAAAGAAAATTATAATGAATTAAAAGAAGACGCAAGTGGGTTTTACATCAATATGGTCTATTCATTTTATAAAAATTGAAATTTTACATACACAATCTTACATTTTACAAAAAAAAATGTATAAAAAATTGATAACATTTTTAAGTGTGAATAACAATAGAATTAAATTGTACAAAAGACGAAAAATTTAGATATTATAATACATAATGCAAATTTTGTAAATTTTTCATCCCATTTGTGCACTGACTTTTTCTTTAAAAAACTCATCTCTCCACATTATTTAATATGGGCCATGAAAAAAACATAACACATCCATAAAAAAATAAAAAATAAATAAAATGTTGATGTCTGCAGCATAACACAAGCAGATGAACAAAGAAAATTCATAAACTTCCATTCAAATCCCCGAAATAACTCCTCTGAGAAAGTGCTTCACTGCAGCACAATTGTACCTCCACTCTATCTTCCTGCGTCTCGCTCTCTTTCACTACTGAATAAAAACTCTTTGATGTTCTGCAAATTCCTACATTTTATTACAGCACCCCTCCCCTCCTCAGCCACAGCGTTTAAAAGAGTGTTTTCGTCCTTTTCCTTCTCCCTGACTGCCCTCACTGATGGCAGAGTTTTGGGAGATTCTGATGGAGTGCAACTCTCAAAGGGTGCTAATAATTCATTTCCTGTCTGCATGCGATGTCGGTGTCTGATTCGTCACCTGAATTCGACCTAATGGAAGAGTCCTCATCAATCTCTTCACACTCATCATGTCTATCTTTCATTTCAGTGTCCCTCTTCAAATTTGAGACAATCAGCTGTGCTTTTCCATAGTACGACGGATGCAAACACGCACGCACATTTCTCAATATTTTAACAAGACTCTGGGCTAACATGTCTAATCTCATCACCACTGCTTATGTAACCAAGCCGTTCTTCGAAACCACTTCAGATTCGCTCTGCCCTCAGAGAGAGAAAAATGAGGAGAGAAGCATAAGCACAAGCATCAACTGCAAGGAAAAGCTATAAAGTCTAGGAGATGTGTTGCCCTTTTAATAAACATATTTAAAATAGATTTCATGCAATCTGGAGCCATTCGTTCCATACAAAAGCCTTCAGGTTTCAGGTCATATCACCAACTGTACAACATTCATATGCCATATAGAATTTCTAGTGAAGTGAAGTGAAAGTGAGGTGAAGGCCAAGTATGGAAACCCATTTAACAGTTAGTGCACACACGTTAAGAGCGGTGAGTAGTGAACACACACACACACACACACACACACTGCAAACCAAAGAATTATAGAATTTCTAGAATTATTTATTTGTAATATTATTTACACAGACAACACCAGTTCTCATATATAATTAAATACTGATCATTATTTAGGCAACTCAATAGTCTGTTTTATTTTTATTATACTTTTATTCATCAAGGATGTATTGAATTTATCAAAAGTGACAGAAAAACAATGTTACAAAAGATTTTGGTTTCAAATAAATGCTGTTCTTTTGAAAAAATCCTGAACAAAAGTATCACCGTTTCCACAAAACTATTAAGCAGCAAAACAATTCTCTACATTGATAATACTAAATGTTTCTTGAGCACCAAATCAGCATATTAGCAAAATTCAGCTTTGTCACCATAGGAATAAACTATTAATAAAATATTACTATTTTTTCATGTATTTGAACAAATAATTGCAAGCTTGGTGAGCATGAGACTTCTTTAAAAATCATAAAAAAATAATGTGTTTTAAAGTGTTGGATGAATTAGACAGACATGCAGTTATATATATATATATATATATATATATATATATTTTTATTTTTTATCGTATTAGTATCAGTATCACTGATACTAATACTGGTACTAATGTCTCTATGAAACTGAAATTTTGAAACATTAAATAATTGACAATCAACATTACAGTATAAATCACATAAACGCATTACAATAAATATCATATTTACCTATACGACATTCGACATTCACAGACAGCGCGTTCGTCTTGTGGAGCTTGAATGGTTTAAAATCATTTGCGTGAATAAGACAAATTACAACGGAAAGAATGGATGCTGTGTTAATTACGCTAAAAAACTTTAACGCATTAAACTGAAAAAAATTAATTGCCTGCGTTAACGCACTAATTCTGACAGCACTAATATATATATAATATATATATATATATATATATATATATATATATATATATATGCACACAATTTAGTTTAGCGTTCTGGTCCAGTTTAACCCCTGCTGACATGCAGGTTGTGGGGTGCAACCCCCTCATCTTCACTACATCTGTGTGTGTGTGTTCATTTCAGCTTGTGGGGTCACTGGGGCCATCAACAGCATGTCCGTTTCGGTCCCCTGATCTGATTGCGTCCCTTTAACCACAGCTGCCTCCCGCACGCCTGACCTTTCACCCCTGATGCGCACAAGGCCAAGGCCAAGAGGGGTCATCCAACCTCCCTGCCACCGCCTCATTCACCTCACACCCAAATTACATCTGAGCCCTAGAAGCAAGACCGATGACATGAGGACCAAAGGGTACCACAGTAATGCTTTACCCAAGCTCCTGCCTCTCACAAAACAAAGCATCATCACACTAGTTCGACAGGCCTAACAGTCCACACATTCAGATGAGCAGCATTCATGAGCATCTACAAACACATCTTTCTGACAGGTGTGGGCGGTCAGTGTTTGACAGTGGACAGTTTGAGAGAGGCAAAGAATAGAAAAGAGAGCTTGGAAATAGAACAGAAGGGCTTCTGGAGATGTGATGGGGAAGAAAAAGCAAATCATTTTCATTATATTTTCTGAATTAAATTTAATTATGCATTCATGTACACTACTATTTGGGGTTGGTCAAATATTTTTATTTATTTATTTATTTATTTTTTTAAAGAAGTCTCAACAAAGGCTGCATCTATTTGATCAAAATACAGCAATATTGAGAAATATTATTACAATTTAATTAGCTGTTTTCTATTTTAGTATATTTTAAAACCATAATTTATTCCTCTGGTACAAAGCTGAATTTTCAGCATCATTACTCCAGTCTTCAGTGTCACATGATCCTTCAGATTTCTTATTCTTATCAGTGTTAAAAGCTGTTTAAAATTGTGGAAACTATGACATTTTTTTCAGGATTCTATGATAAATAGAAAGTTTAAAGGAGCAGCATTGCATTTATTTGAAATAGAAATCTTTTGTAACATTACAAATGTCTTTACTGTCACTTTTGAACAATTTAATTCATCCTTGCTTGAATGTACATACAAAGAAATAAAAATCTTAGTGGCCACCAAAGTTTTTAACAATAATCTATCTTTTTTTCTCATGTCTAGTCCCTCAAACACATCATTTAGAAAAATGACATAAACCATGAATGAGCATAGTACAAAACTGTCCCCTGAACAGTCACGGTTCATCTGTATGAGCAGGTGGGGCAGTGCCCCTCCAAAATATTCATCCAAACATAGGAGGTCTATATAAGCTGAATCAATAATAAATTGTAAATGTGTTCAGCATTCTGCAACAAATATTTTTCGGATTTTCTAGACTATTTTAAGCCATAAAGTGAGCAGGATATTTTAAAATTTAACGTATGGCTTCGGCAGGCGTGTATCATGATACTAAAAGCTGATTTATACTTTTGCGTCGAACTATACCGTAGCTACGTCGTAGGCTGTGTGTAGGACGCGTAGCCTACGGCGTAGCATGACGTGCGCCTTTCCAAAAATGTAACAATGCGTCAATTCCACGCAGACCACAAGCGCTGTGACTGGTCTTCTAGAACCTCTCCCTGTATTTGTAATTGCACGTCGACGCGGACAATGACGCAGAAGTATAAATGAAAACTGATGCATAGCCTTACGGCACATTTCCGATGTTTTCCAATGTAAATCTGTGGTGAAAAATGGAACTGCAGCGCGCTAATTTTCACGTTAGCTTGTGTGAATCTCGCTCCAGACCAAGACGATATTAATCCGCTTCAGCTATGTGTATATTAGTCTGCATCAGGTCAGTAACTAGTTGGCATGTCTGTTCTTATGTGGACTAGCGTATCAAATTAATTAAAGTATAAATCCTTTAGTTTAAACATGCTCATGTGAATAGCTTTTATATAGTTCTGTTATGTTTGTTTTATGTTTGTTACGAGAATAGACATTCAATTCAATTCACATTTATTTGTATAGCGCTTTTCACGATACATATCGTTTCAAAGCAGCTTTGCAGAGAATGCATGTCAACATTACAATTTAGAGAATGCAGTTAGCTATCAATGTAACAATTTAGGCCGTTTAATCTACAATCACTGTTAGCAGTTTAATTGAAGGTAGAAGCAATGAGCTCCTGGAAAACATGCTCATGTGAATAGCATGATTTTCTTTTCCTCACTGTAATTCCTCCACACCTTTGTAATATTCTAAAACATCATTCGGAGGCAATAAATACTACATTAAGGCAATTCTAAGATGGCATTCTACGTGTGTGTAGTGTGAACTTAAAGCCTGTCAATCATCATTAGAGCGCCACCCTCAGGCTGAATAATGCAACGTCTGCCAAAAGTGTTCTGCGTGTGTTCAGCAAAAAGCTTGCAAAAACTGCTTATCATAAACTAGTGCTAAGACCCAAAATCTGCCCTACCTGAATTTACAGTCAGGAGCTGCTACTGCCCCTGAAGATAGCAAAATCTCATAAAATCTCCCTTTGGGGACATTCTCAAAGGTAAAAATGATTCATAAATAAAAGTAAATGTTTTTTATAAAAATAATTTCTAAAAATGCAAAAAGTTCTCTTGTAGGCCTTTTTGTAGAGCAATTATATATGTCAATGACAATATGTCCTCATTTTAGCTAAATAAAAATACTTAAACAGTAAAAATAGTAATAAATAATGATATCTTAATGAAGAGTTTGAGAGGCTAGTGTTAGGAGTTATAAAATAGCATTAACTCATTATAAAAGCAACAGAATGCAATGTAAAGTTTCTGTGTGTTTCAAGATACTGCACCTCCTGGTACATATGCTTGCTCCTCATGGCCAGCTCTTGCTGTTCTGGGCTGTAGGTGTAGATGGCAGAACGGTACTGCGTGCCATGGTCATTCCCCTGTGCCATTCCTAAAAAATACACACACATATACATGCTTTAGACCCCTTTAAAAATTCACACCTCAAGAATTTGCAGTCATGTCAGACACTGGATATGTCAGTTTTTCCAATGACGTTATTAACATCAGCAAGCAACATTCGATTCTGCTCTGATGTTACTTAAAGAAAAAGATTAAAATATATATAAATATGTCTTGGAAACATTTGCCACTTGTTATTATATGGAAACTTATTTGTGTTTCAGTATATTCCTGTTATTTAACCTCCTCAGTGAATTTACTGTCTCTCATCTATCTTTCCGCAGAACTGGATGTCGGCCATCTTCCTGTACGCTCTCTACTGTGTGGTGCCTTCTGTAGCTCTCTCTCTCTCTCTCTTCAAAGGCCAAAACACTGTGTTCTGATTGGCTGATCCTACAAAGCCAAAGCGACAGTCGCTGACCTTCGTTGTGACCCTGAGGCCTGTGTGTCATCACAGCCACCAAACACATCATACAGCCAAATTACAGAAAATGTTTCTAGAAAGAAGTATTTCGACACTTAATTAACACTCACAAATGTCTGAATGCCACAGACCACACCATCAAATCAAACATTTATCATCTGCAAACAAATGATTTTTTTGAGACATTTGTGCAATGATTTTTAAACATTTAGTGGATCTACAAAGTCAGTTTCCCACAAGTTAATACAGGTGTACACTGTATATCAAAACTATTTTTAAAAATCTATCTTTTCTCATGAGTAAAAAAGGAGTTAAAAACAAAAAGGAAACAGCGAGCACTCAACGTACTCCACCCGAGACAGTGGAGCACTTCTTTTTACAGCCTCCATCACGGCGCTTAGTTATTATTGATGATCCTCCCTGTTCAAGCTGAATAATATACAGAATCTCTCCTCTCAACACACACACCGCACATGAACCGTGAGTGGAGAACGCCGCAGATGTGTTGTCAGCGCACAAACCGGGTGAGAGCGGAGAGCTGGGCAGAAGCTGACTCCATAAATGTCACACGCAGTCCCTTCTCTCCCCATAACATGGCTCTCCGGCAGGAAAACTATTTCTGTTAATGCAGAGGTCAAGAAACTTCACCCTTTGCTTTAGAAAGAGGGAAGAAAGGAAAAATGTGTACTTGTGAGTGAATAAGCTGTACACACACGTGAAATCACGCACACACAGCGGCATCCTGACAGATACCACTAAGGCTGCTTTGACCAATCCAGACATTTCAAATATCAGCACTTATGTGGCTCTCCTGGTGAAATGACAAGGAATGAGGGGGGGGGAAAAGATTTGGAAGGGTGGATGAAAAGGAAAAGATGAAAAGTATATATTTATTAGTGCACACTTTTGCTGAAAAGGGCTTAAAAACATTAGTTCGCAAGCAACAAGAAACACAGATTTTATTTAAAGGGACAGTGAAAGTGAAAAAAAGAAAATTGCGTCATTGCCAAACCTGCATGACTTTCTGTGCGACACAAAAAGATATTTCGAAAAATGTGTTTTTTGTCCCTATGTTAGATATAAAAACATATTCTTTTGTGTTCCAAAGAAGAAAGTCGTACAGGTTTGGAACAACATGAGGGTGAGAAAATGATGACAGAGGCAGGTTCACCTAAAAAAATTGTATAATTCTCATCAAATCGTATCATCAACGCCTACCATAAAATTCAATTTTAAAAGCAATCATCACATAGATCTTTTCCATAAAATGACAGTTCATTTGAGTTCACAGCCATTATCTTAAAGTATTTCAAATATAATCCTTAAATACCAAATCGATTATCAGCCTCTATTTTTTTTTTTTGAAGATTTTTATTTCAATTTTGGTTAAAAATATTTAATTATATTACTTTAAAAACAGCATAATTTAAAGGTGCCATCGAACGTTTTTTTTACAAGATGTAATATAAGTCTAAGGTGTCCCCTGAATGTGTCTGTGAAGTTTCAGCTCAAAATACCCCATAGATTTTTTTTAATTCATTTATTTAACTGCCTATTTTGGGGCATAATTAGAAATGCGCCGATTCACGTTGCGGCCCCTTTAAATGCTCACGCTCCCCACCCACGGAGCTCGTGCTTGCCTTAAACAGTGCATAAACAAAGTTTACACTGCTAATATAACCCCCAAAATGGATCTTTACAAAGTGTTCGTCATGCATACTGCATGCATGCGTCGGATTATGTGAGTAGTGTATTTATTTGGATGTTTACATTTGATTCTGAATGAATTTGAGGCTGTGATCCGTGGCTAAAGCTAACATTACACACTGTTGGAGAGATTTATAGAGAATGAAGTTGTGTTTATGCATTATACAGACTGCAAGTGTTTAATAATGAAAATAACGACGGCTCTTGTCTCCGTGAATACAATAAGAAACAATGGTAACTTTAACCACATTTAACAGTACATTAGCAACATGCTAACGAAACATTTAGAAAGACAGTTTACAAATATCACTAAAAATATCATGTTATCATGGATCATGTCAGTTATTATCGCTCCATCTGCCATTTTTCTTGCATGCTTACCTAGTCTGTTGATTCAGCTGTGCACAGATCCAGACGTCCTGCCCTTGTCTAATGCTTTGAACATGAGCTGGCATATGCAAATATTGGGGGCGTACATATTAATGATCCCGACTGTTACGTAACAATCGGTGTTATGTTGAGATTCGCCCCTTTTCCAGAGGTCTTTTAAACAAATGAGATTTATATAAGAAGGAGGAAACAATGGAGTTTGAGACTCACTGTATGTCATTTCCATGTACTGAACTCTTGTTATTTAACTATGCCAATATAAATTAAATTTTTAATTCTAGGGCACCTTTAATAATACAGTTAAATATATTCTTTACTAAGTCTCAAAACAAATATCTACTTTTCATACTGTGCTTTATAACGCTGTAATCTCTAAAAAACATATGGATCACGTTTATGGTGAATCTTGTTGTGACAGCATAGAGGTTTGAAACAACAAGAAGGTGAGTAAATAATGACAGATTTTTATTTTTATTTTATTATTTATTTATTTTGAACTATCTTTTTAAATTAAAACGGTGAACATCAGCAGTGTGGCTGCATTGTGAAGCCCGTGGACCGACTCCAGAGATCTCTCCACATCTTTCAAAAGCTAAATTTTCACTGTCACACAAAATGTCAATCATGTGTCATACTGATAGCTCCGAATCTCAGTCTGATGGGTTTATTGCTTTACGGACTCTGTGGCTCGCGTTTCCTCAACCGAAGTGCTTTTCAGTGTCTGTGGATAAAACAACTTATTCTAACCACTGAGGAAGCTCAAACGTATGCCAGCACGAAGACACACAAACTCACACGTGTAAGGTATTTGTATTTTATAAGGAGAGTTTGGCTATTGTGTGTTTGTTTACTAAGCTGATGGAGTATGTCTACCTTTTTGTGTGTGTGAAGGTGCATGTGTGATGCTTTAGCGGGGTTTTGGCGAGTGTGTGTATGTTTGTGCATTTGAGTGTGTATGATGCAGGCTTATATGTGAGTGTATGTGTGAGGGGTTGTTCAGAGCACTGTTGTGTGTGCCCTGTGGGTACGGTGAAGCAGTGTGCGTGCGAGAGCAGCCAACTAAGAGGAATGGTGCAGAGCTGGGTCTATTTTTACTCCTCTTATGTAACACACATACACACACAACCTTGTTCTCGCACACACACACACAAATTCTCTTTACGAATAAAAATACATGCTTAAAATGTGTAGTAAATGCAATATGGTCTGTATACATGTGCATTTGTTATTTTTTACGATGTAGCTGCTAGTATTTGACTGAAGAAAAAAAAAGAGATCAATTATACACCACAAATAATGCTCTCTCGCTTTCATTTTTCTTCCAGAAAAGAATAATCTAGAAATGAAACACTAGATCCATAACTGTAAAATACTCTGTGGCAAATGTACACTGTTTCTGTTTGTATTCAAGGCCTAATGGTGAAAAACTGAAAACCAAACTGAAGTGTAGAAGCCATGGCACAGTGGGTAGTGCACATGCTCATGACAGTGAGAGCCATTGTGCTCGCAGGGATGCAGGTTTGAATTCAGGCTGTCATATTCTGATCTCAGTCCTGTTCTCTTTCCCTTACACTTTGCTTTCGCCATTGTGCTATACTTTTAAAGGCAAATAAATAGGCTGTAACATAAAATAAAATAAAACAGCAATGCTACGGTTTTAAAGGTGCGCTTAGTAATTTGTTTATGTTATGTCGTGCTGGGCGTGTGGAACTATTAAATACTTGCAAAATTGATAATTTATTAGAAATTCATTATTTCATGAGTAAAAGTGGCCAAAAGCAGGTGGGTAACAGAGATAAATTGAGTAGTTTTTGTCTCAATATGTCAGCCCCCATGAGGTGACCCAGATTTCAGAAAAATGTATTTAATGTATTTGGAAAAAAAAAAGAAAAAAAAAAAAATATATATATATATATATATAAAATTCAGCTTTGTCATCACAGTAATTAATTATTTAATATATAAATAATATATATATATATATATATATATATATATATATGTGTGTGTGTGTGTGTGTGTGTGTATATATATGTATATTATATACTACATATATAATTTTAAATATAAAAATTATTATTACTTATTATTAATTATTACTTAAATATAAGTTTTAATAATTTTTTATACATACACGGATATAATTCTTTTATAACATATTTATATTTATTTAAAAAAAAAACTAATATCCAAGTTTATAGTTACTGAGTATCTATCTATCTATCTAATCTATCTATATATATACAAAATATATACATTATGTGAATATATCATATATATGTGTGTGTGTGTGTGTGTGTGTGTGTGTGTGTGTGTATATATATATATATATATATATATATATATATATATATATATATATATATATATATATACACACACACACACACACACACACACACACATACATATATATATATATAAATAATTAATTACTGTGATGATGAAGCTGAATTTTCAGCATCATTACTCCAGTCTTCAGTGTCACATGATCCTTCAACAATCACAATATGCAGATTTGGTGCTCAAGAAACATTTCTTATTATCAGTGCATAACCGCTGTGCTGGAAACATGATTTTTTTTTTTTTTTTACTTTTTTAAAATATTTTTTCAGTACTCGATGAATGGAAAGTTTAAAGAAACAGCATTTATTTGTAACCAATAGATTTGTATGCGCAATATTGCACGCAACACCAACAAAGCAACAACAACAGAAAACAAATCTGTCCAATATGCCTGAAAAATAAGCTCAGTTTCTTTATTTCAAGAAAACATTGTTTTCTTCCAGCAAATTCTAGCCTTTTTTCATCCAACAGAAGCATCTCTTCAACCGTTTCTCATCTACTCTCCATAAATGACCTCTGTCAGCCCCTCCCCCTATAGCTGATTGACAAACTGTAATGAGCCCCCCTCATCAGGGAGGGGCAGGGGTCGAGGTCGCCCCCCGAGAGGCACGTGCCCGTTGCAGACTGAACCCCAAAAAGAAGGAGGGGGGATCCTAATTTAGAAACAGTCTTTTCTTTTTCTCCCATTTGGTGGCTTGTGCACAAAATGGTATTTGTGAACCCAATAACCTTTGCTTTCAACAACAAATCAAGAGTGCTGCTCAGGGATTATGGAGATCCAAACAGTTTCGGCACATAATTAGCTTGTGCATTGATGTTTCGCTCTTCAAGGTTCAATATACACAGCAAACGTGTCAGTCACAGGTTACACACTGAAGGCAGGTGGAAAACAGGATTTAACGTTTACAGGCCTGGAAGACTGTAGATCAGCCTTTACATTTGAGAGACACGACGAGCGCCTTCGTCAGCCATCTTGTCTCTCCCTCGTGAGGCGTGCATTAATGCATCTCTCTGACGCAGCAGCTACATAAATACTGCAAATCAAGAAAAAAACATGACACGATAAAAGATGAAAGTGGTAAGACAGAAAAACGAGGACAAAGGAGGAGAGAAACACGCCCTCTTGCCTTTCACTGTTAGCGAAACGAGGGAGCGCGGGATGGCGGAACGAAGAAAGTGACTAAGAGATAAAAGCGGAGGGTAAGAATGAGGAGTCACTGCGGAAATGCTGATGGGATGATGGTGAGGGGGAACGAAAGATGGAGAAGAGAAGGAGCTGGGGATGGGGGAGGAGAGAAGAGGAGAAGAGAGAAGATAAGATTTTGTTATCCTGTAGACAGACTGAGAGCCCTAGGGTCCGCTGGGAATGGGGAAGGAGGGAGGGGGGGGGGTCTTTCTTAAACAAGGAAGTAAACTGCTGAGGCGATCATGCGTGCGTGTGCGCGTTTCTTGTGTGTGTGTGTGTCCGCACTGCACTTCTCCATTCTACGGTTTGCCACAGGCGATAGAGTTGTTACACTGGCTTCAGTCATTTCCTGTTCGTCAAATCCATCCAGGAACCCAATTTTCCTGACTCGCCTCTCAGCACCCTCAGCTTCCTGTACTATCTTTGTCAGCACAGCCAGAGATGTAGCATGACGGCATGAAATACAGTCTATATTTTTAGAAAATGAGCGTAGGGTATAGAGAAGCTAACGCATGTTAACAATACCATGACCTAAAGACTTTGCCAGAGCAAGTGTTGCTGGGTATGAGATGGGGGTACGAAGAAGAGCGTGCTGGGAGCATTTGATTGGCTGTGGATGTTGCTATCCCAGCCGTGATTGGACGATTCCAAATCATGCTGCTGAAAGCAGAACCCTTTGAACTGTGAGACAGCAGCTGAATACACAGGTCTCCTGTGCATGACGGAAACAACCGTGTACGTATGCAGCCTATGAAACCTCACACATTTGCGGTTTCACTGTGTACATACACGTCTACCCCTGATTCAAAGTAATGACGGACACACACATGTGCACAGATTCATAGTTGATTCTGTGTGAGCGTTTGGGTACAGACAAATGGAGAGTGCGTTTAAGCATGCATGGATGAACAGCCTACAGAGACGTTTCCGATTCTCGGCAGCCAATCGCAGTGCAGCGGTCTGCGCCAAAAAACACAATCTGACGCTTCTGTCACGCACATGGGCCATGTTCTTCATCCCGCTTCCCTACCCAAACTCCTGCAGGGTCATGAAACACGGCCTAAAAATGCCAAACGGGACATGGGGACACAAGTTTTGCTTTAGTAAAGCGTGAAATACTGCTTAAAATTTACCAAGTGCACATTTAAATGTCAATACAGGTGAGCAAGTTTCATACAAGCATGACTGTGAATATGTGTGTTTATTACCGATGGGTCACGATGATCGACTAGTCTATCTAGATGCTCAACTAGGGGGACAGGGATCACTTGGGATGTATGAGGGATTTAAAAAGGACATTGAAAATACATGAAAATTAATAAAATCCTAAAAAGTCATGGTGCATTTTTATAATGAATACACATTTTTGTAGTTTTTATTGGGTAGAAATTGCTATTCATGAGTAAAAAAAGAATGTAATAAACCCTGTAATCATAAATGACTATACAAGTATAAACCCTTTTGGAACATTATTTGGAATGTAATTATTTGAACGGTTTTTTTTTTGGGGGGTGGGGGGGTGTTAATTATTTAATTAATATTTAATTAATTTATTGAATTATTTTAATAAACTGCCACTCCTAGCTTCTATAAATAAAGTTGGAAAATGAGTAGCTTTGTCATTACAGCACAAGTAGCAGAAAAACACCTCGTAGGGCCGGAGTGGATTGGAGGGATTGGAGTGAAAAGGGTTAAGAACCGCTGATCTAAATGTTCTGCTTACATTTTAGCAGCAAGGCCTTAAAAGTGATACATTTAGAGACTCCACTTCTCGAGAGAGTTTTAGCATGAGAAGCTGCATGCTGTTAGCATGCTAAAACCCTCTCAGAGATGGTGCATTTGATCCACCGTTTCACTCACCAAAGCAACACTTCAACAACACATATCCAGACAATTACAGTCATACTTCAAATTGTTTTGAGCAATGTTTCTGTTAATATACAAAATTCATAGGCTTTTTGGGAGGACTATGATAGTTTTGTGCATTTAAAGGTTATAGTTATTTAGACTGTTGAGCATCTGTAGTTTATCCCAATAAAAGGCTGTAAGTTCTTGTTTTCGGTCTACAGACTCTACACTATTTTTTAAAAGCTGGTCTGTATACAACACCTTTTTAAGACAAAGTGTTGAGTCAAAAACAGTTCAGCTTTAAAAAAGAAAACGCACCTTGAGACCTCTTCTCTGTGTTGTATTCTGTTTCACTCTGTCTACCTGTTTTCTTATGCAAGAATGGATCTTATGCAAACACTGCACAAGAAACACATCAGATCAAGTTGGGTAGATATTTTCCTAAGCCAGTCAAATTATACAAGACATCCTTAAAGGGATAGTTCATGCTAAAATGTAAAGTCTTTCATCATTTAGTCACTCTTATGACGCATGACGTTCTTTGCTCTGTGGAACACACAAAAAAAGATATTTTGAAAAGTTTTCTGTTGTCCACACAATTAAAAGTCAATCGGGTCGAATGTTTTTTGGGCCCCAGTGTTCTTCAAAATATCTTATTTTGTGTTCTGCACAAGAGAGTCATACAGGTTTGGAATCACGTGAGGGTGAGTAAATGATTTGTAAGTGAATTTTTGGTGGACTTTAAGCCACAGACTACTCAATTTTGAAATTATGTATCCGCACATCCTACGTACTCTCATAGGTAAAGGAAAACAGAGCAAGGTAGATGTTTAATCACATTTGAAGGCCATTTCTGACAACTGACCCTGGCTTCAATGAGTCATTTTCTGTGCTCTACTTTCTGGGGCGTTCTGGCTGACAGGGTGACGGTGTTCTAGATGACTTTTTAAAGTTCAGACACCTTCAGAACATGATGTACATCAGAGAGCTGGCGCAGAACCGAACACAGGGTAATCATGTCAGCTCAAACTGATGATTTGACATGAAAGATTCAGAGATGAAAACCACTTCATGGTCCTTAAAACCGCACTCTGACTCTGGTTTTTGGGGGTGTGCCTTCAACTGGCAGATATATAGACATGAATTACTGATCTCCAAATGGAATTTGTGCACCTTCCAGGAAGAAAAAATAAAAACAAGAAAGTTATTACAGGGTCTGACTGAAGGAAGCACAGACGTCATATAAACTATTCAAGCAAAGACTGCAGTCCCACAGTCCAGCTGATGAAGGAGAGCCGAGGAGCTGTGTGTGTGCGCTTCAGGTCCTCAGGGTCAGGCTTTATGAATGTTTCAGAGGAGTGTCTCTTCCTCTCTTCTCTCTCTGTTTCAGGGTGACTGAACACAGAGAGCCAAACAACAGCTTCATGCTGCAGCCACACTGTTACATCAGACAGACAGACAGAGAGATGTGTGTGAACTTAAATCTGTTTATGTGTCTGTTTGGGATCAGATACACACTAAGTCTCTCTGCATAAATAATTAACTGAATGGAGTGAATTCATTTTTATGTAATTACATTCTGGGGTTTTGGGGTCTCATCTTAAGCGCTGGATCACTGGCAGACAGCAAGGCTGATTTACTCTCAAATGAGGACCTGAAGGACAACACAGACGGCAAATATCAGCTGTGTGTGTTCAGGATTGGGTCTGCTTCCAGTGGATTGGAGGAATAGGTAACGCTTGCACTAATGCACACATGCACGATGTCTCTTTTCCTCTCATGGCTGAATTGGTCTCAGACACATTAACATAGCCAGTCTGAGGCTGTTCCAATTCCCGCAAGATCATCCTGACCATCCAGCACACACATATGCACAGGGCAGTGTGAACAGACAGATGCAGCCATGTTTTAACCTCATGAGGCCGTTTGCTTTTGGACCACTGCATCTCGCACCCAGGGGTCTTTCTATGGACATCTGTGTGAGTGAATGTGTGTAGATGTGAGGGAATAAGTGTGTTTGTTTACCTTGAGTGGGGTCATGGCTCTCCCAGAAGAATTTGAGAAGTTTCTCTAAGCTGACATCTTTAGGAGAGAAGACCACTCGCACTACTTCTGTGTGCCCCGTTAAACCTGGAGGGAATTTCAGAAAAAAGAAATTTGATCACGCACAAATAGAGCTGTGCAAATGTCTTTATTAAATAGAGGGTATGCATGTGACGTCACTGTCGGCCATTGTGACCTCGGTTATGGCCACTGAGTGGCAACACTGGTTTTCAGTGTGAATACCGCAAAAGACACATAAAACACATCCAAAACGGGAAAGAGCTTTGCGACTGACTGTACAAACAGATTTGACAAGATATCTGAGGGGTATTTTTACAGACTGCCGAAAGCTACAGAAAAACAAAGCAAATGGATCGCTGCAATTCACAGAAGCAACTGGACTCCAGGCAGAGAAACGTGGATTTGCAGTTATTATTTTGTGTCAAAATGTTGGATTTTGGGGTAAAATCATACTACATATATAGTATTGACAACTCGTCAAATTAAATATTTAACATCTTATATTCTGCATAATTGTTTTTTTTTTTTTTTTAAATAAACACTAACAAAAACTACACAATTTTTAGGGCTGGATGATATGACAATATATATAACATTGATAGAAGTGATCACTTGGATTTAGACCTACCTCTGTTATATATTTTTATAAAGCATTCACAGGCAAATTTGCTTTATGTATTTCCCCAGCATCGAAATCAGGCACATCTAAATGTCAGGAAACACGATTCTTGGCTGCATGTCAATATCCATGGATTAACGTTGACTACTGTGTGCTGTGTGTGTATATATGTATAATGACATATTGAATATCAAAAGGCTGATAGTAACTGAAAATTATATTTAGCTACATTACACACCGCATGAACAAAAAAACAGTACCATTCAAAAGTTTGGGGTCACTTCATGAGGTGCATCCTGGGATGCTGTTAAACTGTACTGAAAGAGTTCTCACAAAAACAATGACATTTTAAACATTTAAAGTGTTTTTGTCCCCAGCAATGATGCATTAAACTGAGCAAAAGTTACAGTAAAGAAATTTATATAAGATTTCTATTTAAAATACCGGTAAATGATTTCATTATAGAATCCTGAAAAAAAAAAATATTATGGCTTCCATATTTCCATATTACTGTTTTTACTGTAATTTTTGATTAAAAAAATGTCTTGGTGAACATAAGAGACTTGTGTACTGACTTGGTTCAGTAGTGTAAGTGTATTTGATTGTATTTCTTGTGGTTATGATAATGATGAACTTCTTTCATCCAACTTCATGAAGTGAATCCTGGGATGCTTTTAAACTGTACTGAAGGAGATCTCACAAAGGCTTAAACATTTAAATTGGTTTTGTAAGCAAATTCAGTTTTAGTCACAAAAAATAGGCACAATGATCCCGTTTAATAATTTCGTGAAATAATAATTTCAAGCATTTAAGCGCATAAACCGATCATGAGAACCATTCTGTCAAAAGTGTCCAAACTTCTGACTGGTACTCAAAGACCATGCATGTACTGTGCAAAACTGTATCTGCATATGTGTTTGCTACTCTTACAGATAACAAAGACTGTCAACATATTAACCTAAACACCCAACACAGTTCTGACGGCCACACGTCTTCCCCAAACTACACACTTAAAAGAGAATGTGTGTGTGTGGAGCCAACCCTCTGCAGAGCTGCAGTCAGAACCTTCTCACTGGGACCAGTTCAGAAACTGCAACATCACAGCTGCATCCCTCCCTCCATTTCATCTCTTCTGAACTGTCTGGCTACAAGTAGGTCATACAGAGGAAGGGGGAAGGGCTGCGGATCTGGGAGAGAGCAGTGCACTCTGGGTAGTTCACTGCAGATGAAGGGAATGTTTTGGTGAAGGCTGCAGCAAAGCATTAATTTGGGTACAGTGAAGCTGCTGCTAGCGTAATGCTTGTGGCTTACGGTTGGGAAAAGTGTCATCAGAGACATCTTTGATATGGAGGTGAATGAACAGTTAGACTCACCTGAGCACACCTCATGGTAGGTGGGGTTAGGTGTAAAGCCTCCAGCATAGCCGACTTGTGTAGAGAACACACCAGGAATCCTCCAGAAGCGCCTTTCTGCTCCCCAAAAACAGCCCATACCTGAACAGAAATGGGACATTAAATAGCAATAATTATAGGAATTACTTAATAAGAGACAAAATTGTCTTTTTGGTTCCACTAAAAAGCCCTTCCTAACTACAGCTGTTTGACGTCAAACAAAAATACAATTCAGACACTGTTGATACCCACAAAAATTAGATAAATAAAAAAAAAAAAACTAAAAGCCTTCAAACTAAATGGCATTTTATTCTTTATTTTTAAATATTATTTTCATCTAATTTTATCCAATATTTATGTGAGCTTATTAAGGTATCACCTTTTAGCATAGTGACATGCTAACATCAATCTCAACAAGCTTTAGATGCTTTCATGTGTGTGACCATTGAGAAAGTTATGGCATATGTACAGCACTAACACTACTATTCAAAAGTTGGGGTCTGTATGATTTTGAAACAATAAAATAATAAATTTATTTAGCAAGGATGCATTAAATTGATCAGATGTGACAGCAAAGACACTTATAATGTTACAAAACATTTATAATTCAAATAAATGCTCTTCTTTTGAACTTTCTATTCATCAAAAAAATGTGACTGTTTCCACAAAAATATTAAACAGCAACTGTTTTCAACACTGATATTAATAAAAAATGTTTCTTGAGCACCAAATCAGCATATTAGAATGATTTCTGAAGGACACTGAAGACTGGAGTGATGATGCTGAAAAGTGAGCTTTGCCATCACAAGAATTGCATTTTATATTAAAATAGAAAAAAAAAAAGTTTAAAATTGTAATAACTAATGAATTCATTTTTGAATGGTAGTGTATAAGGTTCCATTTCAGTTAGGATGCTGTCTTTGATGCTGTCTATGTAGGCAGCTCACTAGCTCTTGGAACAGAACTACTGTTCTATATCAACTGATTCTGTTCATTTTAAGCTGACTCTTAGCCACATTTTTTATTGGCACAGGAAAACAGGAAATCAAGAGGAGAGAGAGGGAGAAATTAGATGGGAACATGACCCAGGCTGGACTCAAACCCAGGCCTCCCAAGAGCCACCATTCTGACACAAGTGGTACTTTAAGAAGCAATGTATTAATTGCACCCAAGGATGTCTGGAATATGATCTTCTCTAAACTCACCGAACATGATCATCTCCATGCCATCAGGAAATGGCTCCACTGTGGGGTTCCCATTGGCGGAGTGCTTTACTGCAGAAACATAGGCGAGAGAAACAATATAAATGTTCTGTTATCAATGGGGTGTACGTGTGCACAAGGTGGCGCTGTTCCAGATGGTAGGACTTTCAGACTGGGTTCTGTGGCGAGGATTACTGCAGATTTGCCTGGTCTGCTCAGGCTAAGCTGAATCAGTGCTGCCGTTTCTGCAGTGGGAGACACTTAGCAGATTACACTGCTGAACCTCCCCCACCCAACACACACACACACACACACACACACACACACACACACCTCTAAACCATCCAGAGAAGGTCACAAACCACAAGCGACATGAACGCATCAGAAGGAGACAACACCAGCTCTATGAAAGCCCTGCAGAACGACCTGCAGTGGATTAGGCCACAGGGAGAAAAAAAAGAGGATGGACAAACAAAATGTTTCCTGAGTTGGATGGATGAGGCCAACTGTGCCATACTGGAATTAGAGCAGTAAAGAGGAAGAGAAAAGGGGCACAGATGTGGGGAGGATTAGAGCTAAGAAGACTGAAGTGATTTACCACCTAAATCTCCAGGCAGCAAAGGATAGTGGTTTACACACAGTGCACTAATATTAGCATATGGATGAAGAAATGTGTCATGGCCCTACAAACAAACACACACACACACACACACACACACACACACACACACACACACACACACACACACACACACACACAATAGTGCATTTAGGGCAACATGCACCCCATTCCCACTTTAATCTCCCTAACGTTTAGACTATATATGATAATGACCTGAATGCTAAAAATCTGTCTATTACTGATTGCAAAAGCTCGGTATGAAAGTTAGCCTAAAGCGTAGGGTTGCTCTAAAGCCCTAAAAGTATTAAACTTTGGCTGCGGACATGAATGATGCATCAAATTTTGTGGCTTGGTAAGGAAAGGTGTGCTATTAGTTTTCTAAGATTTCAGATTTTATTCCTGACAGACAAAAATGTGTGAAACAAACCCTTATAGACTTGCATTGAAGAAGGGATGCAAGCCATATCTAGAAACCAGAACGTAATAGAGACTGAGGGATGGGTACATTTGATTTAGGGCAGTAAACAACCAGCTAGCAATGGCATTTTGCAGGGGCAAGCACATCTCACATTTTGTTCAGAAAATGTAAAAGTCTAAAATCTATAGAGGTACAAACCTATATATTCTCAAAATGTGGTGTCTGAATGACTCATTGGAAGCCTGGAATAATTAAGGTTTTAGGTTCATCTTTCCCCAATCAGACACTTTATTTATAGTTTTTTGCATACAAAAACAGCTAGATGTAGTGCAAAGGAATGTCACATTTTCACACTTTGAGCTTGTCCACTTTTGACAATTTCCAGAGGTAGAAGAAAATGCATTAGAACGAAAGACTACTCTTCGCCTACTGACCTAATACGTAATCATTGTGGGACATGTTGTAAGATAGCCCACCAAAACAAGAAATTTGAATTTCACTGCTTTGTACCAAAACGCACAGATTTCAGTCAAAAATCACAGCTTCCTTTTCCTTTTTATTCGCTTCCATTCCTGATCGCACATAAATCCATGTAACACGGGACTACTATTCCGTTTATAGTAGTCCAGTGAAAGTGGATCACTGAAAATACATCTTAATATCAGGTGGAAACAGCACCACAGTGTCTTAAAAAAGTGACACTTGTGACAAGTAAAAAAAGTGCTGCAAAACATGATGCAACGGCCAAAGACATATTGCGGTCTGTTACACCAGTGCTTTAAGGGGACTTTAAAGTAGCAAAAACTCCCTAAGAGGGTTTTCCTGTGCAGCTAACAGCTAAAGCACAGCATGCTAATTAAACCATGGAATTTTTTTTTACCCCCAAACCAGTTCAATGCAAACTCTACCCCACCGCTGATTCCAAAGATTTCATTGGTCATGTCAATTACAGTGCTGATTGCCTACACAATTTTTCAACAAATACTAACCCTTAACATTAAATGGATAGTTCACCCAAAAATTTAAATTCTGTCAACATTTCCAACATAAGGGTGTTGTGTTGAACTCAACCCATATGTTGTGTTGAACACAAAAGAAGATATTCTGAAGAATGCTGCCGGTAGCCAAACAGTTCATTGCTTTCCATAGTATGAAAAAAAAAATACTATGGCAGTCAATGGCTACCGTCAAATGTTTGGTTACCAGCATTCTTCAAAATATCTTCTTTCGTGTTCAACAGAAGAAAGAAACTCGATTTGGAACAACATGGAGGGTGAGTAAATGATGACAGAATTTTTGATTTTGGGTGAACTATCCCTTTAACCAACAACATTTGCTGCAGGCAGGGCGGGAAACTGGTTTGGGGGAAAATCATGCTAATTAAACCATCGCCCTAAAAATAAAATAAATAAAATAAAATAAACCCATATAAACTAGCCAGCTGTTAGATGACAAGTTGACACAATGAATTCTATTATTCACAGGCACTGTGAATAACATGTAGGCCAGAATTAAAGCACAAAGTGTTTGGTTTCCTTTGCGAAACTTTAACCTGTTTTGCACACTGAGGACATTTAACAACAAAGAATGCTTTTTAACATACAAGGAAATGAGATGACAAGCAAACAACCGAGAGACAAAGACAACCAGGCAGGCAAAAGCCATGCTACCAAATCAAGATAAAAAGAGCAGCTTGTTTTGTCACCTTGACAAGCAAAGCTTTCTTTTCTTCTAGTCGAGGTGAGGACACACACACACACACACACACACACCTCTGCAGTCACATTTGCCAAATCTCACTATGTTCGAACAGACCACCTGGCACTGACCTGCCAGCCAAGCGTACAATTATGCCATTTCTAATTTCTGCGAGGGAGGAATTGAAAAGGAAAGAAGAAGAAAAAAACATATTTCCAAATAAAGAAGGTAAGAATTGGAGGACAAGTGAATTTCAGAGTGAGTGATGAAGACAGGAATGGGCAGAGGAATAAAAGCGAGGGATGCGCAACAGATTAGAGAAGCGGAAATATGGAGCTACACGTTTTTTGTCTTTCATTCCTTCGTGCCTTCTGGCAGCAGATGAACACACAGCCGCTCAATCTAGTGAAGAGTGAAAAAAATAATGTAACAAACAAACTGGAATAAAGTGAACCTAGCCAAGAACACGCCAACATAACCAACATCCACAAAAGCTCTGGCACCGCAAACCTGATGTTTTCTCTCTCTACCACTCTCCAACCTCCTCCCTTCACCTTCCCATAATGCCTTTCTCTCTCTCTCCCTGTTCTATCTATCTCTCGCTTACACACTCATACACCAACCACAGCAGTGGGTATTTCTCCCGAGGAGCTCTGGCATGGCTCCAGGAGGTGCCAGTCTGCCTCCTTTAACAGTGCCCTGTGACTGTGCCAAAAGACGCCTTCGCCAACACCACAACACCTTACCAACCGCTCTGCCGAAAAAAGGACAGCGAAGACAAAAGGGAAAAAAGAGGAAAAAAGAAAGTGAGGCAAAGGAAGGCGGGTGAGCTTGACAAAAGAACCAGAAGAGGACTTTTTTATTGGAGCGGCGAGATTGGAAAAAGGACTTTTCTTCTCCGAAACTTTTGCTAGAATGGACCTAATTTGGGGTGAATTGTGTTCCGGCAAACAGAAGACATAGCCAAAGCCTTGTCAAATATCAGAAATCATGCAGAATCGCAACACTATTTCTCAGGGTATTGCATGTTTTTCCAGCAAAGTCTGCCCGTCCATTATCATCACATTGGAATAACTCTTCACAATCCCTCCACACAACAACTTTCTCATGATCCATGGACCTGATGTTGATCTGGACTATCACAGCACGTTTCATTTGTCACCGATGCCGACGCTTTTGAAAGGAATACTTGTCCTCTGTAACATTGGCATATGGATGAATTGTGATTGGTTGGATGCATATCACTGGTGTTGGGTCTAGGACTCCATGTTTACTTTGTGGCGCCTTAGTCTTGAGCATTTGCTCAAATGTTGCTAACATTCAAGACATAATGCAAACTTTATCACGAAAGAATCAACAGAATCTAGGAAATCAAGGTTTTCAAGCAATTGGAAATGATTTCACATTTTGTAACCCCACTGAAATCCTATTATAAACGCCAGTAGTTGGGTCAAATATTGATTTACCTGATTCCATGTCCAAACTTTCTAGATGGTAAAACATGTCTCCTGCTTCAAGTATGACTACATAAACAAATCTACTGTGGAGAAAAGGTCTATATTGAGTGTGTAGGCCTACCTGCTGAGTTTATGACTCTGAATTTGAAGGAAAAATCAAAGCAATCTCACTCTAAAAGTGTCTTAACCAACTGGTCTTCACGTTCTTGTTAAACATGGCATATTCAAGACCATTTCTTTTGGAACGCAGCAATACCACCTCATGCTGGGTCAACTTCAATCAGCTGAGACACTGGAGTCACCGACAAGTTCAAGTGCCTGTATGTCCCCTGGAGGCGACTGCTGATGCATTCATACCATACTTTCTATTCAAACCTGTATCCAAGCAACCATTTCCGGTTGCTATGGTGAAGGATGGCCCCCCTCATTGCTACAGTTTGCAAGATAGTGCACTTAATCTGTGGAACACCTCCAGCATTCTGATGCCCGAAACAAAACATAAGCTAACACGTATAGTTGTAGAAACACAGTATTTTCAGAACCCAAGCAAACAAATGTCAACTATCTGAATGACTTGATGATGCTAAATCGAAGTATTGGGTTTTTATACAATGCCTGTATAAAAAAATGTTCACAGATGAACATGGCTTTTTAAGGCCCAAATAATAAAGTCCATAATATAGATGTGTTTTCATCTAAGAGACAAAAAGCTCACAATTTATACTGAAAGGCCAGTATATTGTAAACTAGGGGTTTGGAATCTCAGTCACTAACACAAAGGTTACAGTTTAAATATTAAGAATGGGAAGCTCAGGATCTGGAGAGATACTTTTATTACAGTTTTACTCCTTTCACCACTGTGCCCTTGAGCAAAGCTCTTAACTACAGCCCGCTCACGGTGGACTGAGCTTCCTATTTGTGTATTCTATGTTGCTTTGGATAAAAAGCACCTGCTAAATACTTCTGTGTGGGGGGTGATGGAAAACCAATAGCAGTCACCCAGACACTCTTTACAGAAATTGTTTCGTCGCCAAGGTCGCATGAAATTGCTCTTTAACTGACATTGAATGCGCATTATTTCAGAGGATATACACACAATAAAAGAATAATTTCCCCAAATAAGGCCTATTTGAATCACAAGTAATTATGGATGCACTGATTTTTTGGTTTGGCCTGATACGGATACTGATTTTAACAAACAGTTATTGGCCGATTCCGATATTTGTCACTTGCTCTCTTATTTGAAGTTTTGTCATTAAAATTTTTATACTAGTTAGTTTATTGCTGCATCATCAAATAATTTCTAATTAACATTTATTGGATCCATTCAACATTCAGCAGGCCAACATAAATATATTATTACAACAGAACAAAATTACATATGAAATAAGCTATGCTTTTTAGGTAGGT
This sequence comes from Megalobrama amblycephala, assembly GCF_018812025.1. Taxonomy (NCBI): domain Eukaryota; kingdom Metazoa; phylum Chordata; class Actinopteri; order Cypriniformes; family Xenocyprididae; genus Megalobrama; species Megalobrama amblycephala. The sequence continues at coordinate 33,541,292 of NC_063048.1, read as the reverse complement.
TTAACAGTAGTTTTCAGGTAAACTAATGTAAAATAACACTGCATATTCTTCACTGTATAAAATAAATGCATATTAATTACGAAGTTACGGAAGTTATTTAGTCAAGAATAGTGAGCAATTTTTTGTCTTTTGTTGTTTGATTAACATTAAAACGCAGACAGCAGTGCAGCAGGAATATTAGGCTGCTGTCACTTTAAGAGCAGTATGGATCCAATATACTGTTACACAATTGTTTTCTTTCTCAGATGTTCACATTCATTTAAAACATAACCGACTATATTTACAAGGATACTCACCAAGACGTGCATTTTGATATAATTTTGTGTGAATTAGAAGAAACGAAAAACAACTCCATTCAGTATTCACACGCTGTCTGACACCGTGTCCTAACCAGTTGCGACGGCGATACGCAAATATTCTATTTTAGAAACGGTTTCTATTTCTCCGCGACTTTGTGGCTGGAACAGCAACACAAAGTATGGCAATGATAATATCAGGTACTGTTTATGTGCTTTATTTAATGTTAAAAGTGTCTAATGTGAGTATGAATATCATTCTGTGTTCCCAGCTTTTTAGCTGTAATGAAAACAACACTGGCTATTCACCTCAGATCTTGAAAATAAATAAATGGGCACAAGAACGTTCAAACTGTCAACTCAATGCGAACAAACAAGTGTATTCTATGACAAAGATTGTTTGAGTCACTCCGTATGTACTTAAAATAATGTTCAAATGGTGTAATATTTATGAATTTTACTATGTACTTGCCCATTTCATTGGTCTGCTGTGCTTTTGCCGAGAGAGCCCGCCCACACTCTCTTCTGATTGGCTGTGGTTTTTGATTGATTTTATCGCTTCTCATTGTTGCGTCACGTCTAGTGTGGACAGTCAAATAGAGTGCCTCAGGGATGACGCATTTTTGTAGGCAAAACCCGGAAGCGAGTTAGCATTTTAGGACTTCCGGTTCCAACGCCGTAAAGTCTATGGGTTTTTTGAATGGGTTTTTGCTAAATCGCCTGAAATAAGGTCTGTGGTTAACAAAGCCTCTAAATACTTTCATGTTTTGATCTATGACATAAAACACACCAGTTATAACCCACTTGTGATTTTTTTAAACTTTTACTGTGTCCTAAAATCGGCGGTTGCTAACAAATTGCTAAAAGAGACTACTTCCTTTGGCGGGGACTTTAGACGTCATCATTAAAAACGGGACATTTGGACAGCATTTCTCATGAAAAAGTGGATAAGTATTCATACACAGCACAAATCATAATCAGCGAGCATGTTTGTAAATCAAGTTGTTTTTTAAATAGAGTTTGAGGAAGCTTGGTGGTGACGACGTTGATCCGCGACCATGGTGTGCTGTAGTCCGTTTATAGCCTGCTGTTAGCCTTTTATATCTGACGACTTTATTTAGGCTTCAAAATCTATAAATGTTGTGTTCACTTGTAAAGATCTTGATAGACAAAACGTGTAAATGTCATAACCCTTTGTTAAACACAGAGCTTATTTTCTGCGATTTTCCAAAAGTCTATGGGAAAAACGCATAGGCTTTCAATGGAGGGAACCCGTGCGCCGCTAACTTCCGGGTTGGCCTGCAAAAACACGTCATCCCTCATCACTGGAATCTTATCGCATCGCGTCTGGTTAGGATTCGGTGTGAGACACTGCTTCCAGGGGTGGTGCATGCAATGGATGTGTGTGAACTTCTCACACAGTGAGTAGAACTGAATTCTCTTTCATGTCTTCATGCGCTTCAATATTTAAATTTGCAAGACTTAAAACCACATGCAAAGAATAAACTTTCACGAAGATGCAGCACTGGCCCAATCGGGACAGTGACAGTGTTGCACAGTTCAATTGCCCCGAGTGTTATTCCTTATTGACGAACATTGCTGTATTTTGCACAGATTTCATTTTGTTTTGGCAAGTATTTAATTATTTTACCAAGAGAAAGACATTGGATTATGCACCAGAAATTATACAGCTCAGGGCCTTCACGCAGTTAATTAATAAACCATCAGTTTGTTTTATCTGCCTTTTTCATGCTATATAGCCCATGTGCCGACGGTTGTAAACTGATCAAAAATCATCCAATAAATATAAAAGTAGTGCTAGTAAAGTGACTGCATACTACAATACTAAAAATAAGTTGTTGTTTTTTTTAAAAGAGATTTCATTTGATAACATCAATAATAAATTACATATTTTTTCATCACATTTACATACACTGCTAATAAAGACATTTAAATAGAGAGGCGTGACTGTGGTGATGACATCAGTACATTTTCTCAGGCAGTTCTGGGCCGAAACTGTGCCAGCATGGCAACAGCAGGTAAGGTTTGATCATCCTCCCCAAAACCCTGTTCCACCCCCCATGGATGCAGAGGCCCGGAAGCTTCCGCCATGCCGTGACAGCGAGCTGCTTCGACAGAAGGGCCGGGAACGCGTGACGGGGGCGGAGCTTTCATGCGCATAATGCACAGATGGGCCCCTGGACACTGCTAGGGCACCAGAACTCCCAGGATGCACCAGGCCAGCAAAAACTGTCATGGTTATATCTGAAGGCACAGAGTCACCCGATTTATTGTTTGTTGGTGATTACATAGTTTCGTAATTTATTTACAGTAGGGAACTCCACAACCATTTTTGGATTAAGAGCAGAGAATGCCTAGTAGTCAACTGTGCCGAGTTTTACTCTACCAAGACAAGAACTCAGTCCTGCCAAGTAAGCCAAGGACTGATGCATTTTTTATGACCCTTTTCATCTAACCATAGCAGAGTAGCAAACATGTAAAAGAAGTGAATGTGGGCTTCACTAGTACACTAAATGTTTAGTTCTGAACAGTTTTAATGCTGCTTCTCATCAGAGCATCCCAGCCTAATGAGAGAAACGTTTGACGTCACTGAGAATCAATCACATTTTCTCATTATTCTGTTTTTAGTCACTATGCTATTGCTAACAAAAAGAAAAACATCTTTGCTTTTTGCCTTATAAATCTTTCCTGTGGGAACCATAGTTTTGACCTTATTTACTACAGGTTTGCTATTGTTTCTGGATCATTTCTACAATTTACTACTTTTTATGGCCTCAAAATACAAATTATGACATTTATAATATAAAATTACAATAGATTATCATTTTAAAGGGTTAAAATGAATAAAGACTTTTTTATATTGAACACTTTTGGCCAAAACTCATTTTTTATCTATATAAATCATTAAAAATATTTATTGTTAACACCAATAGTGAAGCAGTTTTGAGTTACTTTCCATCTTTCTATGTCAACATAAATACAAGTAAATAAATAAATAAATAGATAGATACATTGATTTTGGTGCTACGTAGATTTTACTTGGTTTACTTCCCCCTTCCAAGCAATATCATATAAGCCAATGGCATTAATGTGACGAAAGTAGGGCTGTCAAACGATTAAGGGGTTAGTTCACCCAAAAATGAAAATAATGTCATTAATTACTCACCCTTATGCCGTTCCACATAAGACCTTTGTTCATCTTCAGAACACAAATTAAGATATTCATAACGCTTCATAAAGCAGTGTTTTGAAATCGGCCATCACTATATAAGTCGTTATTTAGTTTTTTTGGTGCACCAAAAATATTCTCATCGCTTTATAATATTAATATTGAACCACTGTACTCACATGAACTGATTTAAATATGTTTTTAGTACATTAATGGATTGAGAGAGGAAATGTCATTGCTGTCTATGTAGGCCTCACTGAGCCATCGGATTTCAACAAAAAAGTCTTAATTTGCGTTCTGAAGATGAACGAAGGTCTTATGGGTGTGGAACGGCATGAGGGTGAGTAATTAATGACATTATTTTCATTTTTGGGTGAACTAACCCTTTAATCGCGATTAATCGCATATAAAATAAAAGTTTGAGTTTGCCTAATATATGTGAGTACTGTGTGTAATTAATATGTATATATAAATACACACAAATTAATGTATATATTTAAGAGAAATATGTTATGTACAAAATATTTTTATTTATATATAATATAAATTATATTCAAATATAAATAAATACATATACTTCTAAATATTTCTCAAATATATACATGGATGTGTTTGTTTTTATATATACATATTAATTACACACAGTACTCACACATATATTAGGCAAACTCAAACTTTTATTTTGTATGCGATTAATTGTAAATAATCGTTTGACAGCGCTAGACGAAAATAAAAAATAATAACTTTAAATACCATATACTACTGTTATGTATCTACCCAGTTATGGTATGGAGTTTGTAAGAAATACAGACATTTTATATGAAGTAACACTTATATTTCAAAAATATAGTATAAAATTCGTTCGAAGAACACATTATCTCTCGATTAATAAAAATAACCTATATTTTAGTCTATTAAGTCTATTAGGGTAGGCCCATATGTAGTTTTTCCAAAAAATAAAAAAATAACGTACTATTGATGATAAAAAATAAAGATGAAAGCTTCAAAACCCAAAAGGCACCGAACTGAAGAAATTACAATAAAAATGTGATAACTTGCTATCTCTACCTTCAGAAAAAGATGAACATGGAATAACTCTTACACTGTATGAAGGAAATTTTGGTCCCACTTTATATTAAGTGGCCTTAACTACTATGTACTTGCATCAAAAAATAAGTACAATGTACTTATTGGATTCATATTGAATTGCAAAACACTTTTGCTGCTATTGAGGTGGATACGGGTAAGGTTAGGGAAAGCTTTGCTGGTATGGGTAGGTTTAAGGGTAGGTTTAAGGGTAGGGTTAAGGTGTAAGGGATGGGTCAACAGTGTAATTATAAATGTAAATACAGAAATTAATTACAGATGTAATTACATGCAGGTGTTTTTAAAATATAAGTACAATGTAAATACATGCATGCACACAATAAGTGCATTGTATCAAACGATTAATTTAAATTTAAGCACATAGTAGTTAAGGCCACTTAATATATATAAATTTATAGTGAAGTAAATAAAATTGGGGCGTCTTTCGGAATTTCGGTTACTAGGGATTTAGTTTGCATGCGGAAGTTGTCGTCTATATAACAGGCTTGATGTCCCGGATGTACTGTGTCACAGGAGAGCTTATTCTATGAGAAACGCACGAGTGTCACATCCACAAGCTTTTACATAAGTGTCCCTTCACATGACCTGCTGCGTGGCAGCCGAATTTCACGAGAGGCGGAATTTACCTGCCACGACCATTTTCTCCTCCCTGCCCTTCAGTGAGCGCTCTTTGGCGGGCAAAACGCTCTTGTTTGCCATATTGAGCTGAGCGACTGTCACGCGCAGATCGAGCTGCAGGACGATGAGGATGATGATGGCCGCGTGCGCTCTCGCTTGCAGAAATAAACATATCCGCGCGGGAGCCATGGAGCTGGGGGAGGAGTGAGGGGACAGCCGCGCCCACCTCATGAATATTCATCAAGTGCTGGGGGACTTCGCCAGATGAATATTAACTAGCCAGAGGTTAATGTGACTTTGCCACAAAAGCCTCCCGTGCGGTATGTGCGGGTAAGAAATTGAATTAAAATAAATATCCACATTAAGATAGCAGTTCGGCATGCAAATGAGCTTCCAGCACCCCCGTCACTACGTCTGCCGGCATAGCAAAACTGAGCATCTGTGTACTGTCGTAGAGGAGCGCGGCTGCATACATTAAAATTAGCATCTGGAATCCATTCATCATGATTATTGCTATTTCTGTGCATGTAAATACTTGCATTATTCGCTTCCATTGCAGTGGCGGCTTTATTCAGTGACAATTGTCAAAATAAAGAGACTACCTCTAAACCCTGGATGCTTTGCCTTCCTTAAACATTGAATTCCTCGTTTAATTCAAGATGGTGCCATTAAAAAGCAGTATAACACGAAATTGTCAATTTAGGTCATATTTCAAACTTTAAAATCACTGTACTGATGCTATGCTTAACCTTCTCTCCAAATATATTCCCTGTATTAAAATATTAAACAAGGATAACACATAGACCACCAGTGATCCACAAAATCCCATAAGCTCAGGAATTGTAGCTGTGATGTCTGCAATTGTGTAATTTCTTTTCTGTGAGTTTGAATTACAGATATTCATCGACAGGTTCATTTTAACCACATTTTATCTATGGATGGATATAGGTAGATACATGCATGTATTGCATCAAGGACATTCGTAAAAGATGTGGAATTATTCAGGTTTTTGGAAGTAAATAAACATTACATCATATATTCTCAAACTGGACGGATGAATCAAAGACAAAAAGTGGGCATTTTTGCTTATTATTTTCACTTTTAAAATTACAGCCTCTTATCTAAGCAGAGGAGTAGGTTTGGTGTCACCTGAGGTGTTAAGGTTAGAAAAAGAGGCTTTGAAATCGCCTTGCAAATGAGATATAATTACCAAATGCAGGCAGGCAACAGCAGCACTGCTAAAATAAAACCTGAGGAGGAAATCACTGGTTCATGTAAGCCGTGAAACGGATACTGATAGTTAAATACCTAGAGACGCTGCTGAAAACTTCTGTTCCGGTCAGATTTCCATACAGTGAAGTCTATCACTTTCTTTTCTTATTATGTAATGTACACATTTTTTAATGTTTGAGCTTTTCTCAGCAAATATTAAAGGGGACATATAATGGCCCTTTTACAAGATGTAATATAAGTCTCTGGAGTCTCCAGCATGTGTCTGTGAAGTTTCAGCTCCAAATAACCACAGATAATTTATTATAGCTTGTCAAATTTACACCTATTTGGGTGTGAGCAAAAACAACCCATTTTTGTGTGTTTCCTTTAAATGTAAATGAGCTGCTGCTCCTGACCCCTTTCCAGAGGGGGCGGAGCTTTAACAGCTCACGCTTCATTTGCGCAACAACAACAAAGCTGGAGAATCTCACTCAGCCAAAATGTCAGTAACGGTGTTCAGCCTTACATTGTTCAAACTGGAGTTGGACACTGATGGAGAGACTCAGGAAGATGTTACAACTTTTAGAATGAAACTGGACATTTCTGAATGGTTAGTTGAAATTTATGTAGTTGCTGTGGAGTTGATTCAACTCATCGGCTAGCATGTGCCGTCATGTTAATCTTTTGTGCAAATCCAGCGTTGAATTGACCCTCATTGTGAAGCAGTCCGGCGTAAAATGACGGCACAGTAACAACACTACTACAACAACTCTTCCTCTTCTCTAAAGCAGCCCAACATGGCCTCACCCCCTTTGTTGCATGTTCTCGGGGGCATGGTTTATGTAAATTTTAGGGTTAGTGATGTCACTAACCCAGGAAGAAGCTTGTTGTAGTCCCTACCAGCTGTTTGTTGCAGTCTTTAAAAAGTGATTCCTATAAAAGAAAATATCTGCCTTTGAATTGAACTTGAAGCGTTGTAACTTTGCAGATGTTGTTTATGCTCAAACAGCAACATCACACACTGAATAAAGTTAAAAAAGTGAAATCATAATCAACCAGCCCTTTAATATATGCACCAAATTTGGTTTTCATTATAGGTAGAGTTTTGGTGCAAAACATTGTAATAACTTTATTTTCAAGAAATCTCTCTTTCTGTGGTTCGGTATTTGCGATTCTTATCCCGAGGTCTGTGAATTCTGAGTGGGTGGTGGGATGCTGAACTGGTGTTTCTGTAAATGGTAATAAATGGCAACAAAACTGTTGTTAGATGCTCATGGATTGAGCAACAAAAAAAGGAAAAGGAAAGAAAAAAAGGAGGTCTCTCAAAAAGAATGAGGGGGTAGATCTGCAGTTATCTCCTTGTTACCGTTAGAGGGCCATTTATAACTGTTCGTTTACATTTATGCTCTTGGCAGATGTTTCTCGTACCAGCTGGAGGTTCAGATCCAAGGAGCCTGATCATGCAGGAGGGCTGAATATATGGATTTTGTTAATGATTACTGTAGGTTGAGAACTGAGAGAAAAGGTGAAATAGGTAGATATTCAAAGAGGGAAAAGGAGAGCGCAAGTGATAAATGGATTAGCGGGATGAGTTAATCAGAGATTAATTAAGGCCATTTCTGAAGGGATTGGCCTATAGTGTTTTTGGCGGCAGGTTTCGTGGGTTAGTTTTAAACATTGATTTGTTTCATGAAGGCATCTACAACACAGTTGAGAGTGTTTTTAAGCTTTGACTGCTTACAGCATACACACACACATCTATTTCTGATTAACATGAAAAAGAAAAGAGGCAGTCGACTGTTGGGTGTTTTAGCATAATTGTGGCTTTGCTGGTCTCACTCGAGTGAGATGCTTAATTAAAATAATAAATCACGCTTCTGCGTCACCACTAAAGAAATCCTTTTTTCTTTGCCCCCTCACTCACTCAAAACATATCATCAGTGTGTCCGTGAAGGTCACACTGCAACCACTGTGTCCAATCCAGGGCCACATCCACCCAATCCCACTTCAGGATTAGCTGGTGAACTCGTTAACTGGTTAGCAGATATCATCCTCCCCTCCCCCACCAGTCTTGCTGTTTTTACCCCGGAGCAGCCTTGAGTAAGACACTCTTACCCCACATGGGATGGTCAGATTAGAGCTTCCCCATAATCCTGCATGCACAGACTACATCTCTTTCTCTCTCTGTTTCTTTCTCTGGATAGGTTTGTATCACTCAAAAGTGCCTTATGTAGTGGACAGAGGGTTTTCGGCCATATTAAGTGATATTTCAATTTGCATGGTGTGAATATTTAGAAAGGCATTGGAAAAAAGTGTGCACTAATTTAACATGTCACAGAAAGTGGACAGGGAAATTTACCTTATTATGTGCACTACTTCAGTACTACACAAAGTTTATCTAAAATAGATGTGATAAAAAGGGTCCAGCATTCAGGTAAATTTATCTCAGGTGTTTGTGGGTATGAAGTGCATGATATTACAATAATGCCATAATCAAGAGCAGTTTTGAAGACACATACAAAATAACCAAATCATTTTATTGAGGGGTTTGGAGTAGGCTATCACTAATGATATTACATTTATAATAATATGTTTTTAATGTAATATTTTATTCAGCAAGTCATTTTTTTAAATATTTAGAATAAATATTGTTCTTTTAAACTTTCTATTCATCATAGAATCCTGAACAAATGAACCATGGTTTCCACAAAAATATTAAGCAATACATCCATTTTCAGCTGTTATAATATTATTAAATGTTTCTTGAGCACCAAATCAGGATATTAGAAAGATTCCTGAAGGATCATGTGACACTGAAGACTGGAGCAATGGCTGCTGAAAATTCAGCTTTGACATCACAAGAATAAATTACATTTGTATTAATATATATTCAAATTTACATTGTATGTTAATAAATCAAAATATTACTGTTTTTACAGTATTTTGATTAAAAAAATGCAACCATGGTGAGCATAAGAATTTTTTTTAAATATTAAAAAGAAATTTACAGACCCAACCCCTATATTATAATTAATACTAATATTATAATATTTTACACATATATATTATGTAATCACATGCAAAATCCCTAACCAAGTGTCTGTCTTGATAAAATGAAGTTCTACAGATATCCGGAGCTCAGTGTTTATAGTGAACACTGCTTAGGGACCGTCAGAACACTGGCTTCCACTCTTTTATTGTTCTGTGTTTCTTGTATTCATTTGATTTTTTGCATGCCCATTTTTTCCCATATTGCTCATTTTAAAATGACCAAGAATTTAAATACATATTACGTATACAGATTCTCACTCCCTCAGTCATACGCAATAACAATTCTAGTGGACATTATTATATTGTATGGTAAATTCACGCTCATAGCTCTGTCTCTTCTTCTTCTCTTGTCTTCCCGGCCACCTGTCTTTCCTCCCACCCCTCACTCGTCCCGTTGGAGCTCTTCTCTCACCTGAAGCCTTGTTTGGCATCCTGTGCTGGGATTACGATTAATCTGGACACGTGCCACTGGCCTCCCTCCCCCCCTTCTCAGTCATTCTTTTCCACCCCGCTCTTGTGCAGAAATCTGTGGCTGTAGGCTTTTAATGTCTCTTAGAGGCCTTTCACTCTGCAGAATTCACAATGAAAAAAAGGAAGTGCTATGTGGGCACAATGAAATGCGTAAATAATATTTATAAAAATACAGCCAAATTCACACAAGCAGCATCTGCTCTCTTACACTGAACACGATATATGTATGTAGCCTATTGTACATTTCATATGTTTTTGAGAAAAAAAATCTTATGCTCACAAAGGCTGCATTTAATTAATCAAAAATACAGTAAAAAGTGAATCCTGAACAAATGAATCATGGTTTCCACAAAAAAATATTAAGCAATCCAACCATTTGCAACTGTTTTAATATTATTAAATGTTTCTTGAGCACCAAATCAGCATATTAGAATGATTTCTGAAGGATCATGTGACACTGAAGATTGGAGTAATGATGTTGAAAATTCAGCTTTGACATCACAAGAATATATTACATTTATATTAATGTATTATATATTAAAATGTACATTAATAAATCACATTATTACTGTTTTTACAGTATTTTTGATAGAAAAATTGCATATTAAAAAATCATATTGACCCAACCCCTATATTATAATTAATACTAATATTATAATATACATTTTCATTACTCAAATATATTATGTAGCTAACCAAGTGTCTGTATGGCACTTTGGAATGAATAAATAATATTTATAAAAATAGAGCCAAATTCACACAAGCTTCTACTCTCTTACATTGAACACAATATATTTATGTAGCCTATTGTACATTACATATGTTTTTGAGAAAAAAAAATCTAATGTTCACAAAGGCTGAATTTATTTGATCAAAAATACAGTAAAAACAGCAATATTTTGAAAAATTATTACTATTTAAAATAACTGTCTTTTATTTTAATATATTTTAAAATGTAATTTATTCCTGTGATGGCAAAGCTGAATTTTCAGCAGCCTTCAGTGTCACATGATCCTTCAGAAATCATTCTGATATGTTTTGTGGATAATTTTTAAAAAACACATTTTATAATTCATATAACTTCTGTATTTTGTATGTATAAATCTATCAAATATAATACAAATATCAAACAAACTGTATAAAGTAAATGGAGTTTGACTAAATACATTTAAAAAAAGAAATCCACCCTTCTTCAATCCCAGAATCCACCTGCAACTTCCTGAGTGAATACAAGCTGTTATAGCTGAGCATTGAGCTCAGAAAGAGATTATAAACTAAGCCAAAACAATAGAAGCAGTATTTTTGCCTCATCTGTGCTGTAATGTGATTGTGTCATGGGAGATTTACCCTTCAGCTCAGGCTAAAAAGCAGGAAAGGCCGATTCCAGTGCATAGTCTGTGATGGGATGGAATAAAAATGATTTATTTGGGTCATTTATAATTTTGGTAAATTATTATTTAATAAACTTCTAACATAGTAGCTATAACAGCTTGTATTTAGCTTGTATTTTGCCTGCATCTACTAGTTGCCAGATGTATAGTAAATTGATATTTTTTCCTGAAGTACCAAAGATACCAGAAGAAAAAGAAAGAGAGAGGGGTCGAGGAAGTTAACTAAGGAAAATTAATTGCTGTTATGTGGATCCTGTCACCAGTCAATCAGGGTCAATCTGACCGCCTGCCTTTCATTTACCGCAGCACACACACACACTTACGCAGCTGCATTAATTAATAATGCACATTTTCCATGTTTTTTTTCTAAATGATGCACCTTTGAGTCTGAGATTGTAAGGATGACCGTGGCCCACTGCTCATTAAAAATAAACCTGAATCAATTCTACTCAAGAGTCTGACAGCATGCGGCCGTCTTTACAGAAAAACACTACAATTAAATATTACAAATATTTACCTATTAATCATTATAAACTGAGTTTGTTTGTATGTGTGACCTGTCGTCTAAGCGTAGCTGATTATTAAAAATTACCATTTGTCTCTCTGCTTAAATAGGCCGCAAAATTGATTTGCCTTCCTGTTGCTGCCTCTGACAGTCTCACTGACATGTTCTTATTATCAGCAGTACGAGCATTATCACATACATTAATCAGAAAAGAATTCAGCCGTTGATGGCGTACTTTAATTACAAATCACGCACTTATCCAAAGATGAACCACAAAAAAAAGCAGCAGATTAAAATAATTGTGATTGCAAAAAAAATCCTGTTTAGAGATGGTCAGGACAGGAGGCAATGCTGACCTTGAAGGACTGTCTTAACATAATCAGACATACTGATGCTACATACAGAAGGCAGAAAAATCTCCAGTCTTCAGTGCGTTTATTATTAATGTAGGGGATTTTATACTGCCAGCAGTATTTTTCTGTAACCAAACGCACAGATGAAATGCCTCTGAACCTCAGAGCGAAGACAGATGCATAATTTTGCGAAGCACATGCGCACGCTAAAGTGGTGCGAAATGAAGAAGTGGGTCATGGAGTGATTTGTTTTAGAGAGGGGGTGGAAACTGGGTCACTGGATGCAGAGGCGGTGAGAGGGGGGTTGCTTTTGGGAGCTTCTGTGTGCTGTTGCTGGGCTGACTATTGGGGCGTATTGAGAAAAGAGGGAGGGAGAGAGAGACAGAAGAAAAGTTCCCATCCTTTTTTATTTTTTGGAATTAGTCATGTTGTAGGGTCTAGGAGCATCATTATTTCAAGAAGCATCCGAAGACGCTAGATCCTGTTCCAAATGCAGAATTACAGAGCTTTGACTACAAAGAGAACGAATAATGATCTAAGGTATGAAAAAACTGCAAAATGGAGCACCACTGGATGTCATTTCAATGGGACAAAAAACAATTCTGCACTTGTACTTAATCAGCCGCCCTCTCTATCAGAGGGATATGGTCAGAGCTAATGAAATTGCCACTAATATTAAGGGCACTGGAGGACACTGGTGACCCAGGGGGAGAGCAGGGCATTGATCCATCCACAATGAAGCGCTCATAACCGAGAGCTCATGCTTTCAGCTGTACGCTGGAGACCGCACTGCGCACTGCCATAACTAGTATCACCTCCTGTACAGTATGCCTTTCGAATGTGTTTACCTTAGTACTACATTAATGTGCTAAATTAAAGCTGCATATCCCTTTTGCATCTAGCGGGATAGCACGTAATAGAGGAAATAATTTAGCATCATCTGACTGTGATATACTAGCAATTGTGTTAAAGGCACAGTTCACCCAAAAATGAAAATTCTTTGACCATCATGTCGTTTTAAAGTTCCCCTGTAGTTAATAATTTTATCTCTTAAAACTTATCTTTGATCACCAATATGACATATTTGAACTTTTTTTTTCCCTTAAAATAGCCTGAATGTAACTCGGATCTATGAATATGATAATTAGCACCGCCTCCACTCACTCGCACAAGCTCAGAGATCCACTCGGTCAACTTACTGATGTAAACGCTGCACAATGGTAACGCTTTTTACATAACGGTAGTTGATATGATTAGCCTTTTATCAAACATCTAATAATGTGTTGCTAATGTTACACAGTCATAATTAATGATATGCTAAAGCCCGCCAGCATGTTGATGTGATTGATTACAAGGTAGTTTGTGACTTAAGAAAAAAACATCGATTTCAAACCGCGTTTTTGAAACTGTCTTTAGATCACCGCAGTTTTATGGAGAAAATACTCAGCAATGGAGCTGACATGAATTTGCACATGGTTTGACTTAAAGCATATTAAAAACACCACATAGACATATAAACAACATTAAAAACTTGATTTTCACCACATGGGGGACTTTAAAACTTGTTCTTTCTTCAGCGAAGAAACACAGAAGAAGATTTTGAAAAATGCCTTTTGAAAAACAGTTGCAACATTCTTCAAAACATCTTTTTTTGTGGACTGGGGAAAAACGAAAGTCATACAGGTTTGGAACAACATGAGGGCGAATAAATGGCAAAAGGATTTTTACATTTTTATGTGAACTATCTAGTGTTATTTTTGTGCTGATTTAACAACAAATTGTACATTTTGTTGCAGATATTTTGAAAAATCCCAGTTCTTCAGAAAATATTCTTTTGTGGTCCACAGAAGAACGAAAATCATAAAGGTTTGGAACAACACGGGAGTAAATAAATGGTGACAGGATTTTCATTTTCAGGTGAACTATCCCTTTAATGTGTTGATTTAACAACAAATTGTACTTTTTGCTCCATTTATCTGTGCATTTCATGCTTACTTTTTATATGCATTTTAGTGCAGCGATGAACACAATAGCACATGCTGCCGGATTTACCAAACGTCCTACCAAGCATTCTGTTCAGACACACATGCATCAGTGCTCGCTCACATACACATCTGTGCATTGCCCACAGGCACACACACTCCTGAGACACACATATAATGGCCAACTCAGCATTATAACCATATACCTATACCTAAAGCAGAGACACACAAAAATGAAGAAACACAACACACACATCTCAACATGCACCGCTCTCCTTTTCCCTACTTGCACGCTGTAGCTCGCATTCGTTTAAAATAATGATCTTTCACCCTTAAATACTGCAGGTTTAGGTTTTAAACTCATTTAGCTTTAGTCTTTGTAATCTTGTAAATGTCCCGTTTCGGCTCATCGGTGAGGACGTTTTAGCAACCCATCTGTTATGTGACCTCTTTAAAATGATGCAGCGCAAAGACCGACCGCTTCAACAGAACATCTGGTTGCTTTGTTTTTGTTTATTTATTTTTTGATGGAAATTTTAATCTGATGCTGACATACAAGATATGAACTCTGGGATTAAAGTAAAAAAAGAAAATAAAATCAGTGAAGGATGAAAATTAGACATTTTTGAAGAACAGGAAAAAAATATTAATATTACAAAAAATGAATTCTGTTCAGAAAAAATATTGCTTTAAAAAAAAAAAAAAAAAAAAAAAAAACATTTACCATTCAGATTTGAACATAACGCAATGAATGTGGAGTCCCTTTTAAAGAAACACCATCATGGAAGTGTATTTAAATTAAGATCTCACTGCACAAAAGCTCTCACACACAGACACAAAACACAAAAAATACAGAATATACCAACACAGACACAGACACACACACACACACACACACACACAGAAGGAGCAGGTCCTGGGATGCTCGTCATTTGTAATGAGGTGATAATCCAGCTCAAACGCTCCTATTTGCTAATCTGTCAGATTACAGATTAAAGTGCACTCAGAGGACGCTATTGCTAGGTGGAATGCAGGCTAGGCTAGTGCAGACACACACACACACACACACACACACACACACACACACACACACACACACACAAGTTCTAATCTCTTCCATTTACATACACTTCATTTCTGTTTGATTTGCCTTGGGCATACACACACATATAATGCGCAAATATACAATAATGATCTCACGCAGGAATATTCATGCATTGACAAAGACATAAATAAAGCAAGGACACACTTTCAGCGTACTACACGCAAACACAGTTTAAAAGACGGTTGTGGATGTTAACGTGCCCACAATATTCCCTTTTATGTTTTAGCTCCATTAAAAAAAAGACATTCTGTCTATAATTTTACACGGTGGTTTAATTATATATAATTATTACAAATATGTATAGGTTTATATACATATATTTAAATAAAATTATTTCTATTCAGAAAAAATAGGGAATTAAAACAAGAAAATGACTGTCTGTTAAATAGCTGTGCATATTTAATTTTAAAATAATGTTTTATCAAAGAACAGAATGTTTTTGCAGCTTTCCACAACAGAAAATGCTGAAGCATAGAATTGATTTAAATGTCAGATATAGTTCAAACGCTGCTCAAAATCCAAGACTAAACAGTATTGATCTCCTCTGTATAGCTCGTACACTGGGGTTTCACGCTTTGAAACGCTTCCAGATTTAACACCAAGTGTGATGCGGACGAACGAAGAAAAACCGATTGAAAATGAAAATTTCTTCCACATCTGAAGCTCTCGTCCTGCTGATTTGCAGTGATATTGCGCATTAGTGAAGAAGCGGCTCGTGTTATATCACGCATGATGTATCGTCTGCGTGCGTGCGTGTCAAGGGAGCATATTGGTTGCCTCCCCACAGCCCCCCTTTTGCAATCAGCTGATCACCCTGAAAAGATGGAGTGGTCCAGGGTCAAAGGTCAACTGTGTCACCCCGCCACCCCCTAGCAGTCAGTATGTATTACCATACATTAACCCTCAACGTCTAGATGCGTGCTATTTGTGCAGCTTGCATTCAGTTTATGTGTGTGTGCTCACCTATTTCCAAATATAGCAGCCATTTATGTGATATCAGTATATTTTTAGGTAAACATGATGCTGCACACTTTCTTACTGCAATTTATTGTGTGTTGATGTATGTGTGTGTATATATCTTGGTCAGAGAGGGTCTCCCCTCCCCTGCTCAGTCAACCCCCTGCGTGTGTAATCCCTGCCAGCTGTCCCCACAATCTAATCTCTCTACCACGATCAGCTGGGACGTTACACGCACGTGTGTGTGTGTGTGTGTGTGCGCGTATGTATGTGCCCAGGGAGGTGGGGGTGGTGTCAAACGGAGAGCATAAATTGTAGCCCGAGCGTGTGCGCAGCGCAGTGTGTGTGTGTCCATGTGTGTGAACCGCTCATCCCTTGCATACCTGCTCCTTCCCTCTTCCTCTGGATATGTATACATATATGATGTTTATATATGTATATGCGCATTTTCAGCTTTTCTTTTCTTTTTTTTTTTTTAAAAAGATTTTTTTTTTAGTGGCGCGCACTGCTGGATTTTCTCAGGCTGATGGCACGGGGGAGAATACTCCTCTATTTTTTTTGTTTTTGTTTTTAAACAGCTGCAGCATCCCAGCACCTGATTTTCCCTTCCTGCATGCGTGAAAACCTTCCTACCTGCCTACCTCTTCCCTAACCCCCTCCACCCCACCCTCAGAACATCTCCCATTGCTACCTTGCTCTCCAGCCCCCAGAAAAAGGAGCCTCAGCTGGGGCAGAGAGCTTCGGCAGGACCCCCTGTTCACCCTTGGATGGAGAATAGCGAGAACTGACGGAACTAAGAGAACGGGGAAAAACCAGGATATACGCTTCCGTTTTCTCCGCTAGAGCGAGAACGCGAGGAAAAAGAACGAATCTAAAGATAATTTGCTGCTTAATGTCAGTAGTTTTGATGGTGCTTCTGGGTAATTCTTGTATGTGATCTGATGCTTGTGGCTGTAACCGATGTGTTTTGGAATATTGTTATTTTCCTAAATACATGTACATCTTCTGTTATCTGTATGCATATGTATGCTTTTATTTCAACTGTCATCGTCAGCGCTTCAACTCATTTATGTGATGTGATTTTAACCGTACTTGTTTTTACTTGCCGTATAGGTGTGCGTATGCTGGGAGAGAGTGAGAGAAATAAAAGAGAGAGAGAGAGAGAGAGAGAGAGAGAGAGGTGGGGGGAGAGAGGGAGAGAACAGACTGTCATAGGGAAGCGCTAGCTTTACATTGCGATGCTGGCAGCCGTCTCATCATGGCGGTGGACGTGCTGAATGGACGAGGGGGAGAGCAGTGCATAGCTTTGCATCTTCGCACATCCCTCTCGCACAGCTTTGCTGGTCCTCTTTGTTTGGCCGAGAGAGGAAAAAGGTCTGCTGGAATGAAACAGAAAGCAGGTGCCAAGGCTTCATGCAGAATGGGTACAACAAAAGGTAGATCCTCTTTATCTCCCCTCTATCTCTTCCACTGTCTCCTCTCTCTCCCTCTCTTGTAAATTCTCAGGGCATGCATTCGGTATACAGCATAGCTAGAATTGTGGAGGTCTGAATGTATCTGAATGGAATGTTTTTGTGTGTAAAATATGACCATGAGAAACATTGTGTTGCATTGTCATGTATGTTTTGTTCTTACCACACATCTAGGCCGATCGAAGACGGGAATTATGCGATTTAAAACCGCGCGCACAGGGAGAATCCTCGGAAAGATGTGCGATGGTGCGTTTGTAAGTGACTGTGAGTGTGTGTGTGTGTGAGATTAGGACTTCTGGTTTGGACTGCACTTACACCAGCAAAGCCCACATCAGATGCAGGAGGAGGAGGAGGACAGGTGAGAAGAAATATATTTTAGATGAGTACAGAAACGTGGTATTGTACTGAAGGACAAGAACAGGATGTGCAGACCGCATAGGGACCAAATACAGACAGCGAGTTGATGCTGAAGTGCACGACTGAACCGTTAGACATAGACTGCAGGGATGAAGAGGAACAAGAGAGAGTTTGTACGAAAAAGAAAAAGCGGACGGCGTTCGGAAACTTGGGTTTTTGCTCTTTGTGTTCACAGTGGACCTTGATTTAATTTCAATACAATTAAGGCACGCGGTGAATGCCAAGAGAGAAGCCAACAGCAGCACTCACCTGAGCGACCGATCGACGTGACTGAGTCATGTTTAGTACGGTCACTACAACTGTGGTTTTATATTAGACATCATATGTACACAATAAAACAACACACTGCACCATCCCACTGCCATTCCCTACCTGATTTACAGCAATATCATGGAAGCAGCTCCCCTTATACAGCGCAAACACTTAAGTAGACCAAGGAATATTCATCATAATGAGAAAAAACAAAACAAAAAAAACCACACATTAACACAGGGCCTAATACGCATATAATGACTTACTAAAGGCATGGCTGTATCTCTCCCAAACCATGAGATTATATTTAGTGACAATGCTCTGAAAAAGGCTCGGAGGCAAAAACTGCAAAGGTTGCGTTATGACCTACATTTCACAACACAAGCAATCATTACAAGCACTGGAGTGCAATATGCAAATGCAGTGTAGTTAGCATGGGATTAAGGACTTTAAATGTTACCCATACATTTTGAGCAATTTTCTTTTAAATAACAATTCTGTCATTTCTGAAAGCTTTGTCCAAATCTGTGACGCAGTGAATTTAGAGTAAGCTCAAGGGCCTGTTGCAAAGAAAACACTTAGTACGGTATTTTTAGGGTTTGTCGCTGCCTGCTACTTAGCCTAAACAGTAGAAGAGCACAAACACCACCAACACATAAGGCCCACCATAAAGCTTCTGCCATTCAAATCATGTCCCTTCAAACTGACAGTAATAAATCACCTATCTGCTCTTGGCACGTGGCGCAGATGTTTCAAGGGGTCAAAGTTTACGTATTTATTTATGACTAATGATGAATTTTACTCACAAAAGAAAGGCAAACAGGGTCTGGGATGAGGCTCTGCCCCTCAGGCTAGATTTCTGTCGGAAGAACAGACAACTGTGAAGACAATAAAAGCAAATATTAATCACTCTGACAGTCATTCAGACTGCACGCGACGTTGCTGGTGTTGCATTTTACGCTTTTATACATTTACACGGAATATATTTTTGTTCGTACAACTTACAAACCTTGGAGACGCATTTGTTTTTTTCCACACTTCACATTTGTCCTCTTGACGACTTCAGATAAAGAACAATTGCGCGATCACGACCAAAAGACGCTTTTGCAAATCTGTAGGCCTATATCATTTTTGTTTCTTTTTTTTTTTTAGAATCATATAAATATTTTAAAATTGCAGTTATGAACCTAGATTGGGAGGAACGTTAACTTGCACTTTAATCATGTTGAGGTTATGTGTCACAGTCTTGAATTCCAATAACGACCACAACAACGAATAAGTAAAATAAATTAAAAGTAAAATAACTTTGTTTTGGATCAAAGAATAATTTAGACTAATTATGAATTAAAATGTTTCAACTAAATGTTACATTTTATAGCCTATGTCTAATATTCGGTCTCTGCACAAAGATATCATCAAAGATATCAGCTAATGTAATTTTTAAGAATTTTTTATTATTATTATTATTTATATATTTTTTATTTAGGCCTAGTCTTTCAAAATACTCTACAGGGGGGAAAACACAGATACGTAAGATGTCTACTAATCTTAACGTCGTTTTGAAAAATTAAGAGCAAATTAATTAATGAATATTTTGAATAAATTAATTTGGATAATTTCTTTGCCATATAAATAAATATGAAAATGACCTATGCTTATAAACTAATTGATCATTCTAGAAAAACACATTATTAAACGTGCAAGGCTTTGCATATATATAGTCTAATAAATTATTCTAAATTCAGATTGTTGTTCATTTTTAAATTATAATCGTGCTATTTATCTGTTTTATTTTTAACTTGCGTTAAAATACATTTTATGGAATTGAAAGGACATTTAAATGGCCCCTTTCATATTTTCTTTCGACCTCCATATATACATATTCGTTTGAAATAAATATGTCCCTCAGTGTAGTACAGAAATGATTTTATTATGTAAATTGCATCTTTTGCAGACATGGCCAGGCGTTACTAATGGCAAAAATACACGCGCGCGCTCTTGATAATGCGCTGAACGCATGCGGCTGCTCGACTGTCAACACACTGATAAACGCAGCGCGCGCTCCTCGCCCCTCACCCCGCACACAATCCGGACGGCAACGGCAGCGGGATAAAAAGCGATAATACTGTCTGGTATACAAGAAGAACCCAAATCGGAAATTCACAACATCTATTGCTCTTAAAACCGAGACTGATTGAGTTCAGGCCTGCATCTCTTTGTTATTCAGGTGCAGCCTGTTATCAGCGGCTACACGGATATGATCTAAAAGCATGAAAATCGCTGCAGACTTTGCTGTGGCCTGCACTGTTATAGCGATTGAGCCAAAAGTGTGCAAGATAAACCTATATATTAGCCTTTTCATCCACAAGTTAAATAGTTTATTAAGAATTTTCCCAAGAAATATATTTGAGGTTGTGATTTTCTTCAAAATCTAAGGCAGTTTTTATTACAGAAATGTAAATAATAATGTAAACATGTATCTGATTTGCTATGAAGCTAAGCAGAATTTATTTTCATGGAACATAAGACACAGGGACAGACTAGACTGCATCTGTCTTAAACACACACCGCATCAACGGTCTCGGAGACACGTGCCGCCCCCCTCCCCACCTTTATGTTGTCTGGGGATCCCAAGAGGTTTTGGTGTCCCTGGGGAAAGAGAGGCCGAGGTCAGAGAAGGGCCCCTCAGGCGGCATGATATAGACAGACGGGAGGTTGAGCCATGTGCTGCATCTTATTCCCCCCTCATACGTAAAACACCCCCAATATCATCCATGCACTCACACACACGTTTATTTCACTATATTAGTGAGGACATTGCATGGACTTCCACTGATTTTAGCTATATTATTTGAATTGCCTAACCCAACCACTTCCTCTAAACCCACCCATCACAGAATCATGTTCAAACACATTTATAAGCCTTTTTAACTAGTGATGACCAGTAAAAGTGTTATCATAACATTTGGCCTTCACACACACGCACACACAAAGCACCCACATAGACAGGCTAATATTTTAATGCACTAAAGACTCAAAGACACACTATACCCAATCTGATTCAGATGCACATAAGGCTTCTTGTAAACACTTAAGGAGGCAGAGCTCTACTGTGCTGTCATCAATTAAAAGGTTTAATTGATTGATGGCTGTGACCACACTGACACTGCGGCCTTTGACAAATTACCCAAGCTCAAAACCGTTGGGATAGTTCAATTTTAAATGGTCTCATATTCAGTGTGAAATGTCTCTGGTAATTTTGCCCCATGAAACAGAGTGAAATGTTTGGTGATGTTGTGCACAATGAAATACAATACAAACAAGGGTCACAAAACTTCCAAAACATAGCCTATATTTGATACTTTTGTTAGCGTGTAGGCCAATGTGTTATTTTGTTCAACTAGAAATAAATGCTTAATACAACAAACATTTTGCATCTTTCTTTACATGCATCTTCTGTAATATTAAATGTGTCTGTTCTGAGAATGTGAATTCATTCAGAACTGGGGATTTTTTAAAGGGACAGTTCACCCAAAAATGAAAATTCTGGCATTATTTTCTAAACCCTAATGTCGTTTTCTTTCTTCTGTTGAATACACAAAAAATATGTTTTGAAGAATGAAACAGTTTTGGTTACCACTGACTTATCACTGTATGGACAAAACGCTGAAAAGTTTCTCAAATTATGTTCCAGAGAGAGAGAGAGAGAGAGGGAAAAAAAAAGGAAGAGTCAGGTTTGAAAAATGAGGGTGAGAAAATGACATTTTTAATTTTTGAATGAACTATGCTTTTTAAAAGTTAGTGACCTAGGTTAATTTGGATAGTAACCTAGATATATTGTTCAAATACGTAGATAGATTAATGGAATAAAATAAATACAATATTTGAAACATCAAATGAACAATCAGCGTCAAAAGTGCGATCTTTTTTCAGTCAAACGGCTCGTTCTCACCAGTTTAGGGAGGAGCATGAAAAATGAAGTTTTAACGCCCCCTGTTGGACAAGCATGTTCAATTCTACATGGTGCCGCCATTTTAGGATTAACCCGTCTGCCTGACCAACAATATAGACGCAGTCCACTGATTTTAGCATACTGGCATGAAACTTAAAAGTACTCTATTTTCAGAAAAAAATGGTTATCCAAGATTTGAGTGATTTTCTAAAAACACAGCTTTGTTTACACACTCGAAACATCCACGTTCAGGTTGGATGTGGAAACGGCGCCATCGAAAGGACGATTAAGAAAGTGCTTCTAGCTAGCAAACATGTAAAGCAATATCGCTTATAAAGCCATACAATCACTCATTATATAAAGAAAATAAGTGCAAAAAAACTACATTGTTTAAAATAATGGAAAAAAGCTGGTCAATCCACAGAGAACCAAAAAAACACATTTCAGCCCTTGTGAGAAATCTCATCTCCAGAGCTTTTTAATGTCAAAGAAAGCATTTCCTTCGTTGATACCTGACTCAACCACTGAGCTTTAAGGGGGTTATTGGTGATTTCATTTAAATATAAAGTGAATAAATATGTTCACCATACTTTACCCAACTATTGATTCATTATTAAGGTGGCAAATACTCAACGTTTGACATTGCTTCCTGACAAGAAACGCATATTTTGTTTGTAACAAACGACATTTAAGCAGATGGCCATGGATACAGGTAAAACAATCCTTCAGTGTGCCAATAAGAAAAGGTATCATTACACAATTTGGATCATATCCACTTCTTTAGACAGCAAACACACTTTAAGTTTTGTGCAGCATCTTTATTCTGACACTGCTAAATGCCAGCAGTTTTGCAGGAGTCGTTTAATGCACTGACATGAACAAAGTAGAAGAAGGGGGTGAAGTGCGCAGGCAGCTAGTGTAGGACAGGAGTGTGGGTGCTGGGTGGAGGGCGGACCAGGCTGTTTGGGACATAGGTTAGTGCATGACGTAGTATTTAGTCAAACAAGGGGAAAATGCAACACACAAGTTCTGCAGAGTATACCACATTTATTTTTAATGAACTGATTATGAGAAAGAGAGGGTGCAAGGCCCACCTCAATGCAGACTTAAGAAACGGAAGAGAAAGACTAGAAAAAAAAAAGAAAAAAAAAAAGATGGGAGGAGAGCAGCCCATAGCAACAATTTCTTTAACTTGCAGAAGAAAAAGGAGTAAATGGAAAAATAAGCTGACAACTCTCAAACACGGCCCCCTTTTGTACACTATAAAACTGATCCAATGAGCAAAAGCCTTAACTCAACAAAATTGGCTTGTCCATTTACTGTCCCCTGCCAAACACCCTCTATTACCAACACAATAAAAAAAACAAAACCAAAAAGGAACAGAAAAACTCAGGACATTCCTGAACATTCGTTAGATTTTTTTTTTTTTAAATTACAATTTTCCATTTTATTATCTTGGTAAACTTTTTTTCTTCCTCAGAAGGTAATGAGACTTGTACTGACTAGTGGCCAATTAACAAACAAACAATGGAACATCCACTGAGAAGGCGACGATCATTGCACATCCTGACTGGATGGTTTCAGCTCCAATAAAGAGGAGGAGTTAGAGAAATGAGGGGAGGGGGAAACCTGCTTAAACAGGATCCGGGCACACTAGAACTCAATGTTTGTTTAAAAGAAAAAGAAAAAACCTCAAGATTGTAAGAGAGACGCAAAGCCATGTGCTTGGACTGTAAAAACAGATGTTTTTCTTAAACAAAACAAAAAACAAAAAACAAACAAAAAAAAACAACAACAAAAAGAACAGGCGAAAGGAAGAGGCAGCAGAACAAAAATGGGACCAAAAAAAGTGGGAAGTACTGGGTTCACTAT
This sequence comes from Megalobrama amblycephala, assembly GCF_018812025.1. Taxonomy (NCBI): domain Eukaryota; kingdom Metazoa; phylum Chordata; class Actinopteri; order Cypriniformes; family Xenocyprididae; genus Megalobrama; species Megalobrama amblycephala. Next base: position 33,517,089 of record NC_063048.1, on the reverse strand, counting down.
TAGAATCCTATAGAATTAAGTTGTAGTCCTATGAATAATCGTGTCATTTTCTTTTACTACAAGTTCGAAGTAAGTCTTTTAGGTCAACAGAAATCAGTCTTCATTTAGTTTCTTTTTTTCCTCTTTTTGAATCCTTGGTTAAATCTTCCCCAAAATAATTTCTGAAAATATCTGGTTGTAAGATTGGGGAGAGAAAATAGGGCCTGTCAGTCTTTTGCCCAAAGCGGTGTCTGTTACTTCACACGTCCTTGACGATCCTGGAAAAAAGAATAAAAACAAAAGACAGCTGTAAACAATGGATGCTGAGGTGTCAATCTGACAGCAAATTTTAAATTTAGGGCTTATAGGGCTGGGTATTGACACAAATATCATGATTCAATTCCATTGAAAAATTGATTAATTGGGGCCTATAAGGTACAGTACACTGCAAATTTCCAATGCTGTAAACTATACAGGGAATACCAATTAGTACATTGTTAAAATGTTTAAATGTTAACTGATTTGTAGGCTATCAGTTAACATCAGTTAACATTTGTAGGCTAATTACATTTATTACACAAGGAAGTTAAAATAAATTTAATACATTTAAATGACAATTATATTTCTAATCATTTAAAAAAAAAAAAAAATGGTGGTTGACAAAAACATGATTTATTCAAATAATACTGAAGAACAGGTTAAGTAAAATGCAATAGTGCATACATTTAGCAAAAATGCTCCTTCTTGAGTTCATTTTTCTAGTGGACTAACAAGTTTATATACAGACGTGGACAAAATTGTTGGTACCCTTGATAAATATAATCAAAGATGACTAAAAATAAATCTGCATTGTTTATTCTTTTGATCTTTAATTCATAAAATCTAACCTTTCATTGAAGGAAAAGAATTGAAAGTGGGGGGAAACTCACATTATGAAATAAATGTTTTTCTCCAAAACATATTGGCCACAATTATTTGGCACCCCTAGAATTTGAGTAAAATATCTCTGAAGTATATTCCCATTCATATTTACATTTTTTTGGCACACCAGGGTGATCATGAACATGAAATTGTCCAGCCATGACTTCCTGTTCCACAGGAATATAAACATGAGGAAACAAAGGCCAAATTCACTTATTCATTCATCACAATGAGTAAAACCAAAGAATATAGTTCTGATGTGCAGCAAAAGATTGTTGAGCTTCACAAAATAGAAAGTGGCTGTAAGAAAATAGCTAAAGCATTGAAAATTACCATTTCCACCATCAGGGCAGTAATTGAGAAGTTCTAATCAACTAAAGATGTTACAAATCTGCCTGAAAGAGGACATGTGTCTAAATCGTCCTAATGTGAAGTGAGGAGGAAAGTTTGAGTGGCCAAAGACTCTCCAATGATCACAGCTAGAGAACTGCAGAGATAAGTTGAGTATCGAGTCTCAGAAAGCCTTTTAAAAAACCAAAACAAAAAACAAAAAAAACCCAAAAAACAAACAGCACCTACATCCCCACAAGTTGTTCGGGAGGGTTTCAAGGAAACTCCTCTGCTCTCATCCAGAAACAATCTCCAGCATATTCAGTTGTCAGACAAGACTGGAACTGGGACTGGTCCGGTCAAAAAAAAAAAAAAAACCTGACCGCTTCTGCTAGAAATCCAATAATGGGCCGTGGTTGGATCTTCCATCAGGATAATGATCCAAAACCAACACAAAAATGTGTCACTGAGCACAAAATGAAGCTTCTGCCATGGCCATCCAGGTCTCCTGACCTGAACCCTAAAGAAAATGAGTGGAGTGAACTGAAGAGAAGCAGCACCAACATGGAGTTGGGAAGCTGTAGAGATTCAGCATGAAGGAATGGTCTCTGATCTCTTGTCAGGTGTTCTCCAAACTCATCAAGCATTACAGGTGAAGACTCAGAGCTGTTTTCTTGGCAAAAGGAGGCTACAAAAAGTATTGAATAAAAGGGTGCCAATAATTGTGGCCAATGTTTTGGTGAAAAACATTTCATAATGTGATTTCATAATGTTTTGTCCGCATCTGTACATTGAATAGTTTTTCTGATGTAAATGCAACATTGTGTCATTGTTTACAAGCTGCTTTACTGACGCCTTTTCACGGTTGAATCACTGATTGAGCGATTACATGAAACAGATTTTAGCAAGTAGTACTGATTCTTTAAACAAACCTTTTGATGTTCATTCATGTTTATTTCAGGCAATAATTAGTAGTAAAGTGGAAGAGATGACCAATTCATGCGTTTTATATTTCGTAATTGACAATTTGAAAGCTGAGACCGTTTCATAACAGAAGTAACGAAGCACAAAACTCGTAGCGATTGTTTGATGGGAGGTATGCTACAAAGCTTTGTACATTCATCAACTGAAAACTGCATAGACTAAAAGATTGATTCTTGGAATTTAAGAATCGATATCCGTTTTTCAATATAAGAATCAATTGAAATCAATATATCAATTTGTAACCAAGCCCTACTATCTTATTAGAAAAATAACGTTAAAAAGTATAAAAGAGAGATCAGATTAAATTATACATTTTACTTACAAAAATTATGCTTAGTGTTTTTTTATATATATATATATATATATATATATATATATATATATATATATATATATATATATATATATATATATATATATATATATATATATATATATAAAAAAAATGTAAACACTTTTATATTAACTTTTTATTTAATATATTTTAAAATGTAATTCCTGTGATGGCAAAGCTGAAATTTTCAGCAGCCTTAACTCATGTCTTCCATGTCACATGATTCTTCAGAAATCATTCTAATATGCTGATTTGGTGCTCAAGAAATATTCCTAATTATCAAGTTGTGCTACTTAATACCGTTTAAAGAAACGGCATTTTTTGTAGTATTCTTTGAATAAAACGTTCAAAAGAACAGCATTTATCTAAAACAGAACTCTTTCTGTTTTATAAATGTCTTTATGTAATAATACTTTTCAGCAAAGAGGTTTTACAGTAAAGTCTGACCCTAAACTTAAATGGCCAACACTGCTTAGAGAACAGGTAATCTAATAAAAAAATAAAAAATAAAAAAATAAATAAAGAAATGACAATTAATGCCATTAAACCATTTAACAATGTTATCAGAACATATTTTACTAATGCGTCTAGTGACAAGCCCAAAAGGACATGTTAAAATACAAACATGTCTAATGGCAGGGCCTGCTGCCAAAATATATGAAATCTATTATTTACAAGCTTACAAACTAATTTACAAGCATGCTGACAGATAGAGGACATTATGAATGATGAGCGAATCTGCAAGATGCATCACCTGCATTCTGTAGTGGCTCCGACTGGAGTTACTGGAGTACGGGTCACTTCCCTGAACCTCCACCTGCCCAAGAGACAAAGAGTTGAGTCAAATCCTTTTGGAATGCCAAACGTCATTCAAATGCAAATTACGAAGAACAACAACATTTGTATACTAGGCTTAATATTAACAATATGATGATGATGATGATCATTCCTTATACATCAACCCTTGTGGACCAAAGAATTTGAATGTCCAGTTGTTCATCACTGGACAAGAATTTACAAAATAAATAAACCTCTTGAATGAATGATTCAAAGACATTTTTTTTAACAGTCACTAGTCAACATCTAGTGACGTAACAATATAATTGATGCAATCGTTATTTGAAGCGTCATGTAACTTTCAAAATAGAGCTGAACGATTAATCGTTTAATAAAAAAAAAAAAAAAAAAAAAAAAAAATTGCGATCTTGATTCAGACACCAACGTGATCTCATTTATAAGTGACATGTCTATTAAATTCACCCATGTCTATTAAACCTTTGACAAAAGCACACAGGAACATTCAAATCTGCATTGGTGCTGCTGCTGAGCCAGAGAAAGCAGTTGTATAGATATGAAACGGCATCACAAACAGTTTTTTCCAACCACACTTCAACACTGATGTCTACAATAGTGGTCAAAATAGAACAAGTCACCTTTTGACAGTAACTTGATGCTTCAAATAACGATTGCACAGATTAATCGATTACATCGTTACGCAACAAGGTGGCGACAAGTGCCTTAAATGTATGTCAATGAATCATTCAAGAGATGCTCAAACACTGATTCATCCATTACTGAAACAAGTATTGATAAGCAAGTCATTGAATCATTTATTCAAACAGATTAGTCAAATTACACTTTTTTAATTAGACAGCAGCAATTAACATTTTGTCAGAACCTCTAGTAAAATTACATGCTATTTTGTTTAATTGTCTGCTGAATATCTCACAATATATCTAGAACCGTGCAGCTCTATTTTAAAAGGTGATTTACTTTATTCTGACAGCTTCCGTAGTCATCAGCGTTTATAACCGAAATATAAACTTTTCCCAGTACTTTTGTGATGAATATTGGTAACAGAAATAACACAGTGTGGTTGAAAAGACAGACCATTTCATATCTATACACGACAACTGCTTTCTTTGGGTCAAAAGCAGCGCCAACACAGATTTGAATGTTACGCTTGTTAATAGACAGGCAAATCGCTGCCATTTAGGAATACGATTGAGTGGGTGTTTGAATAGAGATCTTTTAATGATTAATTGTGCAGCTGTACTGGAGAGTGATGAGTGAATTGGGACAAACTATGAAGCGGCCCTCTTTTAAGCCCAAAGCATACTTCTGTTTTTAAAGTATACAATTCACAGAACAATTTCACTTGAAGGCATTATCTTTAAAAACGTATTATTTCAGTAAGCAATACTTCACAATAAAGCAAATGCATCTAATTCAAACAGAATAATTGCCCTGCTCCTAAGATTCAATGAGCTAAACTGGTGATATCAGTCCACCAATACAAAAAGAACTGTAATAAGAACTCCATTCTAGAGCTGTACAGCCATAATTCATGTCATTCATATAACCACAAAAAGATAAATTAAAAATTACCCTATATTACTGCAAAAGCAGTGTGGCAGAAAAAGCATTAGTGTAAACTCTATATGATCGGTGGATTATCTGGGCTGGGCTTTCATTTGTTTCAACATAATTATGTGCTGTCAGGTAACTATAAATGCTGGTGTTAGTTTATTGTGGTGACCAAGTCAAAATATACGATATATTTTAAAATATACTAAAATATACATTTCCTCTCCCCCAAAAAACAAAAACAAAACAAATTATTCAAGAAAATGTAGAATAAAAGTGATCACAATCATATATTACATTAGTCTTCATGTGCCATTTTAAACATTCACACATTGTTTTGATTGTTGCTAAAAATAAATAAAACTGTAGTATGGAGAACCGAAATAAAAAAAAAGCAGCATCAAAATGCTTGTCAAGTAACTTGATGTTCTCATGCAGTGATGCACAGTAACTGCAAGAGGTGTGCTACCTGTGGTTGGGAGTTTAACCAAAAATGTGTTATCTGACATACTAACATTCTGGTTAAACAACAGGGGTTATAGGGAACTGGTAGATGTCATACTATTAAGAAACTCAGCTGAGAGTGAAATTGATAAAAAAAAAAAAAAAAAAAAAAGGGCCCAATTTTTATGAACTCCTTTTAACTCCACAGAGTTAAAAGGGATAGTTCAACCCAAAATAAAGGTACTCATTTCAAACCTGTACGACCATCTTCTGCAAAACAGAATCTCTCAACTATTTTTGTCCATACAATGACTGAACCTCAACCTTTGACTGCATGAAAACGGTGTTCAGCAGAAATTAACCCAAGGTTTGGAATGACAGTGATGCACCGATCATGATTTTTCACTGCCGATTTTTTTTTTTTTTTTTTTTTTTTAACATTTTTACACAAGTAAATTGGCCGATTTCTCTCATTAAGCAAATTTCTTTGTTGTTTATTTGCTCTATAACAGACAAACGGACCTTAAACAAAACATTTGAAATTAGAGGAAACCACTAAATTTGATCATAATCCAAACATAAATACTACACACATGTAACATGAGCAACTGTTTTTGATTAAATTTGATGGTATAATTTCAACATTAAGCGAAAACTGAATGGTCTGACTTTAGACTTGTGAAATTATGCTACATAAGACATACCTGCACAAAACAAAAACAGATGGACTGAACGAAAATGCAAAATCACTCTTGAACAGTAGGTGGCTATACACAAAGCATCGCTGCGCTTAACTTATACGGAAGTACGAAGAAAAGAAAATGCACCTGAAACATTTCTAAAGACAAGTCAGTTCCCTTTAGAGATACATTCACCTCCAATTCAATATTTTCTTCCAATATTTAACGTATCGCAAACAGTGAGACATGACAGTATTTGCTCGGCTGGCACATCTGTGCTCTCTTTGGAATACATCTTCGCTGTGTCCAGTCTCTGGTCATTGTTAATGTCCTGTTTACAGACTTTGTGATTTTCCATGCAAATTTCTTTTCTTTTCTTTTTTTTAAATTACTGCAATGCAGTTTGTGCGCAATAGAGAATAGAGATTGGCCAAAAAAAAAAAAAAAAAAATTATGGCCAGTTGACCACTGCATCTTTAGAATAACTTGAGTAAATTACATTTCATTTTCAGATGAACTACCCCTTTTACCCCTCAAAACAATTGTTTTATTCATACTTATAATCTAGCTCTTTGTGGTTTAGCCATTTGCGCAAACCACAAATCTGCATTTCCATTACCTGCAGCAACAATATGCAACAGGTTGAATTTTCAAAACATTAAGTGTTTTCCTTAAGTAAATGGGTATGTGACAGAGGAAACTAGGGCTGCATGATATATCGAAATAAGGCAAATGTACATATAGTGATTTGCATATCACAAAGGCTTGTGATATCGGAATGATTTTAATAGGCTACTTCAAGAAGTTGCAAAGTCAAAGTTTAAGGTTGACGCATATAGCAGAGAATACACTGGGCACATGACATGTGGTTGCTTAATGTTAAAGAGTTAAGCGCAATAAGCTGAGGGAAACAACTCATTGCGGGACTCGCACTGTCTGACACACTCGAAGCATGCACACAGAAAGCCGTCTCTCAGATACACACAGTTTTCTCAAAATGCCTGTTTTGGCGAGTATTCATGAAAAAAGTCATTTATGTCTTAAGTGAACGTAAACAGTTGGGAAAGAAATCAGATGCATTAATAAGACTCGCGCATTGACAGCGGCCTAATACTGTATACCTGCTGCTGTGTCAAACAAAAGAAAATCAACAAAAAATTACTCACTGCCTTGACTGAATAACTTTTGTAACTTTAATATGAATCAAAGTATATTTCATTCATGGGAATTTTATTGAATTTTATTTTTACATTTGATTATTCAGTTTCTGTATCGTTTCTTAATTGAATGCTACTCTTAAATAGATGTAGGCCTGCCTGAAAAACTTAAAGCACTGTTTATTTCATCTATTGTATTTGTCCTATCTTCAGTCTCATTTTTAATAAAGATGAATTAAAATAACTAATCATCCTCCCCTAGTTTCAGGTGTTTTTATTTATCTGTGTGTTCTTGATGGTAATGTATAGTTGTATCAACCTGAAAAATTAACAAGATGAGCAAAGAGGTGTTGGCATTTTAAATATTAATGTTAAAATGACATTGTCAGATTTGTGGAATTACTTTTTATGTACTAACGTTAAAACACAGCCGAGTTGCTATTTTGATGCTTGTGATGTTTTTTTTTCCCCCCCTGAAAGAATGTGAAACATATTGGTTATATCATTGTCAGATTTAAAATAATTAAATATAATTTAAATAGATTTTACACACTTGAAGCATTAATAGCATTGCATATCAACTATTGCATTTTTTTTTTTTTTTTTAAGTTATTGCATATCGCATTTCTTCAGTATCATGCAGCCCTAGAGGAAACAATCTTAATCTGCTTCGGATAAAATAACTCCATTTCTAAGAGCATAAAATGTATGATTTCAGATGCAAAATATCAAAAGGACAAGATTGACATTTAACATTTTGAAAATCGACATCAGCAGAAGGACTTTGTGAAGAACTGGATTAAAGATAATCAGCTTTATATTCCTGATGGAGCAAGGCCATGGCAGGTTACCTTTTTCACACTTTCCTCCTCTTCCTGACGTTTCTCGTAGTGTGAGAAGTCGTCAAAAATGGAGGTGGTGTGCTTGTAACTTGCGATGATCTTCAACACCTGACGCGCCTTGTCCAGTGGAACCTCCTGAGTGTCACGGGAGTTGGTCACCGGCTTATTCTCGTTATTTTCCAGACGAATGTGCCTCAGTTGACTGTTGGGAACGTCCTTCACAAAGATCCAACGCACATCAAAACGTCCCTTCCACTTGTCCTGCGACCACACGCCTGCACAAGTGTTGTAGTCCACGGGCGATCGCATCTCAGCCACGCCACAGAAGTGCCCGCTGCCATTCACGCTGAAGAGCAGATAGAGGGGCCCTTTGTTGGCCAGCGAACGGTACGCAGCGTCCAGGCGCTTATTGCCATGTTCTGTGCTGCACCAGATATTGTACTTAATGGAGCGATGGATGTCGTCCTCAGAGTAGCTCTTGATGATGAAGACGCGACCGTGTTTAGGGTTCCAGTCAAAGTCCTTGGGATTGTAGTTGTTCACCATGCGCAGTTTCTCCAGAACTGGGTGGGGCTCTGCTGGCACAGCAACCCCACCTATTCCTGAATTGGGAGGGGATTGGCCAGGTCCGCCCGCTGCATCCCCAAAGCCGTTGGCACGGTTACGCGGAGGCACCCAGCGGGTTGGCTGGGAGGATTGGGGAGCAGCAGGGCCCTGGGATAATGGAGGTGGGACAGCACCCGGCTGGCCACCTGGAGGAAGAGGGTGCTGACCGAGTTGACCAGTAGGAGGCCCTAGCTGTCCGTTGCTGAGGGGCAGCTGCGGAACCCCGCCGGCAGTAGCACCCGGTTGAGGAGACGATTGATTGGGCGGCTGACCGTTAGTTGGCAGGCAAGTCTGCTGAGGGGCTGCTGGTTTAGGCATAGTCCCCTTGTTGTCCCAAGTGCCAATATCCATATTATGTTTGATCGGAGGAGGCGGCAGATTTGTCCCGCCAAGTCCCCCCTTGGTTTTCAGCTTAGGCTGTGGTTTGGCTGGTTTGCTGGCAATGTCCGCCCAAGATGCAGTTTTTGCAGGAGCCATGGAGGCAGGAGGCATAGTGGGAGCTGCAGACACCTGACTCAGTGGCCCACCAGGAAGTCCAGAACCAACAACTTTGGGTGCCATGTCCCCAGCTCCAATCTTAAGCCCCGCCATGCTCTGATCCAAGCTATTCATTCCCACGGCCTTGTTGAGCGGCTCGTTTGCTGCAAAGGGAGACTGTCCATCAATCATTGCGCCTCCTAGCGTGCTAGGAGCATAGGCGTAACTGCTGCTGTAACCTGAGCTCTGTGTGGACTGTCCCTGAGAGCTGCTGTTCCCCCAGGCAGGGAAGTCAATCCCACTGGGGAAGAAGTTGAAGCCATGCTGTCCCAGGAAAGGGTTGCTCCCCAGTGCCCCAGACTGGCCGAACATGGCATCTGGGAGAAAGTGGTGCTCCCCATTGCTAAGCTGTCCATAAGAGGCCAGGTAAGGCATCGGGGGGTCACCGCCTGTAGACCATGCTGCTTCATTCAGCGAATAGGTGAAGCCTATCGAGGGGCTGTAGTAACTGGGCATGTAGGAGTCGGACATGGCCGTATAGGCATTGCTCTGCAAAAACAAGAACAACATATGAGCTTCACGTTGATCACTGTCGGCTGCACAGGTTGAAAATTCAAACAAGTATGATACAAAAGCAGTGAAAGCAAAAGGAACCATTTTCTACCATTTTAATTATCTATACTGTCCAATAAAATCATTTAGTCATCCAAACATTCTGCACTTTCCCTTAACATTACTGCCATTTTGAAAGAAAATAAATCAAATAAATTAAGGAAGTGAGGCTAACAAGGGCTTAAAACATTAAGAATGTATGCTGCTTGTACAGTTGTATGGCCAGTAGTTCAAATAACTTGCCAAAATTTCACTGGCCACCACAGTTAGTTTAAAATGGCTCACAATTTACAAATGAATTTACACCCAATTACAGTTGTCTAAACTTTTTTCAGTAGTTTCACATACACTTTTGTTCAATTTTGGGGTCAGTTAGAAAAAATTAACATTTTAGCAAAGATGCATTGAATGGATCACAAGTTACAGTAAAGACACTTGTGTTACAAAACACAAATAAATGCTGTTCTTTTCCACAAAATAAGCAGCACAACTGTTTTCAACATTAATAAAGATATGTTTGAGCACCAAATCAGGATAATTCAGAAGTATCATGTGACACTTACGACTGGAGTAATGACGTTGATATGTTATCTTTGCCATTGCAAAAATAAAATAACATTTTAAAATAAATAAAAATAGTTATTTTAAATTGTAATTTCACAATATTACTGTTCTTTTACATCAAATGCAGACTTTGCAAGCACAAGAAACTAAATTTTCACTTTTTTTTTTTTTTTTCAATTCCCACGTCCCCAAACCGATGAACAGTAGTGTATATGCAACTGATTCAACAAATACTATCATGTAATTCTTGCAATATCAACAAAAAAGTGCACAAGTTTAGCTTTGCTATAAAAATGCATGTGCATGATCCCCCCCCCCCCCAAAAAAAAACCCCACCTCGGGTCAACAGGCCATCTTTATTGTTGAGCCCTGCAACATCTATACTAAAACATATCTTCAGAAATGTTGAGCTTTGAGAAGACCATTTAGGAACGGTCAAGGACTGGGACACCCCTCCAGGCACACAGCCTGCTCATATTTTCAACACCAGCAATCAGCTTTGTGAAAGCAACAGTGGCACAGATTCCCTACAAAGGATCCCAGCATTCCTTTGACAGAGTGAATACTAGACCCTTTATTCATTTGTCCCATTTTTCTGACAAGACATCCACTGCCAGAAAACCCACTATTTCATCATATATTAGTGCAAGGATTGATAAATTGCGGAATTTTTCATTTGAATGAAATTCTATTACAGAATGTCTGGACCAGAACAAATGTAATTTGATAATTATTTCATTCCATAATCACCTTTATCACTTCCTGGTAAACAACTGTGCTGCATTTTGCACAATTTCCTATGACTCATCAATGTGCACTAAAATTGTGCAACTAAACATCTGCCTATGTAAATAATATGATGGATGACATTACTAATCCCACACACCTCTTTAACCAACTCTCATACAGTCTTTGGCCATAGTGACATCCCAATAAGAAAACAAAGCTCAGAGACCAGGATGCAATTACGAGCCATAAGGAATCCTCAAGAGAATAGGCAGCAAAAACAATTGCCCTGCTCTTTGTCTCTATGGGTTCCTTTTGTTTAGCTCTGAAACAAGACCTACCTGTCTGGGCTGAGCGTTCAGGTAAGGCTCGAACTCATCATCGTTCAAAGTATCCTTTTGGGTAACTGCTCCGTTTTGCACTGGAAAGCAAACGATACAGAAAGTTAGAGAGTATCCACAATCTTTCTTTTTTACATCAGCCTAACGAAAAGGATGTAATAAGGTTAAGCCAAAGCAGGAAATTTTATCTGGGAACTTTTAAACTTGTGTGTGCTTCAAAACTCATGGTACGTTCAAGTCCTCCTGGGAAGTTGGGGATTTATTATTACAAAATCAGGTGCGTTCAAATCACTTTGGTTGGAATGAGATGACAAAGTACTTTTTCCACACAAAAAACAAGGCTTTCTAACTCTACAAAATTATGAATAATGTACATCAGGTGTGGTTTTGCATTTTTATGTTTCTATTCAATTTCTGAAAGGTCTGTAAACTGAATTGTGTTTTTTTTTTTATATATATATATATATATATATATATATATATATATATATATATATACACACACACACACAATTATAATTGTACAATACTTTTGTATTTTGTACAGGCAACTTTGTTAGTTTAATTGTATAAAAATAAAAAAAAAATAAAAAGCATACATTTCAATAGATTTACCATCAGCTACAGATGCTACAGCCATTGTCTATAATGGTTTCTCACTGACGGCCCTCAACTCATTATTCCCACTCATAATTATGACTGTGTTGTGCCGTTCATGAATAAAAGTTGAAAGCACGTGATCTTTCTGACATGGACTTGAACGCACCATCAGATCAATGCACCTGCTGCTGAACTCAACATGTGGATTCATCACAGACTGTGAAACTCAAAAGAAACAGCTAGAATAAAACAAAGTATCACATCTTAAAAGAGATCAAATGCTGGCGTTCAGTCATCACAACCAAATTTATATATGAACATCAGAAACCAGCCTGCAATCTGATCTTCATACTAGTCTGTAAAACAGTGTAATCTTAGTTATCATTTAAGTCTTGCTGAAAGTGTACTGCATTTAACTTTGTCTAGTACATTCAACTTAACACAATATACAGTAATTATTTTATTAAGATTATACTGGCTATGTTTTAGCATTTCCCCATTTTTGTCACTATGTAACGTTAGCTGGCAGCGTCTAGAAAAACATCCTACTTTTAAACTGAAAATGAGACTAAAATTAACGACTAAAAGCTCTCACATCATATCCACGTGGTCATGTGCTCTGATTCAACTTATAACTGGATTGTGAAAGGTTGATACACTTCGTGTGGTGCTGAAAATCCCCTTAACAGGTTCCTCCCGGTTTAAACCCCGGCCTCTTGGCCACTGATAGGGACACTGATCTAAGTGTATGTGGGATATTTACACCACTACATTTGAAGTAAACACTTAAAACAGTGTTCAAGCAGTGTGTGTGGGTTTTCAGGGGCTTGAGTGTGTGTCACGCGTTCAGCTGTACTCGGCCTCACTATTCGCCTGTGCTAGGCGGCTAACTAGTGTGGGCTCCAAACACAAGCTCTTCTCAGTTCCGTGAGACTAAAACCGACCGGATTCTCTACTATAAGACCTACGTCTATTCTAACCTCACGTGGGATTGTTTTAAGCAGGTTTAACAGCTTGATTTAATAGCGGAATTGATATGAGCACACGGCCTGCTAACAGCAACACCAACACGAGACTCTTATTACAGCGCAAAAACGGCATGCCAGCACTTCACCTACCTTTGTTTGCTTGGCCTTTCGGTCTCTGGATTGGGTCCAGGTGATTCATGAAGGAGTGAGTTTTGAGAGGAAAGAGGGAGAATAAATGAAGGTTTATATGAAGCTCAGGCCTGAACTCGCGCTGCGAGAGAGAAAAAAACCCGCCTCGACGCCACTTCTGCTCAATGTTCACAAAGTGCCTCTGTTTACCTGCTCCAGAAGGCTGCTGGCTGACATATCTCTCTCCCCGGAGCCTGTGTGTTATACTGCGCGTTTGTTTGCGGGTTAAAGTCAACGGGAAATGTGTGTGTTTTAAGAGTCTTTGCGCCCGTCTCTCTCGCTCTCTCTCTCTCTCGCTCGCTCTCTCTCAGTACAGCTGCAGATCAGACACACAATGGCGGGCTGCAGTTCCTCCACACTTCAACATGGCCGAGCGGCCGCCGCACATTTATCCACTGCAACAGCGCCGCTGCACGGCTTGGAGGAGGAGGTTGTGATGGGGAAATCTTCACTGGACATACAAACATTTAAATACACTCAAACCAAGAATTATTCAGACATTTTTGATATGTTTGATATATTTTTACTAGTGGGTGCAGGACATTATAGTTCATTTATGTAAGTGAGGATAGCAAAATAAAGTAAACTGTGACATATTATACCCAGCAATTCTTCATACAGTGGACTACTAGTAAAATTGATAAGAATTTGGAACCAAAAATTATCCAGACACTTTGACCCTGACCATGTTTTGCTTAAGTGTTATCTGACATAATTAAGATTTTTTTTTCTTTAAAGTATTTATATATAGTATTTTTATACTATAGTGAATAAACTGTATTAATGAATGAAATGTTCAAGGTGTCTGAATACATTTTGGTTTGACTGTATGTGCTTTAGGTTGTTGTGCCCGTTCCTCACAACAGTGCTATGCGTAAAAGGACTTATTCCTGTTACCGAGTATGATGTGATATGTGTTGAGATAGGCCTGTTTGAAATTTTAATTTTAAATTGTAGACAATGTAGAAAAACAGTGTAAATTCTGTAGTAAAATATAGAAAATACTTGTTTATACTATATTACTGAATTAACTACAATCATTTTTAACAGTTAACTTATTGACTACAAATGTATTTAGGCTATACAATTTATAGGCCCAATTAGGTAGGCTATTAAGATAAGAACACATTTCAGCTGTCCATCCTAACAAATTAATATTAGCCTATTTTCATTTAATCTTATCTTCATTCCATCTTAGTCCAAGATAAGTCCTGTACGCAACGACTTATCATGAACTAAGATGAAATGAACATATTGGTTTGTTTGTCTCAGTTCATCCTGAAAATATTCATCCTGAAATTACAGAACTTGAAATGTTATCACAAACATTTTAAAAGATATCAAAATTAAGTTTAAGGCCCGTTTCACAGACAGGGCTTAACCTAAACCAGGATTAGGCCTTAGTTCAATTAGGATATTTAAGTAGCTTTTATAAATTTAGGAAAATAAAGGAAAGTCACAATAATAATATCTGTACTGTCACCTGTATGCCACTAGATGTCCCCATTATTATGCAGCACATTAATTCGACTCAGTATATTGGCCAATACAAAGCCAGTTCAATGCAGACGTGGACCAAACGTAGGCGACTACAGTAGGCCTATGCTTTTGTTTTCTTTTTAAGAGCGACAAACTTAATTACCATTTTGAGCGAAAATACATTGTTTTTTAGTGTTAACATGGAAGGTATATGCTAGTAGCCTTCTACATTTGATGGGTTGAGTGTGAGAAGAGTTCTTATGCGAGTGGCAAGCAACATTTGTGTGATCTCCCAAGTAATACAATGGATTTAAATAACACACCTGCCATTGTCCTTATACAAAGTCAGAAATTTTACAATAGCTCCCTAATCTTTCTTTCTTTCAAAAACTGTATACTTGCAAAAGCAGTAGGTAAAATAAATAGTGCAATCAATGTAGTCTTAAAATTAAGGTTCTTTATTAGCATCTATATTTCTATGAAGAAGCGTAAATATTTATGGAACCTTTCCATTGCGTAGAAGATTCTTTATAGAAGAAAAGGGTTCTGATGATTATTAAAATGTTTTTCACACTAAGAAAAAATGGTTCTTTTAACAACTGTTCACTGAAAGGTTCTTTGGGAAACCCAAAAAATGGAGGAGTGTTGTGGAAATTTTAATTTTTCATATGCTTTTTACCTGTATTCTTGTGAAATATGATGCTTATGGAACATGGTATGATGTTGGCTTAAGTGGTAATGTTTAACATAGTGTTAACATAGATGTTAGAAATAGAAAGAGCAAGATATGGTATGGGGACATGCAAGATGTATGTTAAAAACATGTCTGTGCTAACAATGTGTGGAAAGTTACAGCCACTAAGAGATGTTCCTATATGGTAAAAGGACAGAGGCTTCGGCCTTGGAGGTTAGAGATATAAAAGTGAGGGGAAGCTTTCGTTCTTTGTCTTACACTCTGCAGCTACTTGTGTTTCTGTATGACCTGTCTGACCTTTCTTGCAAGAAATAAAAGCTTTAAAGACAATTGGACGTGTTTATCTCTTATGCAGTAGAGTCAGAGTTGATATTTTGCCACAACAGGAGCAATCAGGAGCACACACCGAATAACAACAGCATAACAAAAATGGTGGATTTCATGAAATCATATAACAAGCTACAGTTATTAGCCTGTTAATTTCTTTCGGTTGATGTCTCACTATCTATGGAAATCACCCCCCCCCACCACCACCACCCAGACCCACACCCACACCCACACCCACACCCACACCCACCCACACACACACACACACACAAATTAACCTGTTAAAACCTGCAAAGAGGGACATGAATGACATGAACGACCTATTAAGATGGTGTCTTGACCATTTACTGAATGTGTATTGATCCAGTTTGTGAGCCTCAGACTGTCAAAACAACTCATTAGTAACTCTATCTCACCTTGTAATTTATTAAGAGATGTGAGACCTTTCAAGCTTCGGCCTTGGCCTGTTATGTCCAGTGTCAGATCTTCTAAGATTAATCTGATGGAAAAAGAGCTTGTGGTCTAGTGAATTCCTAACAGAGTAAGTAATTAGCTCTCTGGTTTTAATATAGCATTTGATGTGTATACTTTGAATTTTGTGGTTGGATGTGTTGGTCCAAAATTAGTTATACTTGAACCCTTTTTTAACATTTATTTTCAGAAGAGTAGAAAAGGGGAAATGTCTGTGTTGGATTTTATGTTTTGTTTTGGAACAATATCTTTCTATAAATCTCTCACATTTTCTATAGTTTGCTATAGAAACGAATGTGTCACACTCTCAGTATGTAAAGAGAGAGAGAGAAAAAAGGAAGTTGTTAGTTTCACAACAACACACATGCATGTGTGTCACATTTGCGATTCCTGGCACAATGCTCTAATTTTTATTCAAAGTCATCAATGTTACGGACATTTGAGAATCATTGGGATATTCACAGGGTCTTGCTTTTTAAAATAAAGAAATTACTTTTTGTAATAAAGAAAACCCTGTTTTCCCACATTTACTTCATTTCAAAGACAAGATTACAAATTCTGTCATTTGTCCAAGACATAAAATATCCAACATTTGTCACATGGCTGTGATGTCATAACAGCTATGCCTATCATTGATGCACATGACAGGTCGATGACAGGTGAATTTTATATTTAAAATGGATGGCACTGATCTGAGTAGAGTGTCCCGCACTGACATTGCACAGGGGTGACGTTAGTGTCCTCTATGTTCCAGGGTCCTGTGAGAAATAAGAGATGGAAAATGATTGGATAAAGTATTTGGTTTGAGTTGTGGGGCTGGCAGGGCAATGACCTTGATATCATAGAGACACGTTTTATTTGACAGAAAAATAGTCAAGAATTACAGACATTTGTGACACAAGCCATTGGCATATTCTTACATAATTTTACATAGATTTGAAGTCTGGATGAAAGTGTTTTTTTTTTTTCTTTCTCTTAGACTTTCTCTGATTGGCTAGCTGTTGTAACTGAGGGCAGATCTTCTAGTTATTGGCCAATAAAAATAGCTGTGAACTCTATGATGTCATCACTGTATAAATCACTCTAAATTTGAAATGAGGTGGCACAGCATGAAACAAATAATTCCCATAATTCAAAACAGTACAGCAGCACATTCATACGCAATTCTCTAAACAGACTAAATAACAACATTCTTTATGCTGAACTGATCCAAGCTCATGTGAAATAAAAGAAGATTTTTTAAAAACAAAACTCAAAGTGTTCACTAGGGAATGTCGTCCCTGCTAGCAAGCAAAAACACCACAATGAAGCATTGGGGAACCCTGAAACATTTGGTAGAACTGCCCTTTAACGCTGAGTTCCAGTGTGATCGTCTTATAGCGTGCAAAATGAACTCATCTGCGTTCCTGGCATTCTGAGGCACCAACACCATCTGACTGCAGCGGAGTAAATTATCGCTGTTGGAGCATGTGACACAGCAGCTTTGTAACCGCATCTTCTCTTCAGTCAGTTCAGTTTCTCTCTCGCGCTCGCTCTTTCTTTCTTTCTTTCTGTGGGGGCAGTAGTGCCCTCCTGTGCTTGTGGGACAGGAATGTTCAACAGCAGGGTGACAATCTCCTGCTAGCCCTTTACAAACACACACATGCACACACACACCGAGGATGACATCAGCTGCTTGTCTACATCGCTGGGACACTCCAGGCTGCCAAAGGGGGAATGTAGCACCCGTCAGTTACTTCAGCCATGCTGCTTGTTCACGTACTATCCATACTGAGTGGGTTAGCTTTTAATAAACAGGCCCAAGGAGAAAGTGTTTGATGGAGATAAAAGCTACTGAGAGGGGAGGATAGTCTATTTTTTGGGCACAATTAAGCATTTACATTAAAGTAATTAAATGAAGTTAACAGTGTTTTTTTTTTGTGGAAAAGCAAGGAATGACCTTGTTACAAAGAGTCATACTAAACCCCATATTCATAATTGCAATAATTTATAATTATGATAAGATGCACCAATTAAAAATTGAACATAAGTGGACATGCAGAGATGATTTTGTTCAGTCTGAAACCAGATTTAAGGTTAAGATAATCTCACAAGACAATTAAGCATCTTCAGTCCCTCCTCTTAATACAGTTAAGAATTTTGGAGCTAAAGTTAAACAGACATTCTAGAGATTTGATTATAGTGCAGAATCAGACCGCTTGTGGCTTTTGTTGTGGTAACAGACAGCACACACTTGTCTCTCTCTCTCTCTCTGTGTGTGTGCTTATGCAGCAACTGTATGCCACACAAGGAGATAGCTGAAAAAGACAAACAACACTATAACCTCCAGCCCTGACCCCCTTGGTGATGAGCCATATCAGGCCCTAAATTCGGGCTGTTGTTTCAGGGCCCTCACAAGATCTGACTCCCTATATAAATGCTTGAGTGTGCAAGTGGTATGGGGAGGGTTTTGTATGTATTTTTAGGAATTAAATTCAGGCATAGGCGGACCGTAAGGCTGGGGAAGGCTTAGCCTTCCCCTGGTCACAGACTCGAGACTAGCGTGAAATTTTCTTGCTCAAACCACTGCCTGCTGCTGCTTCTGATTGCTTTTAGAGAGAAAAGCTGCCCATACAATAACTGCTAGTCTAGGATATGTTTTTGATGTCATAAAAGCTTTGGCGAAACAGATTTGGCAAACAATCCAGTACATATCTGTGTTTGCTCTCTGGAGAGCTACAAAGGTTTCTATTTACAAAGTGTTTTTGCAGCTTTGAACAATCACAAACATATCTGTTGACTTCTTGATGGACAATGGCCAATCAGAAGTGTTTAAGTTAGAATCCACTCACCGCACAAAACCAGTGCTGAATTCTGCACACTCACAAATCCTATCATTATTACAAAGTACAGACATTACATATATAAGACATTCATTGTACAGTCAGCTTCATCGATTATAACAGATCTTTGTGAGATCGCGATGAACTAAGATGAGTAACATTTTTTTAGGTAATATAAAGAGTGCGCTCTTTGTGTGCTTTCTAGGCGATATATATATATATATATATATATATATATATATATATATATATATATATATATATATATAGTCTATATTCAGAATCTGAATAAAACTTTTTTGTCATGCTTGCCCTGTGACCACATACACACTGCAATGTTTCGGGAGTACCATCTGCATATAAGTGCAGGCTAAAATCTTTTATTATATAATAAACATTAACTGAAATAAAACATTTTAAAATATAGACATTATTAAAAAACTAATAAAATGACAAAACACAACAAAATTATCAAAACTTTAAAATTAAAATTAAAACTAAAATAAAATAAAATAAAAACGATTTCAACATATTAATAAAAAAGTATGATAGTATCTCAGTGATAATAAACGCTGGTGGTTGTCAGTGCAAATGATAAGTTATACATAGAATTAATGTCTATTTTTTTTTTTACTTTAAAGTTTTCAAGATTTTAAAGTTAAAATGTATCTGAATTTATGAGGTAAAGAGTATTTAAATGATATAGGCCTATACTCAGAGTCATGTCCTGTTTTGTTTGAGTTTACAACACCGCTTTCAACTAAAAATGTAATGTTTTTCATTTGTTTTAGCTGTTCATTTACATGACAACAGCGTTTTGGGGGGCCTGAAAATGTAAACTTTTGACAGGTCAATGACAGGTTAATTTTATATTTTCAAATTTCAAGTTTTTGTAAACGATATCATTGTTGTCTCCATGTAAACTACAAAAACGCGAATTTGTGAAAATAGTGAGGTCATGAGTATGCGTATTACACAGTGGTGGACAGTAACGAAGTAAAATAGCCTACTTTGTTACTGTAGCCTACTTATAGGCTACATACTTTACTTGAGTATTTTTATTTTGAGAAACATTTAGGCCTACTTTTACTTCACTAAGCATAGGCCTAATATAGTACTTTTTACTCCACTACATTTAATAAAAAAATTCTATTCTAATTTCTAATTTTCTATTCAATGAACCTGTTAAAACGGTTCGCTCATCGCAGTGAATGATTAATTTGCTAATTGGACTGATCCGATTGCAGATGTTCCGAGTCAACAACTCACTGATTCCAAGATCCGTTCAGAACGAGTCTCTAGTTAACTGAATGCACAAGTCTGACTCAAAATGAGCCAAGAACCGGGAGATCCTCGGAGCTTGGGTGAAAGTGCGACTGATGGAACGAAAAGTAAGTTACAAATGCCGAATTTTAGTATTGATTATTGTAAATGAAACTCATCTTGAGGTCACAACTGTCAGTTGTTTGTTACGGAGCCCCGGACATGACATGCTGGGAAAAAAACAGTAGGCTAGGAAAAATCGTGCGCACGATTTATTAATTCGTTCCCTCGATTTACTAAAACGTGCGCACGATTTACTATTTACGATTTACTACACGTTCTCTCGATTTATTAATGATGCGCATGAATTATAAAACGAGGGAACGAATTAGTAAGTCGTGCGCACGATTTCATTTTTTTTCTCACATGTCATGTGCGGGACTACTCATGTGCGTAGTTTGTGAACTAAATCTGCTGTAAAATGAGCTAATGCTTGAATTAGGGCGTCACCATCCCATTCCCACCCATTAAACATTGGATGTCGTATAGACGTGCAGATCATGTCTATATTAGGTCCGTCGGTCCATGACCATTTCTGAACATCTATTCGACGTCCAAACTAGGTCCACTGTTTGGACGTCCAACCATGACCCAACTTGGACGTCATCTTGACGTTCAACATTTGACCTTTGAACTGGGTAATTTTTTTTGGACGGCATCTGGACGTCTATAACAGGTGCAGGAAATTTACATGATTAATATGTAATATTTGTTTTATAGGGTCTATCAACATGATTAATACATGAAGAGATCAGATGCAAAAGCCTCTAAGTGCCATCTGAAATTTTCTTCTAGAATGATCATTTTTATCAAGCTTGTATATTTAAGTTCAATGATTTCACTTAAATTGCAATGCAAATTACCTATTAATTGTCATTTAAGTGAAAGTACTTAACTATACAGACTTTATAAAAATTATCATTCTAGAAGAATTTCAGATGGCACTTAGAGGCTTTTGCATCTGAACTCTTCACATACAGATTATTTATAAACAAACACGATTTATTATGTGAATGCCTATTTATTTATTCAGGCCATGTTTTTTGTATGTATGTAGTCCCATGTTTCCAGAGGGTGGAGGACATGTTGTGTTGTAATGCATTTCCTGTTGAAACTAGAAGTTGAGCCAAACAAAGCTACAGGACATTAACTGGCACAGAAAACATGTCCTCCACCCTCTGGAAACATGGGACCACAGTTATAGAAGTTATAAAAACGGCGTCCAAAATAAGTCTAAATTTGATGTTGAAAAGACGTCCACAAACGACCACATTTGGACTATAAATAGCCCTTACACGGAGGTCCCGCGGACTTCAACATTAGACGTGCGGAAGACGTTGAAAAAAGACATCGCCTGGCGTTACAAAACAACCCCTTCAATGGACCGAATCTGGACTTACAAAAATTACATGAAAAAGACGTCACTCCGACGTCACATTGCACAGTGGGCAACGTTGTAGATTTTAAGTAAAAAACCATAACACCATAAAATAATGCAAACTATTGCACTTGCATTCTTTGCTGCCATAGCAGTTTCAAATGATATAAAACTAGTATGTTTGCATAGCTTTCATTCAAAAACCTGCATCTGCATCCATTAATCTTCCTTACTGACTAGTGCTGGCTCTTTGACAAATTATAATAATTCATAATGGTGTTAGACCCAGCAATTAAAAGTAAAGTACCACCACTGGTATTACGCATTCAGTCTATAGGCACGTAGTGCTTCTTTACAAATTGACATTGCCAACTACTGGCCTGGCATGCATAATACAGCATTTTTAGTCATTTTCTGTTCGCATTCTGTTCATGTTCTTAGTTCCTGAGTTTATAGTAAATTAACCTTTTAACTGCTTGCGATTAGATTCTGCACTCAACTTTATTTCACTTAACTGTGAGAGAAGAACTGACCTAAAATGGATCTAGTAGCAGTTAAGATTCTCCTCCTCTCACAGCTAGGGGGAACAGTCCCTTGAGAGACACACATGGGCTTTCCTACATTTATACCAACTAGTTCATTATGATGACGATAGTCTGTGTGTGTTTTTTTCCAGGAAGGTCTCCATGCAGAGACGAGAGCGCGCCTGCCCGGAGACCGTCTTTAAGGGTCGTTCAAGGAGTGTGTGTAGTGGGTACTCCTCATCAAAGGTTCCCCCTTCACCATCAGTGAGAGTGAGGAGGAAAACTGCATGCATCACCTTAGTGACGGAGAAGCCTGAGCCCACCACAATACCAGTGCCAGTGACAAAAGAGACTGAGCCAAGGATCGCCCTGGAGCCCGAGCCCAAAGAAAAGTCTGACCAGGTGCATGATCCAGCCACAACATCAGTCCCTGAAGGAATTCTGCTAGAGTTTGAGGGGATGAAGTGGAGCCCAACCCCCTCAATAACGGCTGACGAGCTGCTTATTGACTGGGAGAGTGAATGCATCCTGCCCATTTCTGTTCCCAGCCCTGAATTGTTAGAATTTGAATTCCAGCCCTGCCTCCCACCTCCTCTGCTTGTTTTAAGCCTGCCTGTTCTGTGTCAGCCTAGAGAGCTATTCCTGAATTTTATGTCCGTTTCATCTGAACCTGTTAAGCCTGTCTTGTTCACCATTATTTGCATTGCCCAGTCCTCCAGCCTCGCATGCACTGCCTCTCCTCAGCACTTCGGCTCATGTCGATTCACCTCGGTCTGAGTATTTGCCAGCCCGTCCATGGATGGTCGACCTAGTAGCTCCACTTACTGTGCGTTCACACCACAGCCGGCAAGAGCGTCAAAATTCACCCTGGCTGCCCTGCCAACAACGCTGTACTGTGTGTTCAAACCGCAGCCGGCGGGAGGGTCAAGGTAAATGACAAGTTCGGGCAACTAATCGGAATCCTATCAAGCGAGGACCTCTACATTCCGATTGGTTGCCGTTGAACCGCGTCATAGCTCATTACCATAAAGTTGACATGACTTCAACTCTCCTCGACGCTCTCACCGTCCAAGATGCACCGCTCTCGCCGACGGCGGTGTGAACGCACGGTTAGGACCTCTTAGGCCTGTCGAACAGTCGGCTCCACCGTGGCTCCTCCCTTCCTCGGGTCCACCTGGTACCATCGTCCTCTCGGCTCCACCGGGCTTTCTCGTCCCTCAGGCTCCACCATGGTCAGTCGTTGCTCTGCCTGCGCCATGGACTTCAGTGTTTCCCACAGGATTTTGTGAAACTGTGGTGGGTGGACATCGGTCAAACTTTTGCCACACTTGCTAAAAACCAATCCACCTTCTTGTGTCAGAAAAAAATGAGTTTGCTCAAGCTAATCTTGAATTTACCTGGGTACCTTTTTACTGATTGAGATTAGACCCTGCACTTAACTTTATTTCACCCAACTGTGATATATATATATATATATATATATATATATATATATATATATATATATAATCTTAAACACATTTGACATACAATATATAGATATAACACATTTGAATAAATAATTATCAAAAGATATATAGATATTTGGTTGTTTTAGACATTTTTTTTATTATTGCATGTCAAAATGCAGGACGTCAACTTCCTTGAAGTATTTCGTAGCATCTAAAAAAAAGCTGTAAGAGAATCTGAATGTGTTTGGGACATTTTTTTCTTGTTAATTCAAGTATTGCAGAACATGAAAAGCTATCAGTGATTTTTATTGCACATATTTATACAGTCCTGCAGTATGTTTTACATGGTATTTTAGTCCCTGTGATCACATGACTTGTCAGATTTGGTCTAGCATCAAGGGTCTAAAGCAAACAATGATGCAATCAGTGTTTATTTTTTGCTCGTTCACATATACACACGCACATACACACAAACACACACACAGTCTTAGGAAGTGAATGAAACAGGAATAAAGAGAAATGGATGGAGAGAGAGAAGGGAAGGAGGGGTGAATCTGTCCTTCTCTTCTGTTCCCTAGTTTGGTCACTCAGAGCTCTACATCAGGGGTCATTTGCTGTGGCTCAGAGATTGTGATACAGACTGGGCTAGACATCACACGCATACGCATATAGTCATACAACCTGTTTTCTTAGTATTGACAAATGACTTACTGTTCCAAAAAGGAAGGAGAGAGTGATATGTGTTGCTGGGAAGACTTTGAGAGATAAAGAGAGAGAGAGAGAGAGAGAGGGAGAGCAATCGGTCATGGCCATTAATATAAATGGGTCCTCCTACATGTGGTCATGGTGCAGAGTCTGTTTTAAACTCCTTGCTGCGTGTCGTCAAGAGCAGCTGTCCGTCACGCTGAAGCTCTCAACCCCTTTCCCTGTGGCATTGCATCATTCCCTCTGTATCCCAAAAAAAACCCCACACCAATGCGAGTAAAGTTTCACGGCGCGCTTCGGCCGGGGCAGACATTAGATGGGCAACAGCATGTCCATGACTCCAGAATACATTCAGATAACAAGTCTTTTAAATGCGTGTAAAATGAGAGGTTAATGGTCTCAGACCTCCTGACCTCCAGCAGGGAATAGTTAAGCATGTACTCATGACAGCAGTGTGGAGCTTGATCCAACTTTGTCTCAAGTGTCCGTGTCTCTCATTCCCCCCGTAAATGTGCTCCATAATTGTGCGAGTATATTTTAACGGTTGTGTTAGTACAAATCATTACAATGCATCTGCGTGAAGTTCTGCAAATTATTTCTTTAGTTATAGTACTGATCAGACCGTATGTAACAGTATATATGGGAACTGTATGTTTACTTTTAATATTATATTAATAATAATAATTATATTTTTATATAATATTTTAATTTTATTAGGTGATTGGTATATTTATATATTTTTTGATTTTATTAAAAATGAAGGAAAAATGACAGCTAGGAACAGTTGGTCTGAAACTGATTATATTAGAGTTTATTGGTCAATTGAAGCTGACATAGAGTTCTGGCACACATCTCCTCTGTCGACCCCGAGCAAACACTTCAGAGACATTCCTCTCTGTTTAACACTGCTGGATGAAATTCTGCAAATATTCCACACGATTCTCTTAACGTTCTAGAATGTCTGTCAGAAAACTCCTGGCACTCAAGATCCAAAGTGCACATATTAATATCAGAGAATATATGACAGAGTTTACAAAGCAGGACCTAGAGGAGGTTCCTTCTTGAATAAAGCATTAACAGCTTTGATTTGGAATATTAATTTAAACTAGAGGAACAGAGACACATTTATAGGTGTGTGTTTGACTGACCTCGTGTTTGTTTAAGTGAAGGTGATAATGTGAGCTAGATTTGAGAGGAATCTCTTTACTCAAGTGCTGGTATGGATTGGCTGTCCAGTCTATACCTCACACCAATGTGCCACCCTGAGAATCAGCCAAATACTTTCAATCTTTTTCAGTGCAACAAGTTATCTGTAGTTTACTACATGATGTTTTATAGTTAAGGAGATGAAATTTGAAAGCTTTTCATTTTCTTTTTTTCTTCCTTTAGCATTTTGGAACTGCTCTAAGAGAATAAAACTATATATATATATATATATATTTTTTTTTTTTTGGTGTTTTTTAAATAAATATTGTATTTTTATAGTTTTAGTTTATTTAAATGCATTTATTTTTATATTTTATGATTTTATTATACTTTTTATTTTATAAATTATAAGTATTATTTGTTAAAAATATGATTACACAATACAAAATAGTAATATTAGTAAAAATCTGAACTGATGTCCATGTTTTCTCAGAGTACACTGTAAAAAATTATTTTCATGATTTGTTATCACAACATTTTTTCTTTTGTCAGATCATCTCATATAATTTATGTGGTTCAGATAACATAATATTTTGAGTTTCTGTTGATTAAACCAATAGCCTTCATTGTATTAACTTAAATTTTTAATTTCAATGAACTCAATTTTAAGGCAACCAGGTAACATACTTTTTTAGTTCAACCATCAATTATTTTGGTTACACTTTAATTTAAGATGTCTTTTTTACAGTGTAGTTATACATTTAAGTACTGAGGAATATTAAGTAACTACTTGTACTTACTGTAGGGGTAAGATTAGCGTTTGGTTTGGTTTAGGGTTAGTTGCATGTAACTATGCATAATTTATTACTATAGTAACTACATGTAACATTTGTAACAATGACACTAAAATAAAGTGTTACCATTCCTTTTTACAGTGTAACAATTTTGGGGTACTTTATTACACCACTAATTAAATACATACATATAGTAAATACTATAGACAACCTTAATTTGTTGAAGAATATGGGAATACTATGTTTAGATAACCATATGATTTTGTGTCTGCTCTGGTTTGAATTAAGATATTTTGATAACACTTTACAGATCTTATTTGTTAATGCATTAGCTAACATAAACTAGCACTTTTTGCAGCTTTTATTAACCTTTAGTTAATTAATAAAAATGTTCACGCTCATGTTAGTTCACAGTGCATTAACTAATGCCAACAGATACAACTTTTGATCTTAAAAATGTATCAGTAAATGTTGAGATTAACATTGACTAAGATTAATGAATGCTTTAGATGTATTTTTCATTGTTTATGTTAACTAATGTAATTTCTCTGATAATGCTGAAGAAAACTTGAAAGAGCTCAGATGTTGGAAGAAAGCTTAGTTGTTGCTCTTTTATAGCTCAGGATATTTAATGGAGCTCTCACTTATGACCAACTTTATGTCAGGTTTTCAAAATCCTTACACTATAAAAAAGAATATTGTTGGTTTAACTTAAAGTATGTGACCTGGTTGCCTTAAAATTTTGAGTTCATTGAAATTAAACATTTCTAATACAAGTTAATACAGTGAAGGTGATTGGTTTAATCAACAGAAACTTAAAATATTATGTTATCTGAACCACATGAATTATTGAAGTTGATTTGACTAAAGAAAGAATGTTGTGATAAATCATGAAAATAATTTTTACAGTGCAAGGTGTCTCTGCTATCATTTTAAACCTGTAGGCCTATAGGCTACTTGTTATATTTGTGTTATTAAAAAATGCAATGTATTTATTTTACACATATTTATTGCAAAAACCTAGTTCACAAATTCATTACGCGACTGCTTTGAGCATCAATCATGGTATGAATGTTGTTATTGAAGCCTGCAGCCCAAACTCACGGACGTGCCCTGCATTGTGTGGATCACGCAGTTAAATTTTAGAGGGTGGTCGGGGGTCTCGGTGTGGGGTGGGAGGGGTCGTCATGTGAAGCTCTGTCTTGGGCATATTCTGTGGTATAAACCAAACCACAGTACCGCGAGCGCAGCTGTCAGGTGTGCGTCACCGTGGACCACTGATCAGTCTCCGCGCGCTCTGCTCTAACGACACCGAGATGTTGCACTGTCCTACTTGACTTTTCTTACCCGTTTCTCTGCTTCTGCACGTGAAACAGCGGTCGACTGTTCCGTTGCCTGCGAGCCAAGAGGAGCGAGCGGGTTATCATGAGTTGTCTGGATGTTATGTACCCGGCTTATGGTCATTACGCACCGTACGCGCACAAAGCTTCAGCGTTCATCAGCACTTTACCGGTAAGCAGGTTTCCATGTGCAATGCGTTGTTAAATTACTGTTAAATTAAATATGCAAGTTTTTGTGCATTTTAACATAAATTTTTATTGTTTATTTGATAAGTGTGTTTGCTGTGTGTGTGAGGTCGGCTAGACCGGGGCAAGTTGTCAGACTCCAGTGACAATTTCTCAGTATAGGCGCAAGCCTTCAATTCTTGGCTATTAAAAACAGTTTAACATTTTATGGCACTGAAATACAGCTCAGAAATTTGCAGTTCACTGAACACACTGACCTTTTGCTCGGGACATGTTGTCCCACTATGTGAGGTAAGTTGTCTGAGTGGAACCATTAAACAGTTTACTATGGACTTGCTAAATTTAACAAGTAAAAACAGTACAAAAAAAAAAAAAAATTATTGTGATCAACAAATAGCTATTGTGACTGATAAACTGCATAAATAAATGTAAAATAACATTCAAAACACAAGTGTCAACTTGTCTCGGTCTGACACAGTTCAGCCTTTCAGTTAAAATTTTATATAAAATTGTATATTTTATATATTTATATAGTTGACTTTACCCTGAATGTATACTAGTGTGGTTTTATTGTGTTTACTTTTTTATCCAGAATATATAACAAATTATGTTGGAAATTTTTAATTTTGGGGATAGAATTCACACAAAAATAATCCTAATTTAAGAGAGACTGCTAGAGAAAACAAGCATTGTCGTAACTGGATTTTTGACACTCAACTTTAGAACTTCGCTGTGTGACAACTAGCCCTGGTTTTATCTTTTATATATGACTGCACTTGCATACACTCTTACATATAGATTGACAATCACACTGTCAGACACAACAAAATGTGTCGCAATGGTTCTCAACTACTTAATTTTCTTAGGCACCCCTTGGTCTGAGAAGCCCCTCGTCTCGCTGCAGGGATCTGATGGACAGCGTGGGGGTCCCGTGCTGCTCAGAGGGCGTCCCGGTTTCTGCCGGAAGCTCCAGCTCAGGGGGTCCGTCCCCATCACCGTACCCTTCGGCCGGACAGGTAGAGGAGGCTACGAAGGACAAAGAGGTCGGGGAGGCAGAATACCTGAGCTCACGATGCATCCTCTTCACCTACTACCAAGGGGACATTAGCAGCGTGGTGGACGAACACTTCTCCAGAGCTCTCAGCACCTACATGGAGGCCGAGGGCAAAAAGAGGCACAGCGATCCCAGCACAGGTGAGAGTGTGGGAAAAAAAGAGTCCATGGTTTTGATCTGAGACAGATGTAAGATATAGGCACAAGAAAAGGAATTTACAATCACTGCAAATAATTTGTGTGCGCAAATGATCTCAGCTAAGCAATCTCAGCTCCTCATTCAAATGAGCTGCACTGAATCAAATCAAATCAATTTGAATTTAATGAATGAATAAAGCTGCTTGTTAGAACAATGAGAGAACTGAAAGAATGAGATATTCTTATAGGGACAGTTCACCCAAAAAATGAAAATTCTATCATTAATCCTTGTGTCTTTCCAGAACTGTGTGACGTTCTTTCTTCTGCTCTCTTAAAAATAGGTTTTTATGTGCATTGATGGTTCGAATAAGAACATTTATCATCCACCATTTCAAAGGTTCTTTATAGTGGAAAAAGGTTCTCCAGATTATTAAAATATTCTTCACACTAAATAATGTTTTCTTAAAGGACTGTTCACAGAAAGTTCTTGGGGAACCAAGATGGTTTTTCTATTGCATCACTACAAAACTCCCTTTTTGGAACCCTTATTTTTAAGGAACGCAAAAGAAGATATTTTGTTGAAGAAGAATGTTTTAGCTGTTTGTGTCCATACAATCAGTTAAAGGAGTCATGAACTGCATTATTTTATAATGTTTGCTGAGATGCACTTATAATGTTATAATTTTTACATCAAAAATGGTCATAATTTAGAAATATAAGGCTATTTTCTACACAGCAAAATCTCCAGAGTTAAATCAACTCTGCTCAGAGTACATATGGTCCCTCTCTAAATAGTGTTAAAGTAACACTGAAGCAGAGTTAAAGTTAATGAGATAACTAAGCAATTAATTAAGTGATGATTGTGCATTAGTGATGAAAACCTGCTGTTAACAAGCAGAATCACTAAAGAAAAGAGAAACAGCCTTATTAATTGCTTAATTATCTCATTAACTTTAACTCTGTTTCAGTGTTACTTTAACACTATTTAGAGAGGGACCAAATGTACTCTGAGCAGAGTTGATTTAACTCTGGGGATTTTACTGTGTACCCTGATTTTAGCCCTCTGATTTGAATGCTCTGTTTAAAGGGGTGTGTCTGCTTTGAGACTTCAGTGTAAACACCCACTGATATGATTGGCTAACAACTTTGCATATGAAAGTATTACATGTGGAACTCTCTCAATAACTTTTACTATGTTTTTACTATTACAGCTGTCGAGATTAACTAATCGTGAAAAGTGTTGATTATAGCATTATATTTAGATCTACTCCTGTCACATGAAAGGTTGCCGCAATAAGTATCGTAGTCGATAACAGACATGTCTTTTGAACGCATGAATGCTGTGATTTCGTCTTTGCAACTCGATTCTGCACTCTCGCAAATGCTTTTATCATAACAGTGTAAACACAACGTAAATAAGAGATTTGAATAAAGATTCGTTGTGCAGTGTAGACAGCTTCACTGATTATAATGGGAGTTTTGGCGAGAGTCCAGAACTCAAACACTGATAAACTTACACTGTGTGATTGAAATCTCCAGTGATTATAAAGGGAGAGCGTTCTTTGATCGCTTTCTGTGTAATATCTAATCACAATTTAAATAACAGGTTATTTTCACGATTAATTGCACGATTTGAAATCGTGCTTAAACGATTTGGCTTAATTAGCTGCATTTATTTTTTATGCGCTGCTTGTCAATGAAGTATGGCTCCAAATGCTAATCCATCTGAAATCACTGCGAGTTTGAGTCGCTTATAATGTACATTTGAAAAACAACACGCGTCAAACATCCTTCCAGACATGAGAAGCATTTATTAACATCTTGTCCGACAAAAGACAACATTTAGTAACATGTTTTTACTCCAAACTCACTTCATAACGACAGTTGAGCATCGTTCTGTGAGATGATGTGGCTTCTTACACAGAATAAGGCAGTCGTGCATTTATTAGTCATGTTTTATCAATCAATGCGTTTCAGTCTTCTGTTTATTCAGCTACAGCGATAGTATGGGATTTCCTGGAATGACACATGTTATCTACTTCTACTGCAGGGCATATTTGCAGTTTCTGCGCAAGAGCGCCCTCTGGCTTTCAGATGGAGAAGCATTGATCACAGAACCGTACAGCTCCGACAAGCTGCACATTAAATAATCGCTGCCTTTGCCAAATCGCGTGCGATAAAATTGTGCAGCCCTTGTTAACTACAAAAACATGAATTTGTAAAAATGGTGACATTATGTCCATAGTCCATAGGTGCGTAGTTTCTTTACAAAGTGACATCGCCAACTACTGGCCTGGCATGCATAATACAGCGGTTTTGGTTGTTTTTGCAGATCATTCTGACAACGGTGATGTCTGTACGTGAAAAATGCAAAGGAAAAACATTTCCAGTTTTATTACATCATTGTCATGTAAACATACCCTGATTTACCAAAGAATTCACAGAGAAATGTTCAGAACAAACAAATAATGCTCTACTGAGACACTCACATAGTTGAAAATAAATTACTACAGCTTTAGAATTCTTTGGAAGGTAATGTAATTTCAAATCCAGTGATCCTGTATCTTCTCTCCTTCTCATATCACTAATGCGCCAGTGGGCGGGACCAAAGACGCCATGCTTGGATTCTGCAGGGGCAGTCTTTTGTCACACTATTACGTCATAATGTGACAAAATCTGAAACAAGTCATTTCTGGAGCTTGGTTTCAATAAAAGCTGTCTTTGGACTAATGAGGAAGTTTTGAGTTCTGAAACATACAGGATGTTTTAATAGTACAATCACCTCTTACATGTCAAAAGATCAAGGAAAATTTGATTTCTCAATTCATGACCACTTTAAAGTCAATAAGGTTCATAAGTTTCAAGCTACAAAAAAAGACAGCGTGAAAGATGAAAACAGCTGAAACAGCTGTGTTCTATAAAAGAAAGAAAATCATATATGAGCTTACAACGTCATGAGGGTGGATAAATGATGGCATTATTTTCAGTTTTGGGTGGATGGGAGCAAACTGACACTGTTTCACAGTCACAAATTGTCACAAATGCCTTTCTGCTCCTTTTGTGCCACCAAGTGAGATAGTGTGCCTAGCTTGTTTGTTGAATACCAGATCACACAAGTGTCTGCTATGCAAGGTGGTGCTTAATGTGTGTGTGTTTACCTTAATGAACCTTTGGTATATTCCCTCCCTCCCTCCCTCCCTCCCTCCCTCCCCGTGACATCTTCATCTAGCCTCTCAGACGCTGCCTGCCTCCCAACAGATACTATGTTTATACGCAGCGGTAAGCGCAGTGGCTCGAGCTCATATCGCGTTCAAACAGCTCACAATACCGAGCGTCAGATTTATGAGGAGCTCGCCCACCCCTCCTCTGATCACGACTACATCACCGGTGTCTTTTTTCAGAGGAATTCTAAATATAAAAGTAAAGGCTAAAAACATACTTCACCCCTCCCTCCACATTCTAGGAGGGGTTACGGGGGGGCGAGAGGGTTAGTAAAAACAACAGGTGGGGGGCACGAGCAGAGACAGGGGTCTGCAGGTCTGTGGAGATGTTGGGGAGCTGACATGATAGCAGAAGAAGACCACATGCGGTTCTCCAGGTTTAAACTCCTGCCATATATAGACCTTTAGGACAGACCGAGACTGTCTTAGGGGCCGTTCACACAGAATGCAGGTCAGTGGAACGAAAAAAAGAAACAAGCTCTTGAGGCGTGTTTTTAAAAGTTTAACTTAATTTAACCTGAGCGCCACGCTTTTAGAACGCCATGTCATGTGCAAAACACTGCAAAGACGTGAGATGAGAGCCAACAGTCAAACATGTCTGTCTAAAGCATGTTTACATAAAAAACAATGGACATTTTCTTGTCTTTCTTCTGCTCATTTGTTGTTCGTCAATATCCTGACCTCTTTTGTTTATCTTTAATGGGTTTTCTTGCTCCTTTCTAGCTCTCTCCCTCCCTCTCTCTTCCCGTCTCTCATCTCTCTCATGTGGCCGTGTGTATTTCTGTGATGTGTGCTAAGCTCTTTAGAAGCAATTGGAACACCATATGATTCAATCAGAAAGACATCTGAGGGTGTGGGGCTGGAAATCATATGAAATCATGTGACAAGCCTGACCTGAGAGTCCAAGGTGCAACGGCCTTATATGTGGACAAATAAGACACAGAGAACTGTCATCTCAGCTGAACCTATAATAATACGATAACTAACCGACAAGAGCGTGCAAATTAATAAAGCTCGAACACTTCAAAAGAAGTTTTAATAGCATTCAGACATCATTTCAGTAATTATCAATGTGAGATTACAAGTTAGTCAGAGCACACTGAAGAGATGCTAGTGAACAGAGATCATATTCACCTGAGGAGGTCACCATAGCAACAGTGGCAGTGAAAGAAATGAACTTTTCATTAAACTTCATTGAACTTTTTTAAACAGATTTCCAAGGGTATCTGGCACATTTATAAGAACAAATTTGTAAATGTATGTCATATTTTCTATAAATTCTTAAATGTAACCACACTATAAAAAATAAGAATTGTTGGTTTAACTTAAAGAAGTAAGTTACCTGGTTGCCTTAAAATTTTGAGTTCATTGAAATTAAAAATTTGAGTTAATACAATGAAGGCGATTGGTTTAATCAACAGAAACTCAAAATATGTTATCTGAACCACATTAATTATCTAAGATTTGACAAAAGAAATAAATCATGAAAATATTTTTTTACAGTGCAGTAACTTCACTTAGAATAATAAGACACAATAAAGCTGTGACAATTGCATAAATAATGTTGTGAGATTAAATTTAGAGTATAGAAATATGAAATGATGGAGAAAAAAAATTAGAGCCTACTTTTATGAAACTAAAATCGTCAGTAGGTGGCAGTGAGTCATTGAATTTTTCATTCAAACTATTTGCCTGCGTCCGAAATTACATACTCTCTTCAGTAGGTACTTATTTTGAGTACTTGTGACCACTAAAAAAAGTATGTTTTATTTAGTATGAATGTGTGTAGTCATATGACCTACCAGCGTCAGTTACATCACTGCCATTCACAAATCCTCTCTTGTGGCCTCATGGGATAATAAAGTTATGCACACTTCAGAATCTTGCTGGAAGAAGTAGGTCATCCTGATACTTGATTTTGGACATGCTACTCATCACATACTGTTTTACCCCTACTATATATGATGCAGCCACTGTCTTTATGAATGTGTCATTGAATCATTCACTCAATCGGACACATTGACTCTTTCACTCATTCATTCATTCACTCAATCAAAAAAGCAGATCCATTCAGGAATGAAAGAGAACACCATTGTGTGTTGCTCGGAGATGCACAACTGTTCTGTTTCTGGCTTTGTTTGGAACTATTTCCATTAGCAAAATACAGCAAAAACAGACAATATTGTGCCTTAAGATAAGTCACTTAATAATAACTTTTTGTTTATTGAACTGTTTATTGTATAAAATAAATATCATATTTGCAGTTGTACTTATAATGCGAAATATAGTACTCTTGCTCATATGATTGCTTAAAGGTCCCGTTTTTCGTGGTTTTTTGAAGCTTTGATTGTGTTTATAGCGCGCAATATAACATGTGTTCATGTTTCGCGTGTAAAAAAAACACAGTATTTTTCACATAATTTACTTATCTGTATACCGCTGTTTTCACTGTCATAAAAACGGGCTGATGACTTCCTTGTTCTATGAAGTCCCTCCTTCAGAAATACGTAACGAGTTCTGATTGTGCCAGCGGTTCCTGTGTTGTGATTCGACAGCAGCTTAGCGTTCCTTGCCCGGAAAGGTCACGCCTCTTACCATAACGTGGAGATGCACGCGCTCAGTGTTATTGTAAACATGTCTTTAATTTTACCCTATCAATTTGAGCCGGAATCAGACCCGGTGATTGGACTGCGGGATGAAAATAACAGCGTTTCGACGACATGGCGACAAACACACTCTACAAACGCAACTCTTGTGTATTCCTGTGGGCGGAGGTTAGTCAAAAAACTGTTTTAGTGACGTCATTAAAGAAGGAAGTAGAGGGATGTAGTCCAAACTGGCCGTTCGATGTAGGCGACTTCTGTTAAATAAAATATCTCGCTTGGCATTGAACTTTGAGCTTTAAAATTTTACAGATTTTATTTATACTCTAACAACAACATTACACACTAACTAAAGTTTGAAACATGGGATCACGAAGAACGGGACCTTTAAATATACTGTACGTTATAAATATAAAGTAAAAAAAAAAAAAAAAAAACTCATAGGGGTCATTTTTTGCACCAATATTTGAATTTTGGAAGCATTTTTTATTAATTTTGGTAGCATTTTTGCCCCAAACCCCCATTAGTCTCTGACCATGAACAGTAGTACTACTGTACTGTCATTTCTAATCATAATTTTATATATTTACATATCACAAAAAATGTTTTCTTCGTTAGTTGACTGTTAGCTAACTAAGCAAGGGGTGCTAAAACATTTTGTTCTGTGAGACATACCTCAAATTTGGACAGAAAATCCTTAAGAAGTTGATCAACCCCAAAAAGTCTTAAATATTTAGCAAAATGTACAGTTTCTGTCCATGCAAACAAAATATTATACCCTTTACTCTCTGTTTCTCTTTGTCATTCTCTCTTTCTTTTCTCTCCCCATCAGAAGCTTCATCCTCAAGCAGTCGACGCAGTTTCCCTCCATCTTTCTGGGACAGTAACTACCCCTCTCCACCCAGCCGACCCCACTGTGATCCCGCAGGTGCTCCCACCTATGCTATGGACCCCTACGCCCAGGCCTTGCACCCCGGTCTGCCTCATTCGCACGCTCACCCGCACCCATCAGAGTCCTGGAGCTACTCTCAAAGCCAGCCTTATCCCCCACCACGGCCCCTCCACGAACTGTACTCCTCTCCTGGGCTGGATGCCCACTACGGACCTCTTCTGATGCCTGCCGTCCGGCCGCCTCATCTCCCAACGCTGCCTGGGCATTATGAAGTGGGAAAGCTGGAACCCACTGCAACATGGCCAGGGCTTCTTCCTCCTGGGGAAGTGGCACAGAGTCTGGCTCTCAACATGGAACCAGGTAAGGTGATCCAATGTAGGCAAATAAAATGAGGTTATTGTAATTCATCATTTTATTAAATGAGTGCCTTTGATTTTGAAAGTGATAATTAAAATAAATTTGAAACATTTTAAACATTCTATCAGATAAATAATGTATTTAAAGGATTAGTCCACTTTTAAATGCACTTTTCCTGATAAATTTACTCACCCCCATGTCATCCAAGATATCCATGTCTTTCTTTCGTCAGTCGAAAAGAAATGAAGGTTTTTGAGGAAAACATTCCTGGATTTTTCTCCTTGTAGTGGATTTCAATGGCTACCAACAGATTGAAGGTCCAAATGTCAGTTTCAGATCAGCTTCAAGGCTTTAAACGATACCAGATGAGTAATAAGGGTCTTATCTAGCGAAATGATCGGTCATTTTCTGAAAAAAATACAGCCGTTTATGCTTTATAAACAAAATATGGCCTTGAACGTACTTTCCGCTTCCGCATTCTTCATAACGCTTACGCTGAATGTCCTACGCGAACGGCAGTTTCGTTTTTTACCGTAAGTTGAATAGGGAAGGCGTAGGACATTCAGTGTAAGCGTTATGAAGAATGCGGAAGCGGAAAGTACGTTCAAGGCCATATTTTGTTTATAAAGCATAAACGGTTGTATTGTTTTCGAAAATGACCGATCGTTTCGCTAGATAAGACCCTTATTACTCATCTGGTATCGTTTAAAGCCTTGAAGCTGATCTGAAACTGACATTTGGACCTTCAATCTGTTGGTAGCCATTGAAATCCACTACAAGGAGAATAATCCTGGAATGTTTTCCTCAAAAGCCTTCATTTCTTTTCGACTGACGAAAGAAAGACATGGATATCTTGGATGACATGGGGGTAAGTAAATTTATCAGGAAAAGTGTATTTAAAAGTGGACTAATCCTTTAAGTGTTTAATAAAGTAAATGATATTTGTACATATCTAATGAATATTATCAACTGTTTATTAAACAATATCATTGCAAGAGTGGACATCATGATAAGCAACAGAGTTGACATCAAGATAATCCCTGACTAAAAACAGTAACAAAATATAAGATAATGTGATAAAAAGAGAATTTATTGTCGCTGAAGAGTGCACTTCTTGAAATGATGATTTTTTGATTTAAATAAATAATGACTTTAAAAAGGGAAAAATATGGTAACAAGGCTGACGCCAAACCTGGGGACATCAAAAATATCTATATTAACAAACAGCATGTACGTAGTGTCCATGACGTCACCTGTAGGTTTCTGAAGAGCATTTCTGAAACCTAAAGCCGGCCGTTGCCATCTTGGCAGCGCGTCACTCCCGGATAACTGAAAATGGGCAAAAGAGGCGGGACGTGGGTGGAGCTGAGGTGACGTGACGGTAGCAGACAAATGGCTAGTGGTGACAGCAATGGCAATCCACCTGTCACTCAAGTGGCCCCGCCCTTAATTTAATTATGCAGAACTTTAAGGCTTAATATAATTTAAACAGATGAGTCATAAAAAAAATTCACCCCCCTCACAGTTGTCATGAAGGGCAAAATTAGCTATGTAGACCAAAACCACAATTTGTACCAGACTGTAAACATGTTTTTTCTGCTGAAAAGTTTAACATGAGGAACAATGAGATTCTGCTCTCTTTTGGAGCCTGTCCCTAGTGGCCAGTCGATGAATTGCAGTTTGTCACTTCTGTATTGGCTTCAAGAGAAACGGTTGCCGCTTGTTATTACAGTGTTTTTAGTCATTTTCACAAATCCGTGTTAATGGGGATAGTTTTGATAACGATCTATTCAAAGAAAAAACTTTTCCGTTTAGTAGCATACATTGATGTCGTGTAAACGTACCCTTAGTATTTGAACTATTTTTCTTTCAACATAATTCATACACTTTTTTAAATTGTACTTTGTGAATTAATTTGCCGGTAATTTAAACTTCCAGTTTGGAAAAATCAAGCTTTCACGTGTGGTACAGAGCCTCATTCTCCAAACTAACTGAGAATTTACCAGCAATTACTGATCAAGTTTCCAGAATGTTCCATTTAGAAAGGTACATGAATTATGTTAAAAGCAAACAAGCCACATGCCCTACAGGTTAATGGCAGGAAATGGATTGTTTGGCCTCAGTTGTTGGTGCTTATTATATAGAGAGTTTGCAGCCACCATGGAGATTGTGTGTGTGTGTATGGGTCCTCCTTGTTTTCAGCCATTGTGTTCATGTCTGCTTTGCACCGCAGGTCTCCAGCACCACAAGAAAGGGAAGGAGCTCTACTGGTTTTAATGAGAAGCCCTTCATCGACCATCCAATTAAAGCCTGCAGTTTGGCCCATTGTAGCCGAACTGTTGTTTCTTTAGCCCCCACGCACACCGGCTCTCCACCAGCTCTGCACACGCTCTGAACACGCTCCAGGACTATTTGTGTGCACCATGGAGATATGAACATAGGGTGATGAGAGAGCGCCTGGGGGAGGCAGGGGCGCTAGACGACACGGTCTTTCTGTTTTTGATCTTTTTTTCTCTTTTTGATCTTTTTTAAATTAATTTATTGCGGTGTAAAAATCCAGCTTGCCCTCTACGGTTCTCTGTTTGGACGTTGAGACATAAGAAACATCACATGGTGCATCGAATGATACATTTCCTAAAAATCTGGCTGTTTATATTGATTGAAAAAGGATGACAGCGATGTGTTTGTATTGTTTCTTTGCATTATTTTTTCTTCTTCTCATGTACAGTATTTTTATTTATATATATATATATATAAAATAGTATTTATGTGTTCCAAATAAAATACACTCACGGCCAGTGCTGTTAGTTTTTTCTTTTTCATAGGAAACGTAACATGGTGTGAAATAGTTACAATAAAAAAAAAAAAAAAAAAAATCTCTTTGAGAGATCTCAAAGAATTAATAAACCATACCAAAAGAGTGAAATAAAATGATGTGATTTCCCAAGATAATGAACCACTGTATAGAACTGAAAAGGTTCCAATGATGTTGTTATAAGAGGAAAGTCATTTTTGGTGTATTTTTAATGTATGGGTCTACTTTATTGAATTCAAAATGAATAGACTTGTTTGTTAAGACTAAAAATGCAAGAAAGTGTTTGTATTTCCTTATTAAACATGTATTTCAATATGTTGCCTTGTACTTGTCATGGCCTATTCCTCATTTCAAAAAGATTTATATAAAATTTAGCAAATGTTTGTTATATATCTCAGATTTGAGTTGGACATTAAAAATCTGATGTGTCTTCATGGCATCCAAATTGTGAACCAAAGTAACCTTTCCAGCTAACATGTAAGTCATGGGAACGGAAAGCCTTTATTCATTTTTGTATGTTGGGTAACGATGAGCTCCTGTAGCTTAGATATGATACTGTTCAGACTGTGTTTATGTTCCTCTGGAAGGAAAGATGTCCCAGGCTTATCACTGATGTTGTAGGGCACAAAGTCACTCTTGTCCGATCATGAAATTATAAACGGGTGCATGAATAGTCGGTTCATTTAAGACTCCATCTGCCAAAACTATAAAACATGACAGCCAGCTGGTACAAAATCTCTGTCAGGGACTATTTATATTCATGTTTAAGCAAAAACAGAAGCTAAAACACACGTTTTCACGTTTTCAGGGACTTTTCATTAACAGTATATCCCATCCCCTAACCCTAAACCTACCCATCACAGAAAGCTCTGCATTTGTACATTTTAAAAACATAATTTAGTATGATTTACAAGCTGTTTTCCCTCATGGGGACAAAAAAATAAGGTCCCATAAGGTAGCAAATCCCTGAACCACACACACACACACACACACACACAAACAAAAAAACGACCTCTACTGGTCATGTATTGTACTTGTTTTTTTTTTTTAAAAAGGTGTAAACACAAAAAAATGGAAGTTATATTGGAAGTTATATTGTTGTTATATGACAGTCATGTGTTAGATGGTAAAATGCTTTTATATGAAAATATTTTTGTCGGCAGATAATGCCTAGTCATCTGTCAAGGTTTTTTTAGGACATAGATACAGTCAGTCACTTGACAGAAATCGTAAAGTTTGTATGCTTCAAACATGTGATCAGAAATAATGCAAGCAAGTGGTTCTGTGTCATCTGGTAGCTCTCTCTCATGACTTCTAAAGTATACCTAGTGTGGTTTAGATCAGTCATTCTCAACCTCTTTTTGCTTCAAAACCCAGATTTTATGTTGAACTGTATATACCCAATATGCAAAATTATTATGACACAAACTATACATTCTCAGAAAAAATGGTCCAAAAGCTGTCACTGGGACAGTATGTACCATTTAGGTATGTATACTTTTTATATACTAATATGTATACTTTTGGTACCAATATGTACCTCTGAGGTACATATTTGGGTACAAAGGTTTACCTTTTGAAAGGGTACCGCCCCAGTGATAGCTTTTTGTATTTTTTTGAGTGTATGGTCAGTAGAATTTTATTACTCTACCGATCAAAAGTTTGGAATAATTTCGATTTTTAATGTTTTTGAAAGTCTCTTATGCTCACCAAGGCTGCATTTATTTACATAAATACAGTAAAACCGTAATATTGTAAAATATTATTAAATTTAATAAAACTGTTTTCTATTTGAATATATTTAAAATGTAATTTATTCCTGTGATGACTCTGTGACCCATCAAAATTATGCACACTACAACAATATATAATGAAAGCATATGAATTTATAATAGAACATTATTATATGCACAAACAAGCACACATACATAAAATGTATACTAATCACTATCACATGAGCACACACAAATGCCTACATATATACATTTCTAACCACCAAAAAACAAGATGTAGTCTGTACTTTTGTCGACTTCAATACAAAACAGCTCATTGTCCAGTTAATGGGAACTGCAATCTCCAATCAGAATCGAGTATTCAGACAGAACATGCCAAGATAATATTGATGACATGCAATAACACTCAATCACAAATTTACATTCATGCATATGGCAGATACATCTATAACATATACAGTACAGTCCAAAAGTTTGGAACCACTAAGATTTTTAATGTTTTTAAAAGAAGTTTCGTCTGCTCACCAAGGCTACATTTATTTAATTAAAAATACAGTAAAAAACAGTAATATTGTGAAATATTATTACAATTTAAAATAACTGTTTTCTATTTGAATATATTTCACAAAGTAATTTATTCCTGTGATGCAAAGCTGAATTTTCAGCATCATTACTCCAGTCTTCAGTGTCACATGATCCTTCAGAAATCATTCTAATATGCTGATCTGCTGCTCAAGAAACATTTAATGTGTACAATTGTACAAAATATTTGTGTACAATATTTTTTTTCAGGATTATTTGATGAATAGAAAGTTCAAAAGAACAGTGTTTATCTGAAATCTAATCTTTTGTAACATTATAAATGTCTTTACTGCCACTTTTGATTGATTTAATGCATCCTTGCTGAATAAAAGTATTCATTTCTTTAATTTCTTTCCAAAAAAATAAAAATAAAAATTCTTACTGACCCCAAACTTTTGAACGGTAGTGTATAATGCTACAGAAGCTTTGTATTTCAGATAAATGCTGTTCTTTTGAACTTTCTATTCATCAAGGAACCCTGAAAAAAAAGTACACAACTGTTTTCAACATTGAAAATAATCATAAATGTTTATTGAGCAGCAAATCAGCATATTAGAATGATTTCTGAAGGATCATGTGACACTGAAGACTGGAGTAACGATGCTGAAAATTCAGCTTTGCATCACAGGAATAAATTACTTTGTCAAATATATTTAAATAGTACACAGTTATTTTAAATTGTAATAATATTTCACAATATTACTGTTTTTTACTGTATTTTTAATTAAATAAATGTAGCCTTGGTGAGCAGACGAAACTTCTTTTAAAAACATTAAAAATTTTAGTGGTTCCAAACTTTTGGACAGTACTGTACATTTTTATCAAAGCCACAAACAATGCTAAATAAGCCTTCCAAATCTGGTCCCAACCCACCCAAATCCACATACTCACATCATGTTTAATAATGAAGCCATAAACTTAATCACTGGACAATATCCAGTGAGCCCATCAGTATTGTAAAACAACCTGCTTTAGGGTGAAATATGTATTATTATCATTAACTGCATAGACTCAACAATATGCAAAGTCATTATGATGCAAACTATGTGCAGTTATGTGGTCCTTAGAATTTTATTACACTACCAATCAAAAGTTTGGAAAAATTTAAATTTGTAATGTTTTTGAAAGTCTCACCAATGCTGCATTTATTTACAGTCAAACAGTAATATTGTGAAATATTATTAATTTATTATACATGTGGGTAACACTTTAGAATAACTCACGCTATGAAGCATTAGTTAAGCATTAGTAAATAGTTAATTCATCACTTATAAAACATTAATAGACATTAGTAAGCCATTTATAAATACAGCTATAAATGCTTTGTTCTTGATTTATAAGCATATCTATAATGAGTTTAATAATTGTATTTTCATACTTTATTAATGATCAATTTATCATTTCTAAATTATGTATTACATTATTCACAAACCAGTCATTTAGGAGTTGTCAGTGGTTCATAAGATAATTTAGGAAGTGTAAGTAAATGATTAATAAAATATCTAAATGTACATTTAGGCATCTTATTATTTAGACATATAGTATTAGTTACTCAGTGTGTTAATAAATGCTTTATTAACATATTCCTAGTGTCAAAACTACCTCGGTACTAACTTTAAAACATTAGAGAACAGCAGTGCAGAAGATCACTGAACCTTTAAATCTCATTTATAAAAGCTTTACAAAGCATAAATAGTCCTCACTTTAGATGAGCTCACAAAAATAGTTAACTGACTGCTTCTAAATACTTTATAACTACTGTACCTGAATTAATCATGAATTGCAGTAGGAATATGTGTTAATAAAACATTTACTAACACACTAAGTAACTATTACTATGTGTCTAAATAATAAGATGTATAAATGAATGTTTAAATTGTTTATTAATCATTTACTTACACTTCCTAAATGAACTACTGACAACTCCTTAATAACTGGTTTGTAAATAATGTAATACTTAATTTAGAAATGATAAATTGATTATTAATAAAGTATGAAAATACAATTATTAAACTCATTATAGATATGCTTATAAATCAAGAATAAAGCAATTATAGCTGTATTTATAACTACTTACTAATGTCTATTAATGCTTTATAAGTGATGAAATAACTATTTACT
Organism: Megalobrama amblycephala; assembly: GCF_018812025.1. NCBI lineage: Eukaryota > Metazoa > Chordata > Actinopteri > Cypriniformes > Xenocyprididae > Megalobrama > Megalobrama amblycephala. The sequence goes on along the minus strand of NC_063048.1, from coordinate 33,473,813 downwards.
AATGCTTAACTAATGCTTCATAGTGTGCAGTTATTATAAAGTGTTACCATAAATGTTTTCTATTTCAATATATTTAATGTAATGTATTCCTGTGATGATTCTATTGTGGCCCACCAGAACTACTTATGCACACTATAACAATATATAATGAAAGAATATGAATTTATAATAGACAATAATGAGCAAGAATAGGCTACATGTGTATGCACAAACAAGCACACATACATAAAATGTATACTAAGCACTAATCACATGAGCACACACAAATGCCTACATATATACATTTCAAAACTGCCACAAAACAAGATGTGGCCAGTACTTTTGTCCACTTCAATACAAAACAGCTCATTGTCCATTTAATGGGAACTTCAACACATTACCGTAAACCACATCTGCCGTGTTCTTCAAATGCAGGGAACTCTGCTCTCATGTCACTTGATCTTTAACCTCTGTCATGACAAGGCAAAAAATAGCTCATAGAGACACATGAATGATCGCATGATGATGGCATGGCATTGAGTCCACAGAATTCATCATCTGAGAGAGTGAAAAAAATGTTATGATACAATGAGAAAGAGAGAAAAAGTGTATGTGTGTGTGTGCGTGTGCATGGGTGGGGGTGATAGAGAAACAGGGAGGATATGTTAATGGGGCAAAACTTTGACTGAGGTAAACAGGATGTCTGGGGTTTGGTAAAAGCTTTCAAAGAAATAGAGACAAGCTATGCGTTTCAAAATAGTTCACATCTTCCCACTCAAATGACATTTCACATTAACAGGAAATCAAGTGCTACATTAATCACAATGTTTACAGGCAGAGAAGAGAATGAGTTTAAAAAAAAAACAGAAATCATCACAGTATGTGTAATAAAATCCATGTGAAAAATTGCACGTAAGAATGAGTTGACAGGGAAGCTGATAAACTTTGCCTCAAGCTTCTTAAAATGAATTTTGATGACCTTTTGTTGACCTTTTTCTTTGTGTTCTTGAATCAACGTAAACATTTTATTTACTATATATTACTTGTTCGAGAAGCAATGATGCTTTTTCTTATGCCTTAATCATTAGCATTGTGACCAATTTGAATATAAGACATCTCTGTCAGAGGGTAAAATAATTAATGACTTATAACTTAATTTTTTTCTTTTTTTATCACTAAAAGCTGTTATATGGCTTCAGAAGACTTATAACACAACTCATAACATGAGATGTGGACTCATATGATCCTTTTTTGATATTTTCTTGGATATTTTGGAGGTCAACAGAATACTGAACAAGGTAAGTGTAGGTAAAAATGGATTTATGAATGATTTACACAATCACAAGTGAACGATGACTGAGGTTGCATTATGCCTGAGGTCTGCTTTTGGGTTCCATAGACAAAATGTCAAACAGGTTTGAAATGTCACAAGGATGGGGAAACTATCACTTTACCTTACAGTAAATGTAGTACTTTGCAGGAATCTTGGAATAGTGCTGAAATACAAGTTTGAACAGGAATGAAACTCTCTTGCACAATTTGTTGTTTGCCTTTGGCATCTGATAGAACTTTTAGCTCATGGATTTCATCAAAAAATATCTTATTCTGTGTTCCGAACATGAACGAAGGTCTTACGGGTTTGGAGAGACATGAGGGTGAGTAATTAATGACAGAATTTTCATTTTTGGGTGAACTAACCCTTTAAGATACGTTTTGGTCGATCGGATCAGTAGACGACGGAGATACATTCCAGTCTCTTTTGTCCACTTTCAACTACTTCTGTCCTGATTTCTTCAAGGGAAGGGTTTATGGGTGGGTAAATGTATGGTTTTTTTCAGATCTTTCTATTTAATGGACAAAATAAACTCACGCAATTTACATATGAACTTGACTGGAGACAACAGAAAAACATACGGAGAGCTGCAAGACCACACCGATCGCTGTGAGTGCTTATTAGAAATCAGGAATGGTGAGAGAACATTGTGCTTGATATGTGTGCTTGATATAACAAAAGCATGTGCATTTAAGTGTATGTATCAGAATTGATCTATAATATGCAATAAACAATTCTTATTTTGTGTTCGGTTCAGTTTGTTTATTATAATAGAAGTTAATGGTAACCGTAGTACCAACAAGAATAAATAAAACTTCAAATTCAGTTCCTAGAGGCACCCAAAGCAGTTCCACGCAACGCTTCATATAAGAGTCCCTCAGGAAACCTGGGTGGCTCCTCAGAGTTCCGCCACTTTGGACAGGGTGCCTAGAGGTTCTACAGAGGGTTCCGCCAGTGTGGCAAAGTGAAGAACCCCAAAAGGATCCTCCAGGATCTTTTCATTTTTACAGTGCAGGGAAGAAAAGACTATTGCAACTTCCTTTTCATGGCATCTTTAAAGATTTTTAAACATTTTCTAACACTTTTAGATTAAAAAAATAAATTGTTGCTTTATTTACATCTATATATCACTATTTATATTTATGTGTTTTTTTTGCATGGTGTTTTCAGATTAAGCCAGAGCAATAGCTAAGTCACGCACACACCTCAACACGTGTACCAGCTCTGAAAGTATGTGTCACATGCAGTTTGTAACTGGAAGTGTAGTAAAATTTGCAACTTCAGCAAAATATTTATGATATATCTTATGGGGTGTTGTCACTGGTATGACAGCTGAGGGTTTTTTTATATGCAGGGAACAAATTAACTCATATACCACTGCACTGAGACAAATTAGCTAAAGTAAGAAAAAAAAAAAAAAAGAAAAAAAAATATAAGAAAGAAGAAATGATCCACTGATTGGTGTTTACAGGAAACTTCCCTTCATACATGGTCTTCCCCAGAATAACACCCATATTTGCCACACCACTGTTGTTACGTAATTTCCTCTCTAATTTTCTCTGCACTCAGCATCATTTTCTCTTTTATGGGTTTATGAGAGGCACCTGATCAAAGACACTAAAGATTCCTATAAAAACCCAGACCTTCATTCTCACAAACACTGACACACAGGTGACTGACATCAAGGAAATCTATTCATACCATCACAAGTAAGTATTCTCAAACTCAGGTTTAACCACATTTCAATCATATGGAACTATACTGAAAAAATGTGTGGGAGTGTAACAGAAGAAAGGAAACAGTGACATTAGGCACTCAGTTCTTTTTAACTTGTGCACAGTAGTCCGACCTCTCACTTGTGTTATCTCTTTCTCTCTGCAGGATGAGGCTTTTGGTTGTCACCGCTGCTTTTCTGGCTGTTGCCAGTGCTGCCAGTCTTTCTCTTGAGGACATGGAGTTCCACGCATGGAAAATGAAATTTGGTAAGAAAGTCTTCTTCTTTAGTTTTATTAAAATGGGAAAGAGATTGATAAGGTTCTTCTCATTGAATGAATGACCAAACTAGACAAAACAGATGAAAACTGAAGTCATTGAGATTCAGACAGTGAGCAAAAACAAGAGTATTTTTTGAATCTCACACAATTGTTCATTGTGTCCTTTCTCATTTCTTTCAATGTCTCATAAACATTTATGATAAACGCCTAAACCTGCACTCTTGGAAATAAAAGTTTTTTTTTGCCGTGATGCCATAGGACCATTTTTTGCTTGCCTAAAAAACCCTTTCAGTGAACAGTTTTAGAACCATTTAGTCTGTCAAAAATCACATTTTTAGATTTGATTTACTTTACACATTATACACAATTTATTTCTAAATTAATATTTTTTTTTTACTTAAAAATGTCTTAAAACTATTGAAACAAAAACTTTGCAGAAAATACAAGTTAACGCTGTTTAAAACACAATGCATCGTCAACTTTTCACATGTGCATCAGGCAAGATCTACCGTTCTACTGAGGAAGAGTCACACCGTAAGATGACCTGGTTGTCCAATCGCAAACTGGTTTTGGTCCACAACATGATGGCAGATCAGGGCATCAAATCCTACCGGCTTGGCATGACATACTTTGCTGACATGGTAAGGGAAAAAAAAATAAAACATAAAATTATATATATATATATATATATATATATATATATATATATATATATATATATATATATATATATATATATATATATATATACATATACACACACACATATATATATATATATACAAACAATATTTTAATATTGAAATGTTTTTCTGTTTTACTAATTTATCAAATTTTTATCATATCCTCTCTCAGAGCAATGAGGAATACAGACAGGTGGCTTTCCATGGATGCCTGGGCTCCATGAACAACACTAAGGCCCGTGGTGGTTCCACATTCTTCCGGCTGAGAGATAGCGCTGTGCTGCCTGATACCGTTGACTGGAGGGACAAGGGCTATGTGACCGATGTTAAAGACCAGAAGGATTGTGGATCATGCTGGGCCTTCAGTGCAGTAAGACCCACATTTTTGCCTTTACAAACAGATTGTAATTGCATTTTTACTAGTAACAATTACATTAGAGAGCTCTCTAATTCAATCCTTATTATTAAGAATTATGATTAGAGAGCTTTGCCATTCAGTTGTTACTAACATTTACAATTAGAGAGCTCTACAAATGAATTTTTACCAGTCATATGTCTCCATTGACTTCCATTCATTTTAAATACAGAGCTCAACAATTGAATTTTTACTTGTAAGAATTTCAGTTAGAGCTCTGCAATTGAATTCTTACAAGTACCAATTAAATTAGAGAATGAATTCTTACAAGTAAAGCACGTTAAAGATGTTGGTAACACTTTACAATAAGGTCTCATTTTTTAACATTAGTTAATGTATTAACTAACACGAACTAACAATGAGCAATGCATTTGTTGCAGTATTTATTAATCTTTGTTAATGTTAGTTAGTCCAGCTGTTCATTGTTTGTTCATGTTAGTTCACAGTGCATGAACTAATGTTAACAAATGCAACATTTGATTTTAATAATGTAGTATTAGTAAATGTTGAAATTAACATTAACTAAGATTAATACATGCTGTAGAAGTATTGTTAATTCTAATGTTAACTAATGTAGTTAACTAATAACTAATGAAACCTTATTGTAAAGTATTACCAAGATGTTTAATTGCAGAGCTCTGTAATTGAATTAGAGAGCTCTCTAATTGGAATTCTTACTAGTAAAAATGACGATTTAAGCTAAATCGGCTTGCCATACCAGTTCAACATTCTTACTTCTTACTTTACTCTTTTGTCTCTCAGACTGGTTCCCTAGAGGGTCAGACATTCAAGAAGACAGGGAAACTGGTGTCCTTGAGTGAGCAGCAACTGGTGGACTGTTCTGGTGATTATGGGAACATGGGCTGTGGTGGGGGACTAATGGACCAGGCCTTCCAGTACATTGAAGCCAATAAAGGTCTGGATACAGAGGAGTCCTACCCGTATGAGGCTGTGGTGAGTCTTAAAGTTTGTGAGAAAAAAACTCGACCCTAAAGCTTCAGCTGAGGCTTTTTAATAATTTTTGATTTGATTCAATATTCTCCACACAGGATGGTCAGTGCCGTTTCAACCCGAGCACTGTAGGCGCCACTTGCACAGGATATGTCGACGTCGCCAGTGGGGATGAAAGTGCACTACAGGAGGCTGTTGCTACAATCGGCCCTGTGTCTGTTGCCATTGATGCTGGACACAGCAGCTTTCAGCTCTACGCATCTGGTAATTGTCATGACCTATTTTTTAGGTGTATTTTTTGAACACTTTTTCATTATATATACAGCTTTTAATTATAAATTTAATTGACAAGTTAATTTAAATATTAATGTTTCTAGGTGTCTACGATGAGCCTGATTGCAGCAGCTCTGATTTAGATCATGGCGTCCTGGCTGTTGGCTATGGAACTAACAATGGAGAGGACTACTGGCTTGTTAAGAACAGGTTAAGAAAATAAAAAGACAATGAAACAAAAATTAATTAAAAAAAAATTATAGACACAAAACAACTAAACACTCTGCTGTGATTTTAGCTGGGGTCTGGGCTGGGGTCAAAATGGCTACATCTTGATGTCCAGGAACAAGAATAACCAATGTGGCATTGCTACTGCAGCCAGTTACCCTCTGGTCTAATGGGTGAGTTCAACTAATATGATTTTATAGCTTTAGTTCACAGAATTGGGGCAAGTTAATTTACCTTCAATTACTTATAGAAAGCAGGCTTATGTAAACATTTCTAACATAGGTTTAAATTTTTAGATAAGTTTTACTTTGCAGTAGGAATAAAATATTTTTCTTATGTTCTGCAGGAAAGGGCAACCGACCTGGAGCTGATGGGAGAAAAAGGAATGTGAACTGATTCTACAGTAATACCTCATAATTGTACTTTTATTTTAATGAAAATTCAAATATATTAACTAACTGGCTTTAGCTATTGTTTATTTTCAAACCCTCTGAAACACTATGTTAAAATGAAATACATAATAAAAAATGAACATAATGTGGTGTATATTTTATGTGGTTTAGTTGTTTCTTTATCAATAATTCACAATCAGCACAATGTATACTAGTATACACAGTATCATTAAAAATTAGATAACTAAGTGTTTAACTTGTATTAATTTAACAGTTCTTTATAATATCCAGGAATTCAAATCATAAGCATTTTCATAAATCATAGAACCAAGTCTCCATTGTGAGATGCCTGGGAATCTGCTGGAAGCTTCTACTTTAAAGCTTGAGATAATTGGATCACATAAACTCTTTTACTTTCAAAAGTGAGAATTTCGCATGGACCTCCGTTCTTTCCCATCTGTCAGTGATTGAAAGAATTCATGAAAATATGATAACTGAAGAGAAAACATTACTACAGTTTAAAAGAGCTTAAGGTCACGAGAGGGTGATTCAGTATTTTTTTTTTTTTTAACAAGAAAGTCTCTCCTCTCCTGCCTGGTTTGTTTTAAAGGAACAGGTGCTGTTTTTTTTTTTTTTTTTTTTTTTTATTGAAATAAACTATGTTAAAATAGAACCTCCCTAGTGAAAAATAAATATACCAAAATGTGCATTTTTATATGTTTTAAATACCCACAATTGTATACTAAATTGATATACTTAAAGTCTGCTAACAAATTTTGTACTTAAAGTACTTTAGTTATCCAGAAGTAGTGTTGAAGTCCAACTAAAGATGTAAAGAGTAGTATATTTGATTGTGCTGTAATATAACTTTATCAAGTATACTTTAGGTTGACTTTAAATATCTTGCATTTAAAGACTGATATTTTACAGTGACCAATCCTTACTAATAGTGATATTAAAGGGTTAGTAATTTCTGTCATTAATTACTCACCCTCATGTCATTCCATACCTGTAAGACCTTGGTTCATCTTCAGAACACAAATTAAGATATTTTTTAGGAAATCAGACGTATATGACTCGTCCATAGACAGCAATTTAACAGACATTTTCAAGGTCCAGAAAGGTATAGACATCATTAAAACTGTCGACGTGACTACGGTAGTTCAACCTTAATTTTATGAAGTGACGAGAATACTTTTTGTGTGCAAAAACAAAACAAAAATAACGACTTTATTCAACAGTCACGTCAACTTTTTTAAACAGTAACAATGTCTTTAGTACTTTCTGAACCTTGAAAGTGTTGATTATATTACTGTCTATGGATGAGTCATATATCTCTTGGATTTCATCAAAAATATCTTAATTTGTGTTCCGAAGATGAATGAAGGTCTTACGGGTGTGGAACGGCATGAGGGTGAGTAATTAATGACAGAATTTTCATTTTTGGGTGAACTAACCTTTAAAACACATTTTAGGCTTAATATTAAAAAATAAAGTACTACTCCAAATAAAGTTTAATTATAATATTTATATCAGCACATATGTCAATATGTTAATGGCTTTGTAGAATATGTATTTTAAATACATTTTGCTATAGGTTTTAGAGAATTATTTGTGGATATTTTTATGACATGAATTGCTTGACTTTAATATTTATTTGATGCCATTAACTACTGCGGTCTGTTAAAAGTAATTATATATGCTTTTGAATGTGTGAAATTTTTTACATTTTAGAATAGTTTATTTTTATTATTAATTCCACAGTGATTTCCTGATTCTATACATATAGTCAAAATGACTTTGCAGAAAATGACTTTTTTGTTGCATTCCAAGTATATTGCCACAGCTCTATACATGTACATCTATCAGTGTTATGTGCAAACGTTGTAAACTGAGTGAAAGAAACATCTTACAATTTCCTGGTCACATTTTACCTAAAAAAATAAAATAAAAAAAAATTATATATATAAAATATATATATATATAAAAAATATATATGCACGTTTTACTTTGCATTAATTTCAATAGATTCTCATTAGTAAAAGAGTAATAAAAATATATAATTCTTTAGACAGTTTCAGAAATATTGAAAATATACCATGCATGCAAGTACGTAATAATAAAAATAATACATTTATTTAATCCACATGACAGTACAGAGAATTACCTTTTTTTGCATTACAATAATAATTATTATGGCTTAGAGAACTTAATTGTCAATGTCTCAATTAAAAAAAAAATAAAAATAAATATATATATATATATATATATATACATAGATAAAGCTAAATTGTGACCAAATGTTAACTTCTCCAAAAGCGTAATGGAGACATGTATGTTCTTGTTAAAAGACTATTGCACTAAGAAATCTATTTGAAAGCATTCTTGTTGCAATAAACATACACTGATGAGCCAAAACATTCCGACCAGTCACAGGGGAAGCGAATGCCATTGATCAGCTCCTAACAAGGCCGCATATTAAGGTCTTGGTGGATTAGATGGTAAGCAAACAATCAGTTCTCGTAAACAAGTGAAAGTGACATGTGAAGGTCAAGTATAGTAAACCACGCTCAGAATTTGTCCTCTGCATTTAACCCATCCAATTTAGTGCACACACATTAGGACCAGGGTATAGTGAGTAGTGAACACACACACACACACACACACACACACACACACACACACTGCAAACCGTGATACACACCCAGAGAAGTGGGCAGCCATTATGCTGTGGAGCCCGGAAGTGAGTGGGGGTTAGATGCCTTGCTCAAGGGCACCTCAGTCATTTCCTGCCAGTGCTGGAATCAAACCAGCAACCTTTGGGTTAACGTCGCTACCATTAGGCCATGAGGTGTTGGATACAGGAGAAATGCAGGAATATTGATCTGATCGACTTTGACAAGGGCCAAGTTGTTATGGCAAGACAACTGGATCAGAGTATCTCTGAAACGGCAAGGCTTGTGAGTCACTCCTGGGCGACAGTAGTGAGAATTTACCAACAGAGGTCTGATGAGGGACAAACACAAAATGGCGACAGGGTGTTGATTGGCCAAGGCTCATCGATGCATGAGGGCAATGAAGGCTATCCTGCCTGGTCTGAACCAATAGAAGGTCTACTGTGGCACAAGTCACACAAACTTTAAATGATGGTTTTGGGAGGAATGTGCCACAAGACAGTGCATCACACTCTACTGCCTATGCCAATCAGAGTGCCTGATGCCTAGCCACCATAGAAAGCATCTATAATGGGCACGCAAGTGTTGGAACTGGACCTTAGAGCAGTGGAAGAAGGTGGCTTGGTGATATGGGTATCATTTTCTTTTACATCAAGTGGACGGCCATGTAGACGTGCACTGTTTACCTGGGGAAGTGATGGCACCAGGAAGAACTGTGAGATGGCGACAAGCCGGTGGAGAAGTGTGATGCTCTGGGCAATGTTCTGCTGGGAATCTCTGGGTCCGGCCATTCATGTGGACGTAAATTTGACATGACACCTTTTTTGACGTGGTGCAGACCAGAAGAGTTGGTGTTCCCTGGTGGAATTGGCCTCTTTCAGCAGGATAATGAACCCTTCCACAAAGCACACATTGTTCAGGAACTGTATGAGGAACAGAAATTGTTTGAGGAACATGAAGAAGAGTGGCCTCCAAATTCATCAGATCTCAATCTAAATGAGCATCTGTGGGATGTGCTGGACCAACAAGTTCGATCCACGCCGGCTCCACCTAGCAACCCGCAGGACTAGAAGGATCTTCTGCTAATGTTTTGGTGCCAGATACCAAAGGACACCTTCAGTCGACGCTGTTTTGTCAGACAAGGAGGACCAACAGCATATTAGGCAGGTGGTCATAATGTTTTGGCTCATCAGTATACACTCGACACAAGGCCCAAAACCATAAACAATAAGAAGAGATTGTTCTCTTTGGTCATTTTATATTTCTGTTGTAGTTGTATTTTTGCCTTTATACAGTCTTGTTTTGTTTATTTTATGTCACATATTATTTATTTCTGAAAAGAAAAGTGCTCCAACTGAATAAAAAACTGAAATGCAGTTCATGCTTTTAACCACTGGATGGCGAGACAGTCCTAAACTTGCAGTACCTTTGTAACGTGCTCTTGCTAATAGCTTCTATGCTACTATGTGGAATTATGGTAAACTTTTACTTCTGTATAATCTCATGTTTTCATTTTTATGATTTGAAAATGAGTCCCTTCACAATATTTTCTGCAAGTGGAAGAAATGATGGATTTCTATCCAGGTAAAACATCTGTTTTGCATTGACTTTTGCCATGATTATCTGGTTTAGTCCAACATTTGACAAACAACATTCAAATGCTATAAACTGGAGCTACTGAGAAGCAGTAACAAGATTGATGATGGCATTTCGTTAGAGTGTCACATGAAATAATAATGATAATGATCCTCCCTCTCCTGTTGATAACCATAGGAGGCGGCGATGGATTGAACATAGAAGAGAATAAACAACTTTCTGTAATTCAGCTCTTCTTGATTTACTAGTTCAGAGCCATTCAGTCTCATACTTGTGGTCTTAATATTGGTGCGAGAATGAAAAGCTGCAGCATCCTAGCCAAGATTAATGTGGGATCAACACCCACTGACTCATTTTTAGATCAAAATCATGCACATACATTTGTTTTTCTGTCATGGTGGGACTCACCATTGACTTCCTTTATTTTATATTGAGCTAATGATAATGATACAGACAAAAATCAAGGATGGCATTAGCAACCAGCAAGCAGGAGCGATATTTACTTAGGAGGAGGGTGGTGTCATAGTTTATTTGTTCCACAGCTTCTTCATTTGCATCATGCGCATGTGGTAGCATCGATATTTAATTATTAGTTATTAGTTTAAATTTAAATTACAGAATTATTGGGCATTTAATAACAAATATATTGAAATTGCAGCATGTTGATTAGGAGCCTTTGTAATGCTAAATAAATCTCTGAATGATGAAAAATCAACATCATGAACACATGCACATATAGTACAGTTTACACAGCTTTAATTTACTCCATTCATCTTCCATCATTTCTCTTTCCTTCCTTCCTCTTTTCCTCTCTGTGAATCTCATCATCACCACACAGCTGTTGGTTAATGAGACTCTCAGCTCTCATTTTCTGTGGTTGTTGTGATGAAAATGATTTTTCTGCTCTCCAAAAATACTGAGCAATAGTTGTGGCAAGTGAAAGAAGAAAAGATTAATTACCCAAACTAATGTTGGTTGGCAAGAATGATTTTCTGTGCTTGTAGCAACACAGAGACATAAGTCAAAAACTGAAAGTGCTCTTTCCGCTTTATGTGAGTTTAGAACTTTTTGATGCCAAGGATCCCTAATATGATGATTCCATGTGCATAGGGAATTATATATTGTCATGTACATTCAAAAATATTTATTCTATGAAAAATAAAACTTTATATATTATAAAAGCAACAGAGGCCTTAGTACTGAAAATAGTTTTTTTTTTTTTTTTTTTTCACCATAGGGATTTCAAAACCATTTAAGAGTTATAAACCATGAACAAAACCCAATCAGCTATGAGGTGAATCACAGATTTACAATCTTTGATTGGAAAAGTATTTGAAAAACAGACAAAAATGTAAAAACTTCCAATGAAGCACTGCAAATAACACAACTGAATTAAAATCATTGGAGAAAACTTGATTTAAAATGTTTATTTTTATATATTAAAGTAGTTTTTCACCAAGAATTACACTGTTGAAAACATTATTGAAAAAAAAAAAAAGCCGAATTAAACCATAAAAGCTTCAACAAAAGCGTATACCATTTATTAAGAACCTACGCGTAGCTCACAGAAGGTCTGTGTTAAAAGATTTAAAAGTTAGGCTATCATCAATACCCCTATGGAGACAATGAATGGGATTTTACTTCTGGAACCACTTTTCCACTCAACAACAGTGAATGCCATGATTGACCAATAAAAATGTTGTATTCCAGAGTGCTGTGTAATATGATTGCAGCCAGTCTTTAGAAAGAAGAATTTTTTTTATAGAACTATTTTTTTTATAAAGCATAAAGAAACAAACAATGAAAAAATTCTAGGTCTAGTTCTAGTTGGGATATAATCATTTTGAACTATTTGCAAATAATATTTGCATAAAAATTTGCACACATGTACTTTTATTTGTATGCCTAATATGTCAAAAACATAAAACACTTCTCGTCTCATCACACTTAATTAGGAATTACATGAATCACATGCATTACTGGATGTTACTGTTGGCCGTTTAACATTTCTATCGCAAAACAGTTGACATGTATTAAATGTTTCGCCATTTACATCATACCTCACTCTCTTTCAACATTAAAGTGACGCTTCACGCTGGAATTCATGCTCTGCGTCTGTGAACAGTAAACTCCGCCTACTTTAATTGGTCATCTCAATCATTTTGACATTGACAAGTGCTGTTAGACTGCTGAGGCAGACTAGACTGGGGGGCTGTGTGAATGTAAACTGACAAGGTTCACAACAAAGTAGGAGTTTGAAGTGGGAAAAAAGTCAATGTAATGTAAATAATGAAGAAAGGGCAGTGAAGACAGTAATCTTGGCTGAGACCAAAACCATAAGGCTTTTTCACTTAGTAAGTGAATCAGATAAACAGCAAAAACTAGGGCAGTCAGCACGACTCCTGATTACAGCTTGTAATCCCAATTATACCTCTTTCTAAACAGGCAAACACACACACACACACACAGCTGCCTCCAGCTGTTAGTCAGAAAAAGACCCATCCCTGCTGTGCCCACAGACTGTCAGAGTTGCCTGACGACCCACATGGTTAATTACTGGGCACATGTGTGAAGCTCTGCCCACATGTCTTAAAGACCGAGTTATATTTGAATTAGCAAAGACTTTGCATTGTTCTCAAATAGAGCTGAAGAGAATGAAGATCAATGGAGCATGTGACAATCAGAACAAAAGCATCACAGCATGTTTCTTGAGTGCAAAAAAAAAAAAAAAAAAGTGTCAGTCAGAACAGATGTCATTCTCTGTCAAACACAAATTTATATCCAGCATCAGTTCAGATGGAAAAGTGACACATCTTAAAGTCGTTCGGTTCAATCCATCAGTTGATTAGATGGAGGTTTAAGCAGACTAAATGTTTGGAGAAGTCTTGGATACGTCACTAGAGAGAAGTCTGTTGTTCAGTGGAATATTGAGTAATGACATTTTGATTAAAAAAATGGGGTAAAAAATGTGCAAAATGAAACATGCATGGACAAACTGATCACATAACATGCACTTAGAAAAAGTTTCATTTCCTGCCAACTTTAAGGTGTGATATACTTTGACACAAAGCACTCTGTTTTCATGCTAATTTCCAGTTTGTTTGGTTGCATATTTAACTCAGAATATAACACTTGAAAAAAAAATTCTAAAAATTTAGTAATGCTGAAATAAAGAGTTTCCTTCAAGCTGTTAGCTAGACTTCAAAGTCATTTGAGCACATCACACACAAACTCAACATTGTTGGGCAGTTTAATTCAGTTGTTGATGACAAGCTCCGTTATGATTCGTTTTGATCATCTTTTATGAAAGATTAAACAAAAAGGATTAAAACAAGAGCCAAGAAAATACATCCTCTCCGCTCCTTTAATTCTTCAGGCTGTCATGTGGAATTTTGTCATCAAGCTTTTATTTTTCTCAAATCATATTTTTATTTATTTTTTAATGTCAGCCACATTTTATTTTTTATCCAAACTGCAGATGCCCCCATTGTGTGTGTGTGTGTGTGTGTGTGTGTGTGTGTGTGTGTGTGTGTGAAGCATCAGATATACAGTCAAGCTAGCCTTTAGAAAAAGTAGTTACAATACAATAATATTAAACTACTAATAAAAAGTAGTTAAAACTACTTAAACTAATAATAATAATAATAATAATAATTATTATTATTATTATAAAATATGTAGAACTATAGTTAGGAACAACCACACATTTTGCTGAATATTAACTTCTGTGCAGGTCACTGTAGCATTTTAGCACACTAGCTTGTTGTAAAAGCTACACCATTTTGAAAACATGATATAGTCACTATATAGTAGCTTAAGCTCAAAATATACTTTAGTATGCACTTACTTTGCTGATATATGCATAAAAACCGAAGTATACTTTGGAATTTATGCCCAAAGTTAGCATTAAACTTTATTAGCGTAAAGTTTTTCTAATTTATTTAGCTACTCCCCAACACTAATATGAATACTAAATGCTAAATAACGTCATTTGGTTAAGTATGCTGAAACACACACACGCATACTTACCATTTAGTATGTTTTTTGAGCCATTTGGGTTACAAGGACACAGGAAGTGTTGTAACCCTTATGGAAAGAAAATATATTTCCCTATATATGAATGATCAATATATTAGATGATTTAACAGTATATTTGAAAATATATTACGTAAATATATTACAATTTATTGAATAATACATAAGGAATTGCCGCTTTTCATATATTGAAAAATATGTGATATTTACTAATATATCATAATGTATGTAATTTTATATTCAGTAATATACTTAATAATATATAGATTTATATATGATCAGATATGGTACTGCATGCAGTATAAAATATATTGTAAATATATAGTAAATATATTGCAGATACATATATGGTAAAATATATTGTGTACCACATTTCTTATATTTTATAATTATTTACATTTTAAATGTTTCATATTTATCTCACCTGCATGTACTAAAGTTTCTACCAAAGAGACTATCACTGTGCTATAGCCTGCACAGCCTTTACTTTTTAAATAAAGTTAGTATAGTCTTAAAGGTGTTCGGCCAATCATAAACCTAACCACAGGCTCTACTCTTCAGCACACTCTTCAGCACAACTCACTCATACCAGAAAACCTTTTAAATTCCAAAATAATACAACTTTAAACACTAACAGATCTCCCCCTATATCAATATTGAGCAAAACACACGAAATAGCACTTAATTTTAACATTTACTCTCCTTTAACAATCAGAAGCAAAGCATGCTGGGAACTAGAAGTCTGTTGTAACCACTAATTGTAACTCATACATACATTTGCATTTATATGGGAACATGTAAGTGTAATATATGTACACAATAAAGGATAAAACTTTATGAATGTAATGCTATTTTTGTCTTCATTTATAAAGATTTTATAATATGTATCAATATATAGCCATACATGGTCAATGCATATATTGCAGTATATTGAAAAATATAAACACTAGTTTCCCATATATGGAAATGTATTATGTAATATATCGCATCGTATTTTGCAGTATATTCCCATATATTTTTGTTCCGTAAGGGAATACCCATGTCATTTGTCATAAGAACACACACACATACAAACTAGAAAAACAATATGGATTAACATCAGTGTAACTGTTAGGCTACGTGTGTGTTTTTGGTAGTGTGTGTGCATTCATCTGGCTTTGTCTGCTGTAATGGGCCTTCAGTGGAGATCAGACTGACATATAATCAATGAGTATAACCACACACACTTGGCTGATGCTGAATACTGAACTCACCACAGTGCTACAGTTACCGGTCTACACCACAAACATTTCTCAAGGACTTCTTCATTTCTTTAGTTGCTGTATCTAATCAGCGAGATGTATTTTTTTCTATTCAATTCTTTTAATGGAGTGAGTGAATGAGAGTTGTGTATAGGCATGTTATTAACAGACAGCAGAGGGCACTGTTAAAACACTCAGGCATTTAATCCAGACAGACGTTCTCACACACATATAAACGCACACATACACACGCATTCACATCCCTGTAGTCAGGTTGTTAAAATGTCACTCTTCTATAACTGCCACGTTTTAGAGCACTGTGAGACACAAGGCAGATTATCCTAGCAAGCGCGTTTCAGAAAGAAGGTTATAGCCAACAGGGTCAGAGACAGCAACCTCTCTCCCCCGCGTCAGTGTGTAGAGAGCTCTCAAAGGCAGGATCGCATTGGTAATCTCAGTTTAAATACACAAATCCCTAGCCTCAATCCAATCAAAACTATTACTCATTCCTCCCCACACACATACAGATTCTCAGCCAGTGTTGTTTAATGCTGTCCCTCTGGGATTTAATCCAGATTACCCAACATAAAGTAAGAGTTTTAATCTGAATACCATCATCTGCCTCTTTCAAATACACACGCAAACACACACACTCCTCTAGGGGGTGCTACAAACCAGATGTTTTGGAGAATCTAACATTGTGACAAGATTAGAGACATTTTAGGAGGATAAATACATTATATGAGAGAAATCATGATGTTAAATATGGCATCTGTTAAATACTGTATGCAATATCAGTTTACAGTTTAAAAATTGTGAAACAAGTTATGATGTCATTGTTGTCAGATATTATGTTTTAAAATGTTAAAAATTTAGAGATTTTGGTGTTTACCCATTCAAGTAGATAAGAGATGTACTGAATGAATAGAAATAGCAAATAGTATAAGTATAAAATTAACTGACTTGCCTTAAAAAGTTCAATTCAATGGCTGGTCTTGGTCTCGAGAATTTTGAGGGCCGTTTTTCTTATTCATGAGTTCACATTTTTATTTAATACTTGTGTGTGAGATGAAGGTCTAGGGCTAAATACCCCCATGGACTACAGAATTCATAAAGACTAAAATATTAATATGTAACAAAAAATGAATAGAAAAATAGATGGCATTTCCTGTAGCTCAAACAGTAGTAGAGCATGGAGCTTGCGATGCCAAAATCATGGGTTTGATTTCGGGGTATAGAGTTCATTTATGGAGTTGGAGAGGTGGAGGGATGTTCGATGTATGGTCAGTATTGCTTTACAGGCCTGGATTGGCTAATCGGGAGCACCGGGAGAATTCCTGGTGGGCCGGTCTGTTTATTTGGCCGCGAGGGCCGATGTTGTCATGGCACTGGGTTGAAATATGGATGCTCTAGAAACTGTGGACAAATGTACTAAGCTGAGTAGCCTAACTTTTTCCTAAAAACCATTCAGTGACGGATTTAGGCCTGGACGGCCCAGGGCAGCACGGGGCACCCGCGCAAGAAAAAACTAACAAACAATCAAACTAACGAATGTGCGATCGGGTTTTTACCGCTCATTTGCACGTAACGTCAATTATATCATGTCACTCTATGAGTCAATTAACCTGGTCGGGAGGGTTCTAAATTCTAAGTTCTAAATCAACGCTAAATTATGGTAAGGCAAAAGGTCTAAACCACCGGAAGCCGATTTAAGTAACGTAAATAAATAAAAAGGAAGAGGGGAAAACATGCAAAAGATAAAGGCATGTATGCAGCTTACTCATAACGTAATAATAGTAGGCAAATAATAAAATATGGCCTATCACTTATGTTATATTGCTTGCTATGCTATTACACATTGGCCAACAATATTCATTTTTCTGTCCAACTAGCTTAACCAGACACACAGCAAAATCTCCAGAGTTAAATCAACTCTGCTCAGAGTACATATGGTCCCTCTCTAAATAGTGTTAAAGTAACACTGAAGCAGAGTTAAAGTTAATGAGATAACTAAGCAATTAATTAAGTGATGATTGTGCATTAGTGATGAACACCTGCTGTTAACAAGCAGAATCACTAAAGAAAAGAGAAACACAAGAACAGCCTTATTAATTGCTTAATTATCTCATTAACTTTAACTCTGTTTCAGTGTTACTTTAACACTATTTAGAGAGGGACCAAATGTACTCTGAGCAGAGTTGATTTAACTCTGTGGATTTTACTGTGCAGTAAAATGTGATTTTGTAACATGTAACTTTTTTTTAACAAATGTAATAGCCTACTTTAATATTTTACTGTAAAGTTTTGCAATTTGTAGGATTTATGCTTATTTTGTGTTATTTATTTGCCTCAATTTGTAATAATTTAAGTATATACATTTATATAAAATCATCTTTAATAAAGATCTACATTTCTAAATTTCATTCATAGTGATAGACATGAAAAATGTGCCTGGGTTTAGTGGACAATTACTGCCATCTACTGGAAAGCAAACACTTAATTAAATTAAAATTAAAATAACATGAATTTTTAACTACAGCCACTAGATGGCTAGAGAATTAATCAATGGTTCACATTATAAAATCATTATTATAACTATAAAAATAACTCTATATCAAATTTTAGCATTTTTTGTACTATCATTTGTACTATCATGGGTATTTGAAGATATTTTTGAAAAATACAATTATTTACAAGGCTGTAGAGAACAGTGCACTATTGCAGACTTATATACTGAGGTTTTAATTACATTATTTTAATATAGTCAGTTGTGAATTAAAGTGGGCCGGTCTAAGGCATGAAACTCCAGGGCTGAAAATGAGTCCCAATCCGGCCCTGTTGCTTTATAACACAGAAGTTAATATGAAGTAACTTATGTTTTAAAATAAAATCAGTTATCTTTTTCTTTGCCAA
Source organism: Megalobrama amblycephala (assembly GCF_018812025.1). NCBI lineage: Eukaryota > Metazoa > Chordata > Actinopteri > Cypriniformes > Xenocyprididae > Megalobrama > Megalobrama amblycephala. Next base: position 33,455,105 of record NC_063048.1, on the reverse strand, counting down.
CAAATCATCAAATGTTGTGCGTTGCCAAGTAATGCAGACTGGAACAAAGTATGTGAGTGGACTGCAATTCTGTACTGTAAATCTGCTCCAGGTCCACTCTTGAGTTTTTCCACCGATAAGAGAAACAATCCAGAAGCGAGAGAAGATTCAGACAGACCATCAGACTTTCAAAACATGTGCTCTTTTGCTCCAGGCAAAATCATCTCTGCTCCAATTCCACAATGCTTGCATATATATTTCTTATTTGTAATTTCTTATCTGCATTGTTTTTTTTTCTAATTATATTATTTCTTATTTCTTATTTTCATATTTATTTGAGGATTTGATTCGAATATATATATATATATATATATATATATATATATACACACACACACACACACACACTGTACACCTAGCAAATGTTTACCACTCATGTAGCCATGGCTAGTTAATGGTCATTTTCCCCTCAAATAGATAGTAAATATAATTTCCTCTGCTACATAAGAAGGAATGAGACATGCTTGGTCCAAGCTCACAGCTGCTGCGTGCTGTCGCCCGGCTTTCCGATGTCTTTTTGATTTGGCGCAAATTAGGCTGAAAATGAAATATTAACCTCCCGAGAAGCAGGGAGATTCCATAATACGCTTTGATCCTTTTTCGGTGCACGTCTCTCCATGCCAGCCTCGTCAAAACAGCATTTAATTAAAGCACTTAAATGAAATTAACTACTGAGAGCACAAAGAGGAGACTTTTAGTTAGAGAGGAAGAGGTCTTCAGCACACGCTCAACTTATTAACAGGAAGAAATGAAAAGGGTACACAAAGTCTGGCTGAAGTGAAATTGGTTATTATATGCAAATGATTTATGCCTCATATGTCACAGTATTGGACAAGAAAGCTATTAATGGTGTGGAAAAAGAAAGATGCAAACAACATATTCAAAATTTTCAGCAATGTTTCATGACATGAGGGGTGAATGTGTGAATGTGATCAGGTCTGTTAGCTGTTGTCACGAGCCTAATTGTAAGTGTTTTTTTGAAATCATGTTATTGGTATTCTCAGAGTGTCTGACACTGTGAGAGAAGCAGGCAGATTCTACTGCTACTGTTTCTAATTCACCCAGACAATCCGAGTACCCTGTTCTCTCCCTCTTCCATGAACCCGCTCTGACCCGTCTCTTTTTCTTTCTGCCTTTTCCCTCGGCGCCTGTTCTTATTCAGACCTTTGTGCTTCAAACAGACAGAGAGATTCACCAAATCCTCCCCTCGTTTCTTCAGGCTTGTGTCACAGAACTCCCTCAGGCAGGACTTGACCTTGTGGCCTTTGGCTGCTAATGAAGGGTCTCAGCCTAGCACTGTGTCTGATGTCTCAGCGTCACCTCTGCCTGTCTCATCCTCAGACAAGCCCGCCTGGTTTGTTCCAGCAGGTACGGCTATTGACCACTTATTGATCTGACATTGGGACTAATCTATCTGAGTCACATCTTGGATTCAGTGACCTTTGGAAAGCAATAATTTAAAACCTGACCACACTGCCAAATTCAGCTCCTGGTTTATAGTAACAAAGTTGTTCTTTATTTTAAATTTTTTTTTTTTTTAATGAGGTTAGAGCAGTGGTGTGCACTGGTGTTCTGAAATGAGGAGGCAAAGTCCTTAGTTTTGTTTTTTAATGTTATATATACATAAATCAAATGTAAATTCATGACCCATTTACACTTTATGTTTTTACATCTACCTGGTTAAATAAACATTACATAAAATAGAGAAACCAAATACAATTCTATTTTGTATTTTACAATAAATATGTTCTATTCATTAAAACCAAGTATAAATCTCATCAAGTTAGCTTTTTAAGCATTTTTACATTTATTCAAATTGTATTCCACAATTTAACAATTTAAACAATGTATTTTATTTGTGAACTAATGTTCAGCTGTATGTTTCAATAGTCAACCTATTTTCATCAGTCATCAAGCTCTGTAGACACTGATCACAGACAAAGATATAGGCAAACTTAAAAAAAAAAAAAAAAAACTATTAAAAAAAATCCCTACAGTCATGTTTCCAGTCCATTTCAAGTTTGATTATGACATGACATAAAGCAGTAATTTCTAAATGGCTGAGTTGTTTACTTAGTCTTCCCATTAAACGCATCATTTTCTTCATTCAGGTTGATCCGCGAACTCTGAACGCACACGAAAACAAGAGGTGGGATTATCGCACGAACCAATCATATCCAACCATAACCAATCATATCCAGTGAAGGAGGCATTGCCTCCTTTCACGTGACTTCCCACATTCATTCTCAGGTACCCCCCAACAAACCCACCGCACACTTTAAGAGGTGGTCACACTGCACTTTTCGTTCCATTGCCTTCCATTATAATGCATGCAAATGTGCCAGACCAAGCTCATGCGAAGAAAAAAAAAAAAAAAAAAAAAATCGCATTTCGCTGTGTTCCAAAGTTCAAGTTTGGTGAACTCTGACCTATGAATTCACATCACATGAAGACGTGTGACCAGTAGAAGATCGATACGTCACGGCGTGACCTCTTGGCTTAATTAAAAGAATGATATTTTTGCAGTAAAGTCCAGTAGATTGTATATTTTTTTTACATTACATTTTGAGTGTAGTACTATTTGATATGTTGAACTCATGTTTATAAAAAAGACGCAGCAGAGCGTGACGACTGTTGCAGTGTCTGAAGAAATTTATCATGCTCAAAAGTCTAGTGTTACCACGGCTTTAGGGTGTCTGTTTTAAAGGTGTTTTCGTGGTTTTTTGAAGCTTTGATTGTGTTTATAGTGTGCAATATAACATGTGTTCATGTTTCGCGTGTAAAAAAAACAGTATTTTTCACATAATTTACTTATCTGTATACCGCTGTTTCCACTGTCATAAAAACAGGCTGATGACTTCCTTGCTCTATGAAGTCCCTCCTTCAGAAATACGTAACGAGTTCTGATTGTGCCAGCGGTTCCTGTGTTGTGATTCGACAGCAGTTTAGCGCATCTTGCCCGGAAAGGTCACGCCTCTTACCATAACGTGGAGATGCACACGCTCAGTGTTATTGTAAACATGTCTTTAATTTTACCCTATCAATTTGAGCCGGAATCAGACCCGGTGATTGGACTGCGGGATGAAAATAACAGCGTTTCGACGACATGGCGACAAACACACTCTACAAATGCAACTCTTGTGTATTCCTGTGGCCGGAGGTTAGTCAAAAAACTGTTTTAGTGACGTCATTAAAGAAGGAAGTAGAGGGATGTAGTCCAAACTGGCCGTTCGATGTAGGCGACTTCTGTTAAATAAAATATCTCGCTTGGCATTGAACTTTGAGCTTTAAAATTTTACAGATTTTATTTATACTCTAACAACAACATTACACACTAACTAAAGTTTGAAACATGGGATCACAAAGAACGGGACCTTTAAGTCAATGGGATCAGAGGAGGCACCTGTGGGTGTGACTGTTGGACAGTGTTACTTTAGAAAAATGAATGATTTATACTTTTTTTAATGTCACATTTTGTAATATTTGCATTGTTTTATTATTCTAATATGGATTATTTTCTTATCCAGTTTTTTTTGAGGAGGCACTGCCTCCCTTGCCTCCACAGGGGAAACGCCCCTGAGTTAGAGGTGACCCTTTTGGGAGGAAAAGCAAAACAGTTTTGGGACCCTTGTGAAAAGAATTGTGCTTAATTGTATTCTATGTGCACTTGTAATATATTTATATATTATATATTATATTTTATATATTATATGTATATATTTGACTATTCTCCATATTGTGTCTTACTCATTATGACCTTCTCACACTCTACAGTATTATTAATATTATAGAGCGTGAGAAGGTCATGATGAGTAAGACACAATATTTACATTTACAATTTTATATCTAAAACGATTTACAGTAAAGTAGACCTCTAGTGCGCCTGGCATCGATAAACATCTGAACCGAAACAATGGCTTTCATTTGCCTGCACACCTTGCATTTATCTGTGCTGACACAGCTCTTCCGGTTACAGCAGAACCTGTCAATTAACTGCCATGGTGATGAATGACATGGTAGTTAAGTGATAGGCTGTGCTGTATTGCCAGTGTGATTAGGTGGCCTCTTGGGTGCCTGAGCAAAATGCTGCTCAGCATCACTCAGAGGTGCTGTGGTGTGGCACAGGGGCCTGAACATGCATGGCATCAGGCAGACGTTAAGATGAAAAGAATGGCACTACAGGTAAAACATGAGCAGAGCAAACATGCCACACTAAAGAGAGGAGGAGAGGACCCATGAGTGTGTGTGGACAGGTGTTCACTGTTGGCTGCTCTCTCTTACTAATTCACTGCTAATTAATGGACTGTGTAATGAGATCATAAACTGATGTGTCAACAGACAGGAGTGTAGAGGGGGAGATGTGTTACAATGCTCTTACAGTATCTCGCCAGCAGATGAATGTCAATGAGTTACTGGTAGGCTGATCAAGTCCTCATTTTGTTTTTTGTTTTATTCAGTGTTTAGGCCTACATGGTTTCTGGGGTAAAGTCACATGGAAGATATTCTAATTCTACCTTACAATTTTGAGAATTAAAAAAAAAATGTTTTTAAAAGAAGGTTGCATTTATTTGATTAAAAATACAGTAAAAACAGTAATATTGTGAAATGTTACAATTTAAAATAACTATTGTCTATTTTAATATATTTTAAAATGTAATTCCGGTGATGGCAAAGCAGAATTCATGAAATCATTCTAATATGCTGATTTGGTGCTCAAGAAAAAGTAATTATTATTATTAATAAAACAAATGTTTTGCTGCTTAATATGTTTTGTTGAAACATGATATATATATATATATATAATTTTTCAGAATTCTTTGAATAGAAAGCATTTATGTAAAAGATTTTTTTGTAACAATGTCTTTCTGTCATTATCTTAATAATAAAATAATACAACGATATAGATTACATTTCAGTTTGTGACTGTCTTTCTGTATGCGTTTCAAAGCACCAGGTTTCAATTTGTGCTAATTTTCTTACGTTATCCAAACTGTCTTGCATAATAAATCTCACATGGATGATTAATTTGGTATTAAATATGGGAAACCTGTTTTATCTATATTTGCATGCCAGCGGCGTCAGTCCTCTAGGGTGCTGAACATCAGTCTCACGCTCATTTCCCAACCTTCCCTCCCTTTTACTTCTTCCCTCTACCTGTTCCATCATTATTTCATTATTTCTCTCTCTCCTATCTTCCCATGCACTATGATTTTCCACTCAGTAAACATTGGTTTATTCAAGTCATTTAAAACACGCACTTTGCACAGCCAAAACAGCAAAGAGATTGCACTGCATATGGATTGACTCATTCAGAATCAGAGTCAGAACTAAAATTGTGAGTTGGATGTTGATTCAGTCACCGCTATGCTGAATTTATAATTTATAAAGACAGTAACCATCCATCTTTGTGAGCTATTTATTTAACAAACTGGATCATAACAGTCATTCGTTTTGGGAATCAGGCTACACTCTTTTTGATTATATATGATTTTTTGATTATATTGATTATATATATATATATGTTTTATTTTTAGCTAACTTTAACTCAGCTCATTGGTTGAGTTGTAATTGTTTTTATAGCCCATGAGGACAACTCAATAAAAAGGTGTTTCTCATTTCTTATTTTCTTTTTTTTCTTCTTTTTTTGCATCACATTCACAGACTTCCAAGCTCAATTTCCAACTCAAAAATTCAAATTCAAATTCTATAACCAGAGTGTTTTAGTGTGATTGTTCCATGTTAATGAAGGGAAAGAGACAGATGGATGTTCCTTCTGCTTGGTCATCGGAGTTTGATTAACCTGTCAGCTTGTTAAATGTTTCAGTTCACTCATACACTGACCAGCCTGTCACTTTATCTCCAACAGGGTCCACAGAGGCTCAGATGACGCTGTCAGAATGGCCCACTCATGTGCACTTACAAACACACACACAAAAACATGTCCACAGAGGTGTGGAACTGACAAGTGTCAAAACAGAAGCCTGACAGGGCATCACTCAAGAGTCTAACACATTTGTGCCAGAAGGCCGCTTCTTATATCTCTCTTTCTCTCTGACACACACAACATTTTTATTGAAGGTAGTAGTACACCTCTTCCCTCTTGGTTACAGGCATGGGTTTTCAAAGCACTGACCATGACTTTTATCAGCTACACAAAAATCAGAACAATATAAAATAAAATAAGAACAGTGAAGCGTAGTCGTTTACACACTCACAGATACAAATGGACACAAAAGTATAGGACACATACAGTATTACCAAATTTGAGCATACAGTACAGTCCAAAAGTTTGGAACCACTAAGATTTTTAATGTTTTTAAAAGAAGTTTCGTCTGCTCACCAAGGCTACATTTATTTAATTAAAAATACAGTAAAAAACAGTAATATTGTGAAATATTATTACAATTTAAAATAACTGTGTACTATTTAAATATATTTGACAAAGTAATTTATTCCTGTGATGCAAAGCTGAATTTTCAGCATCGTTACTCCAGTCTTCAGTGTCACATGATCCTTCAGAAATCATTCTAATATGCTGATTTGCTGCTCAATAAACATTTATGATTATTTTCAATGTTGAAAACAGTTGTGTACTTTTTTTTTCAGGATTCCTTGATGAATAGAAAGTTCAAAAGAACAGCATTTATCTGAAATACAAAGCTTCTGTAGCATTATACACTACCGTTCAAAAGTTTGGGGTCAGTAAGAATTTTTATTTTTATTTTTTTGAAAAGAAATTAAAGAAATGAATACTTTTATTCAGCAAGGATGCATTAAATCAACCAAAAGTGGCAGTAAAGACATTTATAATGTTACAAAAGATTAGATTTCAGATAAACACTGTTCTTTTGAACTTTCTATTCATCAAATAATCCTGAAAAAAAAATATTGTACACAAATATTTTGTACAATTGTACACATTAAATGTTTCTTGAGCAGCAGATCAGCATATTAGAATGATTTCTGAAGGATCATGTGACACTGAAGACTGGAGTAATGATGCTGAAAATTCAGCTTTGCCATCACAGGAATAAATTACTTTGTGAAATATATTCAAATAGAAAACAGTTATTTTAAATTGTAATAATATTTCACAATATTACTGTTTTTACTGTATTTTTAATTAAATAAATGTAGCCTTGGTGAGCAGACGAAACTTCTTTTAAAAACATTAAAAATCTTAGTGGTTCCAAACTTTTGGACTGTACTGTATTTAGATATGAATTAAGATATTATTTAGTCCCTTGTAAGTATTTTCCTTGTTTGGAGGTCTAGTCTTCTGGGGACATTAACAAAATGACAGTAATAATTGCCCAACATGAATTTAGTGGATGTCACTCCCCAAACTTTGCAGCATGTGTATGTAGCCACTGCCGCTGCAAATAAAACAAAAGATTTATTTAAATTCTGATATATTGCTTAGAAAGCGTGCAAAGTGTGCTCACTTTATCACTAAACAGCTGTTATAATCAATGAATCTGTCTACGCTGCACAATGAATCTCTCCCATTTACATAATGTCTACACTTTTTTGTTATAAAGAGAGCGTTTACGAGCATGCAGAACTCAGCACTGGACAAAAACTCTGGCTTTGAGCGGATTCTAACTTAAACAACTCTGATTGGCCATGTCTGTGATTGACTACATTTCTCAACGCTGCAAAAGAAACCTTTGACGCTCTGCATATTATTAACTTCATTTATTGTTCTTATTCTGTTATTATTACATTGGTTATTTTATTAATTAATGGATTTTGTTATTTTCAATAAACAGTTGGCTAATTAAACTAGTCTTAATTGTCAAATTATTTTTAGCCCATGTAGGCCTACTGTAAAATGTAATTTGAGATTTAGCATGAGGTCCACCCTATGTCCACTCACTTTAAAATTTCTGGCCTTGCCACTATTTCGGGCATCCAAGACCAAGTCCTATCTTCTTGAATGGGTAAATCCTGAAACCTCAAAATCTGCTTGCCGAAGTCACATTTAGATAACATATTTCAAATCAGCAACAAAATCTGACATGAACTGTCCCATAAATGTTGTTTCTTATGCTCAAATAGCATTAAAAAAGCTTATTTTTCTGGCTAGGCCAGCCAACGTGCATGTGCACTCCTAGACTTTTCCCAAAGGAGCAATTAAAAACATCTGCACATGAAACTTCTACTACAAAAGGCCTAAACATCTGACTAGCCAAACAAAGCAAAAATATTCATGTTAATATATCCCTAAACACACAACCCAAGTTGCTTTTATTTTTTATTCCATCTGTTTTATTGTGTTAGTATTTATAGCCCATGTAAGTAGAGAGACGCTGCGCATTTCCCCTCTGAGTTATCTGACGGCTTTGTATCAGTAACTTTGAGCTTGATTTTTCTCTACCCCACACAGAATCTTATTAATCATCATAACATTCCAATATCTATGTCTCCTCTCCTTTCTTCTTATTCTTTCCATGCCTCTTTATCATATTCGTCCCCTTCCTTCTCTCTGTCCCAATAAGCCCTTGTAGAATAATGTGTGTTAAAACCTAGACATCACTTCACTTTCATTAAGGAAGAGTGCTTCTCTTCTTTCTTTAATGAGTTTCTGGGGGACAACAGCTGCCCCAATATGACGGCTGCTTTATATGAACCTGATTTATGAGGCATTTACTCAGGAAAAAAAGGAGAGATGACAATAGAGAAGGTGAAGGAGAAAGAGATAGAGACAAAGTGAAACAGAAACGGAGAGAGAGCACTGTCTAATTCTCAGGGGTGATATAAAGAAGAAAAGCTGTGATTAACTCCCATATCTGATCTGTTATTATTCTTTCCCAAATGAAAATCCAGACGTGAGGATATATAAATCCCCTTGACACACACACACACACACACACACACACACACACACACACACACACACACACACACACTATCAGGCTCAAATAACTCACCCACATTAGCACTTCAACCCACCACCAGCACCTGTGACACTGCAGTTTGTGTGCGTTGATAACTGACAGGAAATGAGGATTTTGAGCTGTCGTGTGTAATTTAAATGCACAAGAAGGGAGCGTGAATGCTTGATATGATTGTGTGAGATTGAGGGCATGTTCCTTTAGAGATTAAATCACGACTGAAATGTGTACAGACAGTAAGTCAAATGCTCACATTTTTTTTAATATGACGTACAACATGAATTATGGATGCCTGCAGGACTTTTTTTTTTTGGCAAAAACACAAAAATGAAATATGTTACCATTTTTTTTTTTGCATTGAATTGTTATTCAATGACATTTATGCTAATTTTAAAAAGACACAAAGTGTTATTTTCACTCTGCATGCAAATCAATAATGAGCATTCAGGCAAGTTAGACATTGCTTTCCTTGATTGTGATTCCTGTATATTTGTCATTTTAATGTGCCATCTATGTGAAGTAAAATTGCTCTAAATAGGCAAATTAACCATAATGTAATTGGCTCATATTGTGAGATGGGTTGAGACTGCTCTATACCGTGGGGGGCCGTGGGAGTGTCCCGTTCACCGGTGCACTAATTCCTACACGCCTATTTGAAAGCTGTTTAGTGCATGAGAATGAGCTGTAAAATATCGCAGAGGTTTTCAAGAGTGGATTTATGCTGCTGTTTTGTGTCCGTGGGGACTATCCTGCACTACCAGTATTGTGATAAACATGGACCTGGAGAGGAGTTAATGGGCCCATAAGCTCAGCTTATAGGTCTGGCTCTGTTTGTTCTATCAGATGGGGGGGAAGGCCAATGAATTTATAAGCAGTTCATACTGTAACCTGGGGGCCACTCCAGTTACACGGCCACTCCTGCTGGTCAGCAGTTCAGTCTGACTGTGTCTATCAATGTGCAATATACATACAAATGTAGATCTCAAATGATGTAATTGGAAGGTGTAGATCATTGCAGGGGGGCTTGAGATCATCATGGGGGGGTTAAGCCGCCCCAAGCCCCGTCTTGATGCCTATTTGGCCAACACTGTATGTCAGTTATGGAGTGCTTTACTTTTGAGGTGTCACTGGTGTGCCGTGTATGTATGATAGTTCATCAGTTTGTACTTAAAACTGATGTGTGTGAAATCGTCCCCTATACTCTCATTCACTATTCCCTACATTACTCCACTAATATAGTCCACTTGAAGCAATGAATGAAAAAACTGAGCCGTTGAGCGTGCATCGGTTGTACACTCATTATTGTGGTGCATTTTGGGATTGAATGAGTGCACTCAACATCGTCTACTATAGTTTCGAACACCACTACAAATGGCTGTCCCCTCAAATAGTGCCCTATTTAAGGATATAGGGGGCGATTTCAGACACAGCCAATGAGTTGACTACAAACAGTCTGAAACTGTCATTAGTCAACAGGTCTTAAAGGTGCCCTAGAACTTTTTTTTAAAAGATGTAATATAAGTCTAAGGTGTCCCCTGAATGTGTCTGTGAAGTTTCAGCTCAAAATACCCCATAGATTTTTTTAAATTAATTTTTTTAACTGCCTATTTTGGGGCATAATTAGAAACGAGCCGATTTCAGGTTGCGGCCCCTTTAAATCGCACGCTCTCCGCCCCCTCCCAAGCTCTCGACTCTATCACAGCATAAACAAAGTTTACACAGCTAATATAACCCTCAAAATGGATCTTTACAAGTGTTCGTCATGCATACTGAATGCATGCGTCGGATTATGTGAGTATTGTATTTATTTGGGTGTTTACATTTGATATTGAATGAGTTTGAGGCTATGCTCTGTGGCTAACGGCTAACACTACACTGTTGGAGAGATTTATAAAGAATGAAGTTGTGTTTATGAATTATACAGACTGCAAGTGTTTAAAAATGAAAATAGCGACGGCTCTTGTCTCCGTGAATACAGTAAGAAACGATGGTAACTTTAACCACATTTAACAGTACATTAGCAACATGCTAACGAAACATTTAGAAAGACAATTCACAAATATCACTAAAAATATCATGTTATCATGGATCATGTCAGTTATTATTGCTCCATCTGCCATTTTTCACTGTTTTCCTTGCTTGCTTACCTAGTCTGATTATTCAGCAGTGGACATCCAGACGTTCTGCCCTTGTGTAATACTAACTGCCCTTGTGTAATGCCTCAATCATGGGCTGGCATATGCAAATATTGGGGCGTACACCCCGACTGTTACGTAACAGTCGGTGTTATGTTGAGATTCGCCTGTTTTCCGGAGGTCTTTTAAACAAATGAGATTTATATAAGAAGGAGGAAACAATGGAGTTTGAAACTCACTTTATGTCATTTCCATGTACTGAACTCTTGTTATTTAACTATGCCAAGATAAATTCAATTTTTCATTCGAGGGCACCTTTAAAGAGACCGTTCACATTCCTGCACATCAACCTTTGAAATGGGATTTTTAATCTCCTCTTTGGTGTGCTGTTATTGGTTGGTCAATACTTAATTCGTGTGTGGAAGGGGAGGAGTCTGTCTTTCCTTGCCTCACAAACCTTTATAGCAAAACACATATATACACTGTAAAAATATTCTTAATCTTAACTGAAAAAGAAAGTAAAAATGATACAGTACAAAATGGATTTAATGTTAGCTACCTTACCATATAAGGTGAAAAATAAATTATATGTGCACCACCACCATTCAAAAGTTTGCAGTCATTAAGAAATGAATAGTTTCCTTCAGCAAGGACGCATTTAATCAATCAAAATTGACATTAAAGACATTTATAATGTCACAGAAGATTACTATTTCAAATTAATGATAAAGAATCCTGAATGATAAAGAATTAATGCTAAAGAATCCTGAAAAACGTGTAGCCTATCACGGTTTTCACGAAAACATTAAAGGGATAGTTCACCCAAAAATGAAAATTTGATGTTTATCTGCTTACCCCCAGCGCATACAAGATTTAGGTGACTTTGTTTCTTCAGTAGAACACAAATGATGATTTTTAACTCCAACCGTTGCGGTCTGTCAGCCAAATAATGCGAGTGGATGGGAACTTCTACTATAAGAGTAAATAAAACTTGCATAGACAAGTCCAAATTAAATTGAAGTATATCAAGTGAAGTATATTGAAGTATATGCTCATTGAAGTATATGCTCGAGACATCACTGCCGCTGTCAGAGCGCGATCAGACCTCACTAAGCGAATGCTGAATGCAGTTGGACATAGTGGTGTATTAGAGTTAAAAAATGATATAAATACTGTTCGGTTTCTCGCACAAACTGATCATTTCGTGTCTTAGGACATCAGTGTGTTGTCACGAGCTGCAGGGTTTAATTTGGACTTGTCTATGCAAGTTTTATTTACTCTTATAGTAGAAGTTCCCATCCACTAGCATTATTTGACTGACAGACGGCAACAGTTGGAGTTAAAAATCATCATTTGTGTTCTACTGAAGAAACAAAGTCACCTACATCTTGGATGCGCTGGGGGTAAGCAGATAAACATCAAATTTTCATTTTTGGGTGAACTATCCCTTTAAGCAGCACAACCATTTTCAACATTGATAATAATAAGAAATGTTTCTTGAGCCCCAAATCAGCATATTAGAATGAATTCTGTAGGAATTTGTCATCAAAACTTTGCCTACTCAGGACTCTGGTAAAAATAAAGCACTATGGCAACAGCTGTCTTACCTGTAACGTTACGTGACGGAGTTTTGCTTCGAGGGATTGGGCGGAACTGATAGAACGGCAGTTTCTTTTAGTTTCCCCCTCCTTTTGGCCTAAAACATGGTGTTCGTGGTCATCCAGTTCGCGGCATTCTCTCCGTGTGTATTCCGTATTCTTTGCAGCCTAAAATTTAGCCACTGCCTACAACGCGCTCCTTCACTGGAAACCGAAAGTAACTCACTCACGCTAAACTTTTGAATTCTTGCACCCGGGAACAACACAAGTCGACACCATTATGACTAATACGGTGCGTCCAAACGGGATATATCGCCCTCTGAAGGGCACTGCGGAGTGAAAACAATCATGGCCGCCATATTGAAGGGTCGTTCCAAACCGAAGTCCTCATAACTGGCCACTTCAAACCGCCCTTCGGAATGAAGGATTTCGAAGGGTAGGCTACAACTGATGGACACTTCGGGCCCCCATGATCCTTTGCACAGGGAAGTTGTTTGATGTCACAGAATGGGTACAGGAGGTTAGGAGTTCGATTTTACCTATATAGTATTTTTCTATAATACTGCAATATTTATACGAGTTAGATTTGGTAGCTACATTATTATGGTCAAAATGATAATGTACTTAAACAAAAATACTTTACAGCTCCCTTTATCAGTCCATTCAAATGTTTCAAATAGGCCTACATAGACACAATATATTTACCGTAAAAGACCGGCAGTAGCTTATAATGTTACTACAGTAAATGAATGTGTATTAATACAAAGAGTAAACCAGGGGGGAAAGGACGAAGGCATTAAGATGACGCTGAAGTGCGTTCCAAAAAAAAAAAAAAAAAAAAAACGTTTTTTTTGACCCCTACACCCTTCATCCCTTCGAAGCTCTCACTCCGGAGGGTAAACCCTTTGAAGGGATTAGGGCATAGGGATGAGCCCTTCTGAATGGAACGCAGGGATAGTTGGTACTAGAAGGGATAGCCTACAGCTACGACCGGAAGTGACACAAAATCTGGCCATAAAATTACTATAAATTTAATAAAAATCCAAATGAAATGAAAACCCTAAACATACCCTTACAATAATAATTTCTGTCAAAATTGTTTTTCATAAATAATGAATTGACCTTACTGAATCACTAATTAGTGTTGATTATATTTGATAATTTGTAATGTAATATAACCTGTTTTTAAGTGCCCATTTTCTATAAAGAGAGCGGTATATTTTTAAATTAAATATAAACATGTTTCATCATGTGATATACAATATGACACAATACAACTTTTATTGAACAGTAGACTCATCTCCAGAAACCTTTTTTTAAGGACTTTAAATAGTAAGTGGAATAGGAGGATTGATAAAGGATGTTATATTGTATTCATCCAATAAAAACTGCAATCAGAGCAGATATGACCAGATTAGCAAAAGAGAAATAAAATCCCTAAGCCCTTGGTTCTTTGTCTCTTGTGCTACAGCACCATGGACAGCACCACAGCTGCAGTCACTTGATGCTCATCAACGACAAGGACAAAAGGAGTGCTGACATCTGTGTCTGATGAGTAACAAGCAGGAAAAGTGACCGTGCCAGATTCTCATTTCGTCTCTTCACAGCACTGACTTCACATCTGCATCGCTGTACGTTGTGACTGAACGTATAGTACTTCAAAGAAATATCGCAAAAATAATGCCACAAAAACAAGATTTCATATTATAGAACCTTTTATATACAGTGTTTTTGGTTGTCAAATGTTAGTGGAACATTGTGATGAACTACACCTGTGATTATTCTTCTAGGACATCTTTGAACTTGAGTAACTAGAATACATTCACTAAAAACACAACAGATGGACAAAAGTCATTGTAAAAATGTTTCAGAAAAGTTCTTTAAAAAAAGAGAGCGCAGTCTGTTTGCAGATGGCACTTGTTTGATATTTTGTAATTAATGCAATTATATTAATTTTATATTCTCAGATGCTGTTTTGGGGCCACTGTATATGATCAAGTCTCAATCTGTCATTCGGAGTTTAATTAAAGCTGTTAAGTATATTTCTGCTTGAATACACCATAGTGTGATCAAACCATATGGAAGACCATCCCCATGGTAGCCATGGCAATCCTTTGATGCTTATTTTTGCTGATCTCTGTCCTCAGAGATAAAGCATTAAAGCAATTCTGTGATGCACTTGCACATTCACTAACAAACTGATCCATTTCAAAACGTATGGCTTTCTGAGAAAAAAGAAAATTAATGTAATTATAACTATTAGACACAGGATGTTATTGTGCTGTGTGTCTTTTATTAGTTGATCCATCCATAATTGCTTGCTCACTTTTGCTGATTTCAGGGCTCTGCACTTGGCTGAATCTTTGCTCCCTATATGTTGACATGATGATTTTAATGTTAATGATATTCATATTTTTAATTAGCTGTAATTATCTGTGTAGCAAGTCAATTCTCCCCCATTTTTTCCTTCTTGCTCTACATTTAAAAAAATTAATATTTCTTATTCGTTTACCCACTGAGGATTCATTATACCCATACTGGAAAAGAAGCTTACAACAACAGTACGCTAGGAAAATTTACTCTCTCTATCTTTCATGCTCTCGAAAAGAGGCAAAGAGCCAACAAATAATAAAAGTACACCAAAAAACAAGCATGTTCAATCTGCCCAGATCCTCTCCAGGGGTTTCTGATCATTTTACAAAAGCACTGAGACACATACAGACGCACACATGTGAACATTGAATAATAAAGTAAGGACGCAGCAAAAATGGGAAGAAATAAGAGGCTTTACATTACAGCAGGTTCACCTAAAGCTTTCCCTTTCCTTCTTATAACAACCCTGCAACCCTTAATTAGTGGTATTGTATATAATTGTCAACCTTCTGCATTTTAGTTAAAGCACACAGAACTATATGTTCCCTTTATCTGGCTATTCACCACTGCGTATAAATTTAATTATAAACAGCTGGCTTAGAATGCCAGTAACTAAGAGAAAGTAAGATGAGGGGAACAGCAGGTCCAAGACAGACCCTCCCCCACCCCATAGCAAGGCCCGTGAGAAAGCAGGAGGCACGCATTTGACAGACAGATGCTTTGAGCTTTACAGTGGTAAACATTTTGTTTACACGCACACACACACACACATAAACAAAATTATATAACAAAAAAGGCTGGTTTTATTTTACTATGCATAAAAAATGCAAAGAAACACAAAAAGCTGACAGGAAAAAGCATACACCGACTACAGCAGTTACTAATATTTTGTTGGTTCTCTTATGTTCATAATTTCTTTATGATAGCCTGGGCATATGTCCGCACAATTTGACATGTTTCATTGCGTTATCACAAATCAAATAATTCACTCCAAGCACAACTATATGCTTACAAAGTATTTAACAACTTTTTAATATTTAAATAAAAGGCGTCAGTTTTCCTAGGCCTTGGCCGAACATCACTTTTGGCCAGTACTGCATATTAAACCATCCATAGATTAAAAAACAATAGGAGATATAGACACACTGTCAAGTCAATCTGAATGTTTAATTAATAATGACAGCACTGTGAAATGAGTGTAAAATGAGTGTGAAGCTTCTGTCACCCAGAGGAATCTTGTTAAAGCGCATTGCTCACTGTGCTCTGGGTTGACAGGTCATGTGACTCAGCAGAAGGATTTGTCTCTTTCCTCTGTGATAAACAGACATATTCTGACTGCAATGGGGTCACTGAGCGGTGATCCCACACTGTTCTGTTGGTTTGAGCAGTTCAAAACAATAATTTTTGTGATTCTGTTTGGTATTTGATGCTATAATTGTATTCTGACTTGCAGAATGGGCATATATTCAACATATTTGACGAACAGCTTCAGAATCAAGGTTTCCCTTTACTCTCCCCGATAGGTTTATCCTGCTGAGCAACAGGAGATGCAACAGTGAGCCGAGTCACCTTGCAAATCCATCAGAGTCTGCAAAAAAAAGAAAAAGAAAAAAAAGTGAGTGATAAGGAGAGTGAAGATAAAGTTTTGAAAAAAGAGTTTGTATAATTTCCATCCATTAATCAACGTTCTAGAGAAACTTTGTTTTATGTTATTATATCATTCATGATATCACTTTGAGGAATTTTGTAAATGCTGAGGGTTTGTCGCAGATTTGTCACCAAGAGACATTGTTTTGTCGGAATAGTTTCGAAACAGACGGTCCAAAACGGAAGACACATAAACAGGAAATGTCTGGCTGAGTGAGCAAGCTAATTAACTTGAAAAACTATAAAAATGTAAATTTGCAATTTGCTACCACAGGCAGCTAATTAACTGCAGTGGGATAGTTAGGAGCAAATTTAATTTGCTAAAGGAAAGTGGAGAGGGGGAAAATATGATTTCCCTGGATCAATCGATTGGACATCATGGAATTACCGCTACACAACAGAGAAAAGAGAAACAAAACAAAATAAATACATTTAAATATAATATTTTAATAAAATATAAATAAATAAATAAAAATTAAAGCTTGAGAAAAGTGTTGGAGGCAGGAGAAATGGGCAAGAATAAAGATCTAAGTGACTTTGACAAGGGCCAAGTTGTTATGGCAAGGCGACTGGATCAGAGTATCTCTGAAACGGCAAGGCTTGTTGGTTTTTCCCGGTCAGCAGTGCTGAGAATTTACCGACAGTGGCCCGAGGAGAGACAAACCACTGACAGGGTGTTGGGCGGCCAAGCCTCATTGATGCACGTGGGCAATGAAGGCTATCCCGCCTAGTCCAAACCCACAGAAGGTCTACTGTGGCACAAGTCACACAAAGTTTTAATGATGGTTTTGGAAGGGATGTGTCTCAACACACAGTGCATCGCAATCTACTGCCTATGCCAATCAGAGCGCCCATGGTGACCCCTGTTCAACGTCGAAAGTGCCTAAAATGGGCACATGAGCATTGGAACTGGACCTTGGAGCAGTGGAAGAAGGTCAGTTCGTCAGTTCCAATAAATCCTGTTTTCTTTTACATCACGTGGACGGCCATGTACGGTGAAGTGATGGCGCCAGGATGCACTATGGGATGATGGCAAGCCGGTGGAGAAAGCGTAAAGCTCTGGGCAATGTTCTGCTGGGAAACCCTTGGTCCGGCCATTCATGTGGACGTAAATTGGACACATGCCACCTACCTAAACATTGTTGCAGACCAGGTACACCCCTTCATGACAAAGGTGTTCCTTGGTGGAAGTAGCCTCATTCATCAGGATAATGCACCCTGCCACACTGCGCGCATTGTTCAGGAATGGTTTGAGGAACATGAAGAGTTCAAGGTGTTTCCCTGGCATCCAAATTTACCAGATCTCAATCTAATTGAGAATCTGTGGGATGTGCTGGACCAACATGTTCGATCCACTGTGGCTCCACCTCACAATCTACATGACTTGAAGGATCTGCAGCTAATGTCTTGGTGCCAGATACCACAGGACACCTTCAGAGGTCTTGTAGAGTCCATGCCTCTGCGGGTCGACACTGTTCTGGAAGCACACCGAAGACCAACAGCATATTAGACAGGCTCAACAATAATTTCTCTGCATAGTGGCACCAATAAAAGATCTGCAAGACAGAAAGTACAAAGAGATTGAGAACAAACTCCCAAAACTCCCTTGAACAAATCTCATAATGGTGCAGTTATGATAATACATTTTAATTACAACACAAGCTCAGCTGTTGTTTTTGTATTTTGCCTTGTGGGTACACATTTAGTGCAAGACTGTTGGGGGGGCAAAACTAGCTTTATGGGTATTTATTGAGCTTTATTATAGTACAACGCAGTGCTGAAGATTTGAGATGCCATTTTAGCAGATGGAAACAAGAAGCGCCGGAATGCCGATTCTTTTATTGGGTCATGAAAAAGATAATCACCCCCAAATGTCTGGTTTTAGAGCAACCCAAAACCACTCATTACTTTGCATATTAATGCACTTTACTGATGTGAGTGATCTCAAAGGGATGAAGTGTGTGTTTGGGTTTTGCTTATACTGTGCCTGCACAAATATAGTAAAGCCTCAAATCATACATGTTGTGGGAGAATGGCTTAATAAACACATTAAATAATGAGTTCATAAAAATGTAAAAAGTTTTCTGTGAGGTTACATTTAGGTCAGGGGATATAAAATAGCATTAGTTCAGTTTAAAAACAAAAGATGTCACTGGAAAGCATGTATGATACAGTAGAAAAACATGCATGTTTATCTTTTTTATAAAACTATTAAGCATATGCAGCATTTCATATAACTGTGAACCATATTCAGATCAGTTAGTATCAAGCTAGCTGGAGCTCTAAGAAAAGACATGCTGCCAGGACAAATTTACAAGCAGCTATTTATCCTTTTCTATCCTCCTTCTCTCCCTCTCTCGCTCACTCTGTCCTCCCATGGCAGTAGCTGCAGTTTGTTATCTTTGCAGCCCTGTAAAAGTTTTATCTCGTAGAGGGAGAGGGATGACCCTGTCAGGCGGTGGTCTGACTTACGGGCCGCTGTAAACAAAGCAGAGAAAGGAGATTAATCGCTGGGAGTGGCATTGGGCTGGAGGGTCCTGGAACAGAAAAACAGCAGCGGCAGGTAAGATGCTGTCTTATCAGGCCCGTGGCCCTGAGCCCCGTGAGGTGTAGATCAGAGACGAAACCACAATAGCTACTGAAAACTTAGAGGGTTAGACATAAGGGTAGTTGAAGGACTGGAAAAACACTGTAAGTTGGACTTCCAGCCATTTGTGTGTGCAATATAAAAAATGATTTTAATTTTAACTGGAAAATGCTATAGTAATTGGTTAACAGTAAGTTTCCTTACTAAATAAAAACTGTAATAGATCTAACCATGCAATTTTACAATAAATTTTTGTTAAATGTACCATTTGCTAATTAAAGGGTTAGTTCACCCAAAAATTAAGTAATCGCCCTCATGTCGTCCCAAACCCATAAGACCTTCGTTCATCTTTGCAACACAAATGAAGATATTTTGGATGAAATCCAAGGCTATCTGAACCACACATATAGGCATCAACGTCATTGCACCTTTTGAGGTCCAGAAATGTATTAAAGACATCGTTAAAACAGTTCATGTGACTACAGTGGTTCAACCTTAATGTTATGAAGTGACGAGAATATTTTTTGTGCACAAAAACAAAACAAAAATAATGACTTTATTTAACAGTTTGAACTGTTGTCATACACAGTTGACGTAGTGAACGCAATGCAGGCTTCCATGTTTACATCCGAATGTGCGTTCCGAAGATGAACAAAGGTTTTACGGGTTTGGGACGACATGAGGGTGAGTATGTAATGACAGAAATTTCATTTCTGTCAGGACCACTATCGTCAAATATGATTGATAATGCATAGAGTTTGTATTGGCGGCATGGTTCTGTTCTGGGCAAGAACTCCCTGCGCAGCCTAGCATGGATAAGAGCAGGGAGAGCAGCAATAACCCCCCCCTAGGGTAAACAGAACAGAACCAACATATGCAGATATAATTAATGTCAATAATTTAACATGTACACATATTTTAAGAATTAATCTGATTCAGGGGAATCATAAGGCCAATCCTGACTAAAGAGAGGAGGAGCTTGGGATGGAGGAGGGTAATTATGCTGCGTTCCAGGCAGGTTTTTGAGCCCGTAAGTCACGATTTCAAATCACGACTCACGACTTTGTAGCGTTCCAGGAAGGTCACGCCAAACTGCGTAAAAGTGTAAACAAACCAACATGGCGGACCGTACGGGGCTTATGCTCATTAATTATTTCTGTCGTCAAAGGTGCTTACTCCTTGCTTATTTAAGGGAAACAGAGGAGGAAAACGGCGCATAAGGCAAGAGAAGCTGTTAAACCTTTTATTTTACCGTGCACTTGCATAAACACGGCATCCGTAAGGGCTGCCATTGTTGTTTCACGGGCTATGTGACGTCAGAACTCGTAACTCGGAGTACATTGATCTGGTACGAGTTCACGGGTGGGAAGTCACGGCTTTGACTGCTGTTCCAGTGCACTTTCACGGTTAGAAGGTTGGAAAAACACGGGTTACGGGTTGCCTGGAACGCGCCATTAGCTCCTGAGAAATGCAATAGCTGCTGATAATACTGAGGAGCTTATATATGGATGCTGTGATAGGCGTCGTATTCCTCGTCGTAAGTCACCTGGGAGTCAGCTGATGCCAGCTTGACTGACGTGACCTGCCAGAACTGACGCTAACGCTGGATGTTTAGGTGAACTAACCCTTTAAGCAGAAAAGGGCTGTTTGATTTAAAATGTATTTATTTTGTAAATTACAGTTTTAAATAGTATTTTTTTATGTAAATATGTTTACATTTTTACTGTATTTTTACAGAATTATTCTGGCAACCACAGCTGCCAGTTTTTTACAAAGGCAGAGAGATGTACAGAAGCTACTTTTGAGTTCCCCAATTATAATGTTGATGTTGGAAAGCTAATGGAAATGGATGATTTAAGCCATTAACCAAAGCCAACAAAAGCAAATGAAATGAAACAAGCATAACAAAAAAATGCATCCATTACACTGAACAATTAAAATGTTTGCTGCAGTAAAAGGCTAGCCAACAGTAGAATGATGTTTTTAATGGTGTCATGATAGATCAACCAAATGAAATCTGCAAAAGAAAACACTACAAATGAAAGTGTATGTGATTGGAATAGCACTCCCATCCAGCAGCTCTAACAAGTCTCAAATGGGTGTGACCCATTATCTCTATCTAAAGAACCGACAGAAGGGAATATGCCTGAGGTCTGACTGCGAATTATTTAACAGATGTTCTGAATAAAACAGGCGTAGCTACAGCCTTTCACCGGGGCTAATGAAATCCCATGGTTTACAAGAGAGGAAAGGACCAACAGCATTGCTAGTGTGAGACGGCTTTTACAGTTTAACAAACAAGAAGTTGTTAATATTAAGTCTTACATTTTATACACAGTATTTGCAGTTTGTCTATTTTTGCTCTGCAAATGAAAATATTTCCAAACAATGCCATAGAAGAGCTGCTGTGCGCCTCTGAGCAACAAGCGCAGCAGTGTTTAGTTCCGGAGTGTTTCAACCGGTTTGAGTGAATGATTCAATGACTTGTTCACAAAGTCAGTCCTGCGTCTCGCATTCTATCCATCCGAAATAGTATTTGAGAATAGTAACCTTGAACAACTGTCACCTGCATCATAGTTTGCATCATATCCATAGTATTTGAGATTAGTAATATTGTAAAAATAGTTTTTAGGGTGGATAGTATACAAATTATGATGCAAACGAGTCACTTTCATTCCTGAAGTGTGTTTGAATTAATTGTTTAAGTGAATTATTGAAGGACTCCTTCACAAAGACAGTCATCAATTTCCCTAGAATACATTTTTCTCGCTATACAGTGGACAATGATGGACAATGAATGGCTATTCTGAGATAATTGTTACCTGACACATTGTTTGCAAGCTGTTTTATCCATGGTTGAAACACTGTTTAAGCAATTACATGAGACATGATACATTTCAGTAAGTTGTACTGGTTCTTTCAATGTTCTGATGTTCATCCATGTTTGTTTAGTGTAACTAGTAGTAAGGAGGAAGAGATAAGTTCACATGCGTTACCACTTCACTTAAACTGAGACGCTATAGCGAACTGTCACACCATATTAAGAGCGCCAAAATGGTATTTATTGTTTGAATTTCATAATAAAACATTTCAGTTGGTATCCCTGGCGTTGCAAAGGATAACAAACAAATCAAATGCATGAAATGTGTGTAAAATATTTTACTAATAAAAAAAGTAAAGTGGTCAGTTGAACCATGTGCAATATTTCACACAGCATTGTATGTCATAGTCTAGTTTATTGTCTTTTATGATTGTCTTTTAGACAAAACAAACCATAATCATTTAAGCCCATAGAAAGTGTGCTGAACTTTTGTAAATTTTATGCGTCTAGACCCAAGAGGTTCTATCTCAGCAAATAAGCTATTATAATGGAGTCAGTCCCAGCCTCGCAAGAGTCTTTTGTGGAAATGATAATTAATATTTTAAAGGCTTCATGATGCAGAGAGAAGCAAATAAATAAATAAAAACAGAGGAAGCAGAGCATTCTGGGATTGTATTGGGCAGGAATTGAAAGAGAAAGAGAGAACACAGGAAACCCTGCGTTGAGTTCATGCCAAGGCAAAGAAAAGCAGCCGAATGAAAAGTGAGTGTCTATTAATTTGAGCCCTTTTATCTGTGTAATCGCTCGTGAAGGATGTTTACTGAGTGAAGCGATGAAGACGCAAACATGGTTTGTACAAAGCTTCAACAAATGGACAAATTTATCAAATCTCTTTAAGAAGAGAGTTCCAACGGGAGCAATTAACCTTCCAATTTTAAAGAACAGCTGCAGGGTTTAGCTGTTCAATTTTGAAACACAGCCACCTGAGGGGAACTCTTTAAAGTTTTAATAATCATTTTCATTATGAAGTGTGCACACTCTTCATTGCTTTGCTTCAGTGGATAAATGCCCTGGGTGGCCCAAAGCAAACACATCTCATCAAAAGTATGTTTTGAACTAATCTTCAACTTTCAGTATCTTTCTAATCTTTATATTTGTTCATTTTTATCTCAGATTAAATACATACACACCTAAATGATGTAATGACAAATATGACTACAATGCATTATTAAAAATGCATATTAAATTAAATCTGATGTAAACGACAACATTTTGTTACAAACATTGCACACATTAAAATGTTTTTTTTGCTAAAAGCTTTGACAGACAAACTTTCAGGTGAATACCCACAACAAATACGTTGGCAGAAGCTTCAAATCCCAGAGTAAAAAAAAGACTTAGTACCTTGAACACTATAGACTATGATATTTTTTTATTGAGGTCTTTGGGCCTTTTCTGGACAGTACTCATGGAGAAAGTCACTGGAAAAGTGTCTCAAAGTATTGTTTTCTCACAAACATCTGTTTTCTTACTGAGAATATTTGAGAGAGAGTGCAAAAATTTTGGGTTAAAACCACCGCTCTACCTGCATCTATGTTAACTCAAAGACTGCTTTGTGTGTTGACCATGAAATTTAAAATTCTGCTCAAACCGTGAAAAACATCAGTGCACTTAATAACCTTAATACATGAAAAAACATTGCGTACCTTATGAATAGAGAGTAGAAATGATTTTTGACAGAGATAATGATTCCACAGGCAGTGCAGAAACTCTCAATGTGAATTCTGCTTGGACTTTGAATAAGAGCTCTGTGTTGCTCGCAGACAATTTATCCCCCTGAGGAAAACCTAGCTGACTCTTCATAACAGCTGATCTCGGCAAGATTTATTAAAATGCTGTTTACTGGGAAATTGCTGAATGAAAATATTAAACTGCTCTGATGTGGGTTCAGTAGAACTTAAATCAAATAGAGCGTACATCACGACCGTTCTGGCAGGTGTATTTTGTGTACACAGCGCAAAGATGAAAGAGAGAATCATCCTCGCTGTCGTTGTGAACAGTGTTGTTACTACTTCAAGAAGTTTTTCAGATTAGTTTTGCCTCCCACAGGTGAAGTTATGGTCAGCAAACCCAGAATTGTTAGACCAGCACTGCAAACTAACAACATCCCCAGATAATCTGAAACTGCCTAAGGAGCACTAAGACCATGTCCATTCCACTGTGAGAAAGTTGGAAATATCATCAAGGTTTGCTTGAGTGAGTTTTCGCCTAAAACCTTTTGGCTGGAGTTTCTGAGACTGTGATGAAATTTTGAAACATGACAGAAAAAGAAACAAACCTCATTTCTCCATCGAAACACTCAACATGTTTTGTTCAGAGAAGTCATTCTGACCTTGACTTATGCATGCTGACATTCTCCTTATTTAAAGAGAATAAATATTATTTAGCTCATTCTGCAGCCTCTAAAACCTTCTGGAGGACAAATATTAAAGCTGTGCATCTCAAGCGAGAACAATAAGAGCCATGTTTTTAAATCCCTGTCAGCACTTTCATTTTATAAGGAAAACACAATAAAAGCACTAGTCCGTAGGGCGTCACAAAGGTTTAGTCTTTGGGCTCTATGATAGAGGGTGCAAAGAGGAAAATGCACATTGGTTTTTAATATGTAAACACTGGAAGGTTATGAGTCACAGGCAGATGTACGAGAGTTTGTGCTGAGCAAACTGCTAAAAAGAAAGATGAGCTTTAAAGAGAACTGGCAAAATTGGATTTGATTGCTCAAAAATCTAGTACAGGATGAGTCATCAGTATTTTTGGCTTGTTTAAAAGTGCTAAAATCTGCTAAAATGATATTTGGTATTGTTTAACCCTTAAATGCATACCTCGGGTCTTTAGTGACCCGGGACGTCATTCACTACCCTCCTCCTCGTTCATTTTTTAAAATTAGACATCAACCTTCTTGGTATTCCTCAATCAATTCATTATAAAGAATATAACAAGAAAAAAATCATAAAATTATAAAAGAATGCCTATTTTTGTATTCATTTTTTGTAAAGAAACAAAACGAGGTGTGTATGAGTGTACATATATATTTTTCTGCACAACAATAATTGAATCTTAGATGACGGAATAAGTGCAATTCACCTTTATTCCACAAGGTGTCAATGTCTGATACACAATGCTGAAGTGACGACTCATTTAGACAGAAAATGAAATAATAAGAGAAACATGAAATGGCTCAGTGATTTACTGAACGCAATCAAATATGACTGTAACTGTTACAGGATGGATCTGGTGAAGCTGTTAGCGATCGAAATATTGATTTTGAAGATGTTGAAAATTATATAGTTCTGAGAGAAATTATATAGTTCATATATGTTTGAGATCGCGAATGGGCTCATATTCTTCACCTCAAACATAAAACTAGCCTATTATTTGCTGAATTTACTGGGAAATGAGCTCTGACGAGGACAGTGATGATGGCATAAAACATCTGCTCAAACGGAGCCCTTTCAAGCTCCAAAAGGTAATAAAATACGATTTATTTTATTCTTCTGTAATTGTTACTCTAATATCAGAGGAGTTTTATATTATTACGACAGGTAGAGATCCTTCCGTGTTAGATAAAGATCCGGGTCGATAAAGACCCGAATATGTAAGAATGATTGGCGAAACAGTCATCCATTTAAGGGTTAAGGATACACTAGAAAATAAAACATATCCAAAAAAAAAAAAAGTAATCTGATTTATGAAACATTAGATATGTTATATACTGGATATATAGCCTAAACTTTAAAGAATGTGTGAGTATTTATACAGTGCTGGATACCTGTTGTCCAATTTAGATGACTGAAAGCTCATTCAAATGATGCCACAGTTGGTACTCACTAAATGTTCCTGCAAATGGATACATGGCTCGCAATTATGGCACAAAGAGTCATATCATGCGTTTACCCATCATATGTTCAGTCTGCCTGTTGTCTTGTTGTAGCCAAGTCTATAATGGCAGTGTTGAATGCATCGCTTGAACATTCCATTATTGACACCAGGAGAACAATTTCTGCTCTCTCCAGCACAAAGCGTATGTTAGACCGGTGCTCAACACGCCATCTGAACACATTATCTGATCATCTTGGTATCAGTTCTAGAGATATCTTGTCTGATTCTTTCAATTTGTATTTTTCTGGTTGTTTTTCTCTATTTGCCTGACCACTTTACTTAAATACAGTCTAATCCATTCTAGTCTTGTGTAACCAGATCTTTGACAAAACATACTGTCTGAGACTAGATGGACTGTTGTGTGTGGGTGTTTGTAGCACGGGTCTAATACAGTTTGTTCATCCTCACTGGTGAGGGTAATGCCAGTTATCATTCAAGCATTCAGTAAAAAGGCAGACAAATATGCAAGGAGCTCTTTTTTTTCTCTCTCTCTCTCTCTCTCTCTCTCTCACTCTCTCTTCTTCTGTCTTCTTATGCAGTTTGCTGGAGAAAATCCTGTCGAGATCCATTATTTGGTCTTATGCATCCTGATCCAGACTGTCAGTGAATTCTTGGCATTTGCTGTTTAGTCAGTATTATAGATAAATAGTCATAGAGGGAAAACAAATAGAGCAAGAATTCATTTGTTAAAGGAGCACAATTTACAGCAGGCAATCATGGCAGATTTTCTGACGAATAGATACAATATTGCCAGTTCGTTTATCTGTTTTTGCTTCGCAATTGAAAATAGTTAACTATTTTTAATTACGATTTAAAGCAGAGTCAATATCATAAGCCAAATCAGAATTCCTCTTGATCCAAAGCTGTGTATATTTCATGTCTGCCCTCTGAATTTTAAAATCACTCAAACATGAAAGATTATTGCTAACTCTCTGTTTGCTAGAAGCTAAACATGTAATAGCATGTACTTGGAAAAAAGAAGAAAGTCCTGGCGTGTCTCAATGGATAAAGGGGATGACCTCATACCTTGCCTTAGAAAAGATTACCTATTTTCTGAAAAACTAATTTTATACCTTTTGGTCCATCTGGAAAGTGTTCTATGACTTTTTGGAATTGAAGGACATTGAGAGTATATAGACAAATATGTCACTGTTTTTATTTATTTTTTAACTATTATTATTAGTAGTAGTTTTATTTATTTTCTTTTTTCTTTTATCCAGTTATAATGGAACATTTAAAATGTTGTTTAAACGTGTGATAATTTTTGATAAAATAGTTGTTCAAAAAAAAAAAAAGCAAATTCATTGTTGCGCATCTGTTTCGTTCTTGAATTTAAATGAATCAGCTGAGTGAATGATTCAATGAAGCGCTCATAAAACAGTCACATGTTTTGTTACTGAATGAATCAGCTTTTGAACAACATGATTCAATGAGTAATTCTTTATACATGCTGTGTCTCATTTCAAAGGCTGCGCTCTCCTGGGATGCACATTTTTTGGCTGCATATGGAATTGAAGCTGCCTCATTTCAGAAAAGCAACCATTACATTTCAAAGTATTAAAGATATTACAGCAATTAAAGCAACACATGGAATAACAGTCCATTTTATAATGGCTACATTTCTGATATTAGACATCCTTGATGACATATGTGGCTGACAAATGGGCGCATGCGTAGTTTATTGTATTGTTATCATTTTCATTTTCAGCCTACATAAAGGCCTATACTAAATTTTTAATAATAAATCAGCTCCATGGCAGATTCCAGGTTGTTCTATTTAAACAAATTTCAAGGGTTCCACAAGTAGTGGGCACTTGTCAACGTAAGCAATGACGTACATCTGAGTGAATGAAGCGGAGGGAAGTTAGCGAGGGAAGAGAAAAAAATTGACTTAAATGCAGCCCTAGAGTCACATGTTTTGTTCCTGAATGAACCAGATTGTTTGAATGAATCGTTTAAATCATTTGATTCAATTACTCATTCTAGATATAGTCAATTGTCGCCACCTACTGGTGTAATGATATAACTTACAGCAAAATTCACCGAAAAATCCTCAACACTAATAAAACCGACTCACAGCCTATCTTAAAAGTGTTATGTTAATGTTATACAGTATTTATTAATATTTTGAATGAGCTTTTATTTTTATATATGGGAAATATTATCTGTTCTACTACCCCTTCTGACCTCTTTTCCATTGTTCAGACAATTCCCCTTATTCTCAGCTATACATCTCATCACAAACCTTGCCTCAGAAGGAAGGAAAAAAACACAAATGACAGAATTCTCCTGTGTGAGTATATAGGGGAAAACTGTCCATCCTGCAAAGAGGGACAGAAATACACATTCTCCTGGGAGAAAGACTGAGCCTGGGGAGCTATCTCAGAGTGAGCTGGCTGAGAGCCCAGGAACAACAGCTAAAACACACACAGCAGCCTGCCCTGACACACACATTAAACACACATAAACACCTAGACACGCACAGATGTGATATTTCAAGTCTCACCGAGCATTTCGTTCCACACACAAACTATGAGTATGACTTACATCACCACATTATGAACTTGACCCTGTGACCTCTTGGCCAAAGATAAGACAGATCTAGAGTGAGACCTTTCTGTCACTATGGTAAACAGTGTGGGGATAGAAAAATAAAAAAGAGAAAAATATTTTCCCCTGTGGTTTCCCGGGCAACACCGTTTCCCCTCTAAGCACTTTACGCTGGGAAAGCTGATACAGTCGCTGAATCCTGAAATGCTTTTCCTCTTTATTTCTCCTGCCTGGGATTTAAATGAGAATCCCAGTATGATCTGACACAGGCTCTTGGCTCTATGAGGTTTTGTCATAAAAACGATTGAAACATACTTCAGTTTGTCTTTTACTGAACGTTCTCTTGGGGCTTGTGTGAGGGGCTGCATTAGTTTATTTCATGACTCTCTTGCACTCACTGCAAATATTCAACCTTTTAATGACCTACTGTATGTGTATCTCTGTGTTTTGTATGTGTACGATACCAAAGTCATGACTTGATTTTTCATAATCTCATTTCCTGTGTGTGTTAGCTGAGATATGGAGTTCATAGAGGCAGTCTTTTTTTTCTTTTCTGGTGCATTCATGTGGAGAACAAAGGTTAAATGCTTTATTTTTTTCCAGATGAGATAGGATAGTGAAGGTCAGAGGTCAGAATAGTGGGAGACTCTGGGCATTCCTATATCTGCATGTGACCTACAAAAGTATTGCTTTATTCCCTTTATATTAAAGCTTTTCTCTCTCTCTTTGGGTGTTTGTCTCACACACCCACACTGACATGCTGAAATATCAGCTCAGAATGTAGCACAGCCCTTTTTTTTTTCTTCTCACTCCACCCTCTCTCTTCATATTCATCTGCTGTCCAGCTGCATCTCTCTGGCTGTGTCATTCTGCTCCCTAGTTCCCTATGTGAATTAGTAGATTGTGAACATGAATTCAGGCACTAGCAAGGACTTTGATCTACTGAACAATTTTACTGTGATGTGATTGTGAGGTTGTGCATCACAAATAAGCTGGTATTTATTAACAAAATCACTATGATGTCATGTTTAGAATTCTTATATTTTTTTGTTTATCATGCAGTTCTGTAGCTAACTTCATTATGAAATATGTGCTCGTGTAAATAAACAGCCGAAACGCATGAAAATGGTGTAATGTAAACGGCCCCTCAGGCATGTTCGCTATGAGCAGGGACAGTATGAATTTAGTTTTAGCCAGATGTGTATGTGCATGCTTGGCAATAAGAAAAAAAATGTGATAAAAATGTTGTTTTAAACTGTTGTGCTAAAACTGCGCAAATGAAAGCTACTGCTTGAAAGTGCTGCTATGAGCTGCCTCGTCTTGTGTAAGTCTTTGATTTCATTATGTTAATCATTCTCACCTGTGTGCTGGGCAAAGAGAGTCTGCTGCTGTGTGTGATTGCAAGGAGGTGCTAATAATATTTTACTTAAACGCCATCTGCTCAGACTGCTGAGGCGGAGAGAGAGGGAAGAGAGAAAGACAGCAAGAAAAGAATGAGAGCGAGAGAGAGAGAGAGAAAGTAAGAATAAGACACTAGTCAAACATTATTCAAATGGGAAAACTTACTGTATGTAAGTATCTGAAAGTTTTGCATCACATTTTTGCCTTAATTTAAAGCTAGTTGTTTCGAAAATATGTGTGGGTTTTTACAACAGTAAAAATTCCCATAGTGTTCCAAGAGAGTAAACATACACAGGTACTACTGAAGTGTGTAAAGTCCACTGTCTGTTGCTACTGAACTTTCAGGTATCATGCAAGGGAATATAATCTCTGCTTTCCAATTCGGAAGGGCTCATCCCTATGCCCTAATCCCTTCAAAGGGTTTACCCTCTGTAGTGAGAGCTCCGAAGGGATGAAGGGTGTAGGGGTAAAAAAAACCCTCTTTTTTTTTGGAACGCACTTCTGCATCATCTTAAAGAGACAATCAATGAGGCGCCTTCATCGCACTGGTTGACACCCAAAAAACACGCTCTGAATGATGAGTAGATTGTGCAAGCTGCGCCTTTTGTTTAACGTTAGTTTATTTATTATTGATTTATCGCACCATATTATATTGTGTACACTGAGGTTTTGACATAATAATGTACCAAATCTAACTCGTATAAATATTACAGTAGTATAGACAAATACTATACATACATTTAGGTAAAATTGAACTGTACCCATTCTGTGATGCCAAACAACTTCCCTGTGCAAAGGATCATGGGGGCCCGAAGTGTCCATTAGTTGTACGCTTCAAAATCCTTCATTCCGAAGGGCCCTTTGAAGCGGCCAGATTAGAGCACTTCAGTTTGGAACGACCCTTCAATATGGCGGCCATGGTTGTTTTCACTCAGAAGTGCCCTTTAGAGGGCGAAATATCCCGTTTGGACGCACCGTATATGTGGAGGCCCCTTAGATCTCCTGAAGATTGACCTGGAGAACACAGGTGCCAGTTACCATGGAGATTAATGAAATAATAGTGGACCCCATGAAGATCTCCTCAAACTGTCAGAGAATGAGATTCAGCAGGTAATATTACTCTTTAAAGTCGATACGAATCAAAATTAACAATATTTATTTACTTAAATGTTTCTGGTCTTATTGTGAATGATTATTTAGTGCATGTTATTCCTAAGAAAAAATGTGTTTGTAATCTTCATCAAAATGCAATAACTCATTCTTTCTCTGAAAAAACTTTCCTTTTATGCTGACATCATTTAGGCCATTGAGGCTATTGGCTATTGTAAATCAACAGCCAGCTGCTTAGTCATCGTTTTGGCATATGTAACATATTTCACAATCTAATCAATTCCAGATGGATAACATCAAGTCCTATCCTACTTTATTTCTCATTGAATATCCAGTTTCTTTCATTCATTGCTTTATGGAAGAAAAATGGGTTGCAAATGGCATTTCATATTGACTTTAGATATAGAAAAAGGAATCAAAATAATGAAACTGCATAGACTAAAATAGATTTCATGTGCTGTTTTTCCCTGGGATTCACTGATTAAATAAAGTAGCCCCATCTGATTAAAGATCCTGTCTAAATTAGAGTTTTATTCTATGGCATTGAGATTAAGCTCAGTTAATAATTCTCAGGCAAATGATAAAAAGTCAAAAGGGGCAGTCAGTCGGATCAGAGACTGGATTTGGACAGAATGAGCAAATAATCACCAGAAAAGATTAAAACAGGCCAACCATGGATGACAACAACAGAAAACAAAACAAATTAGAGGGCCTCAATATATCCCTGCAGAGTATTGATTGCTGAATGGATCTGATCTTTGGAATATTGGCTAAGAGTGTGTTGTTTTTCATTTCCTTAAAGAGGAGACTGACTTAAAACAGCTTTTATAAATCAAAAGGATTCTGTTCTGATTTAGGGGCCGTTTACACAACACCATTTTCAACTAAAAACGTAAAACCATTTATGCATTTTGCTTGTTTATTTACAAGACAACAATTTTGGGGCCTGAAAATGCAAACTTTTAAAAATGGGTTTGTGAAAACGGTGACATCATGTGCGTGCGTATTACATTGTTCAGTCTATAGACACATGGGTTTTTTTTTTTACAAAGTGACATCGCCATCTACTGGCCTGGCATGCATTACACAGCGTTTTTAGTCGTTTTCTTGGATCCTTGTGAACGGTGATCGTTTTGACAATGGTTTTGTCTGTGCACGAAAAGTGCAAAGAAAAAACGCTTTCTGTTTCTAGTACATTGTTGTTGTGTAAATGTATAAAGAGAAAGAGAGAGACTTTTACATTGTTACAAAAAAATATTTTTCAAATAAATGCTGTTCGTTTGAACTTTCTATTCATGAAAAATCCTGAAGAAAATGTATCAGTTTCCACAAAAATATTTTTTATATAAACAGATTTCACAATATTACAGTTTTACTGAATTTTTGATCAAATAAATGCAATTAATGAGGATAAGATACTTCTTTTCAAAACATAAAAAAAAAACCTTACAGATCCCAAACTTTCGGAAGGTGGTGTGTGTAATATAAGCATCGGAGTGTTATGAATCAGCGTGTCGAATTAGCTGTTCGGAGCGCCAAAGTCACGTGATTTCAGCAGTTTGGCGGTTTGACACACGATCCGAATCATGATTCGATACGCTGATTCATTTATGCTCCGAAGCTTCCTGAAGCAGTGTTTTGAAATCGACCATCACTATATAAGTCGTTCTTTTGTTTTTTTGGCCCACCAAAATATTCTTGTCACTTTATAATATTGAACCACTGTACTCACATGAA
The DNA here is from genome assembly GCF_018812025.1 of Megalobrama amblycephala. NCBI lineage: Eukaryota > Metazoa > Chordata > Actinopteri > Cypriniformes > Xenocyprididae > Megalobrama > Megalobrama amblycephala. The sequence continues at coordinate 33,422,271 of NC_063048.1, read as the reverse complement.
CTGATTTAGATGTGTTTTTAGTACCTTTATGGATTTTGAGAGAGGAAATGTCATTGCTCCCTATGGAGGCCTCACGGAGCCATCGGATTTCAACTAAAATATCTTAATTTGTGTTCCGAAGATTAACGAAGGACTTACGGGTGTGGAACGGCATGAGGGTGAGTAATAAATGACAGAATTTTCATTTCTGGGTGAACTAACCCTTTAACTCTGTGGCATTTGATCTTGCACTAGTGCAGATATTCACCAGAATATGATGCGTAAGGTGACTGCAACTGCTTTTGAGCTTCTGAATTATTAGCATACTCTCACAAAACAGCAAATGCAAGTGGGCGGAAGGGAGAAGACAAGTAAACAATAAAACCGAACATGAGAGAATATTGCTACGTGCTCTGTGAATCTGAAGTAAACACTTGTGCTGATGAATTTTCATGATGCTGTATAGAAATGTGCCTTCAGATGCATTGTTTACTATTCTGTTTTCTCTTCGTTACATTTGCACAGTTTCACTTCCTGACAGAGTCAAGATGCTGATGTGTCATATCTGCGGCTGTCCTGCAGAGAAACTCGAACCCGCAGCCCTAATGGGCCGTTTGGGGGATGCTGATTGGCATATCCGATGAGTCCTGTCGGTTGTTTTCTGTGTGTCCAGCCCGGCTCCTGCTTTCTGTTAGTCTGAGTCGTGCATTTTCCTCCGTTAATGGTCCTGCAGCACCAAACTTTCTGGTGATCGCTGTCTAATTGCTGCCTGTGTCAGTGGATGCTGCATCAGCCCAGAGAGAAATGGCCAAATGAGACACACATCAAACGCGAGCGGAGGCCGTGATGATGAAGATGAAGGTCGGCTGTTTACTCATTACACACATATCATGTGTGTGCGGTGGAAGCAGTGGGACTGAGACCTTGGCACATCAAAACGGGGCTCATGCACACACACATCATTAGTGCCATGAGAATGGCATAAATGAGGCCCACGCACTCAGCATCTAATGGTTTGTTTCTGGGGGCAATTCTTTTAGCGATGTCATATGGAAAAACAGCATGATAACAGTAAAACTATGTGAAACTGTCCACTATGTGTCGTTTTGATTGGACAGGCAAACCAAGATGGTAGATAATACCATGGCTAGATGATTTGGTTACTAGGGACCGTTAACATTTTTGCATCGTAAAAGATTTCCAATGCATTAAAATGATCACAAATGGCTCTAATGGTATAACATTGCAAATATTTCCCCTCAAACACACACACACACACAGTATTTTCTTCCTCAGTGGAGTCATAAAAACCAAATAGGAGTTTTCAGAGAAACTGCTTGCACACCATACTGAAGATTAATTACTGTAGCCTACTGCTGCGAAGAGTCCAGAGGCAAAGACACACCAGAGATTAAAAGTGCCAAACTCTTATAGTGGAATGATTTAGTACAGTGGAATTCTCTCTAGATTTAGCAGACAATGTGCTAGTAAACCTGTAGGATGCAGCATCACTGCTTAAGCGCATGATGCAGTGTGGACACGGTGCCATCATCGAGGCAGGGCAACTGGGAATCTTTCCTTCCCAGGCACTGTGAAGAGGGAGGCCCTAAGGTGAACTACAACAGGGGTTCTCAACCTCAGGGGGGTGAGATCAACTAGAGGCATGAGGAAACTTTTAAATGGGCCAAAAGATTCATTTAAATGATCCTTCAGAAATCCTTCTAATATGCGGATTCACTGCTCAAGAAACATATCAATGATAAAAACAGTTTTTGCTGCTTTTGATATCATTCAAACATTTGTAATAAGATTAAAAAAGAGGTAGAAATACTTTTATTCATCAAGGATACATTAAATTGATCAGTTAATGCATTTATAATGTTACAAAATATTTCTATTTAATCAATTTAAAGCCCCCCTGTAGTCAGTAATTTGATCCCTTAAAACTCATATTTGATAACCAAAATTACATATTTAAAAATGTGTTTTTTTCCAGTGAAAAAAAATCTTAATGCCTTAAAACGGCTTGAATGTAACTACACCCTCGCCTCATTTAATATACGTGGATCTATGAATATGCTAATTAGTCCCTCCTCCACTCACTCGAACGAGCTCAGACCATGAGATCCACTCGTCAACTTACTGAGGTAAACGCTACACACTGGTAACGCTTTTTACTCAGCGGACACATAACGGTAATTAATATTATTAGCGTTTGCTTGAAACCATGTTTCCAATGTTACACAAACTTTCTCCAGAATGTGGAGAAAGGCATAGGCTATAGTTCATCATAACATCATAATATCAACGTCCCTTTAAGACAAGTCATTTCTTTTTTTACAGTCTATGCATTTCACTCGGCGGCCATCTTTGAAACGCCTTTCGGGCATCCTGGGCATCATGCCCTATCTCTTTGAATGGGGAAACATAAAATTCTCCAAAACTGTTCGCCAACCTCACGATTACATTTCATATTTGAAATCACCAATGAAATCTGAAAACAGCTGTCTTATAAATGTTTTATCCAAACGCTCGAATCATGACAAAAAAAACAACTGTATTTTTTAGGTTGGATCAAGCTAATGCGCATGCGCAGACATAAATGCGCGTCTCTTCTGCCATGTTTGCAGTGACGCGATGACTTTACCAGTAGGCGATTGGCTCTTATTTAGAAGGCGGGACTTATTCCGCCATATTGCGCGTTACACTTTCTCCCATTCAAAACAATACGAGTGACACGTCTTGTGTTATTCTAGTCTTTGATAATATGCACCATACACCCGCCATATTGCTAAATATACCTGATTTTTCATATCAACAGAAAAATAGCTATACCGGGATAACCTTCTTTTGAGACTCCTTGTCAGTTAATATGCTAAAGCCCACAGGCACATTGATGTGATTGGTTAGAAGTTTGTGATGCCCGAAACACCCGTCTTTGGTTTACTGCAGTTTTAAAGAGAAAATACTCAGCAATGATGTTGACTTTGAATTTGCACATGGTTTGTCTTAAACCATGTAAAAAACACCAGACAGACAAACAACATTAAAAACTTGATTTTCACCCCTGGGTGACTTTAATAAATCAGTTTAATAAATGCAAATAAATGCTGTTCATTGAAATTTCTATTCATCAAAGAATCCTGAAAAAAGTATCACCATTTTCACAAAAATGTTAACCAGCAAAACTGTTTTCAAAATTGATAATAATAAGAAGAAATGTTACCTGAGCAGCAAATCAGCATATAAGAATTATTTCTGAAGGATCATGTGACACGGAAGACTGGAGTAATGATGCTCAGCTTTGCCATCATATGCATAAATTACATTTTCAAATAGAAAAGTTCTTTTAATTTGTAATAATATTTCACAATATTACTGTTTTTGCTTTATTTTTATTAAATAAATGCAATGTTGTAAGCCTAAGAGACTTTATTATAATATTTATTTAGTGTACAAAAAGCGGTTTAATTTTTTCAGTATAATGTCAAAAGACTGTAATATACAATAATCTTTACTTTACATTACATTTCATTCTTTATTTTTCAAAACATGTGGGTGACTGGCTGCAATTATATTTAAGTTAAATAACAAAACTTACTTGAGAACCACAACTCTAGGGTGTAAACTCATTAGACCTTTTAAAAATGTCCTGTGCAGATATATAAGGATGTTACATGCTACTGGTCTCACATATTTACTTTTAAAAATACAAATGTGAGGCAAACCAATAACCCTTAAAATATTTATTGGAAAAACAAAAATCTAATTAGACTGAATAAAAGATGGATGAACTGAGGAAATCTATGCCGTATGCACTCAAATATATCACTGGAACATAATAACGCTTTCCAGTATTGATTATCATTTTGCTACACTATAATTTCCCATCTCCCTTTCATTTTTAATGACGTTTGATAAACGACAACGGAGCGCGTGTTGTTTCCATAGCAAGATGAACATCCGGGGTTTTTTTACCCTCCATAGCAACCGCAGCGCGTCCACAAGTGAGTCCTTGGCAACCCAAACAGATGAGCACTAATGCGACACCAATGAGTTAGCAGGTGTTCTACTCGCAGTTTTATTCTATTAAATGTATTGATCTTTTTAAACGGAAACTGTGCTGTGATGTGTACGAAAATGAGAGCCTTTGAACCTTTGGTTAAAAGACAACTGAAAACTGAAGGATTTACGGTGAAATCCACCATGAAGAATTCAGTGGTAAGTACATGGTTGATTTGTTATTCTTCTTTTAAAGTATTTTATTTTATTTAAACTAACGCTAAACATAGACAGGTCACTTGTGATAATGAACGCAGATGAATTCACAACAACAGCAATGTAATTCAAACGATTCAAACGCTGCAAGGGATTTTGATTCATCTTAGTGACTCGGTTCACGACAAGTGAATCTTGTCTTTTGACAAGTGGATCACTGATTTCGGAACCTCTTAACGAATCACAAATACTGTTTTAAGTAGTTTAAAAGTGGTTTAGATTTACTTGAGTAGGCCTACTCAAGTCGTTACATGTTTTTATTTTTATCCATCAACATGATTGGCTTCAGAAGAGTCGTCTTGTGACTTGTCGCCAACTGCTGTTAATCATGGCTGTTGTGGAAGAGCTTCCTTCAAGCATCAATTATTACCATTTCCTCTAATTAATTCTTCCTCTAATTTGTTTAAGGTAAATATCTGATTTCTGCTAACTAGATGATCTGTGTATATCTACATTGTGAAATTTGGCGCGAGTTTGCGGGTATATTGCATAACGTTACATAACTTGTGATGGGAGAAAAGCTTTTCAAAGCTTTGAATCTATTGAACCAATTGCTTCGCAAAATGATTCACTGTTTGGAAGCGTTTGAATCACCACATGCTGGTGACGCCTGCTTCAGAACAATGTAAATGCAATAAAACTTCAGGCCAAACACGCATAAAAACAGCCCATTGCAAATGTTTTATGGAAAATATAATCTATCACCTGCAATTAACTAATCATTTAATACCATTAAATATATTTTTTCAGTACTCTTTCCACCCCTGACTAGTATGCTACTCTTACTACTTATACCATCTTTCTATGGCAGAAATGGTAAGACTACGAGAGTATGCTAGTATGCCGTTCTGAATTCAGTGAATCTTGTTATTGATCGGTGTGTTTGACTTCATAGGTGTGTATTGATAGGTGTGTTTACAGCTTCAAGTCGAACACACCAATGAGTCATCGAATCATTAGCTGTCCTTGTTGTGAACTAGTTTTACATGAATGATCCTCTCATTTTAAAGGGTTAGTTCACCCAAAAATGTCAAAAATTCTGTCATTTATTATTCACCCTCATGCCGTTCCACACCCGTAAGACCTTCGTTAATCTTTGAAACACAAATTAAGATATTTTTGTTCGATGGCTCAGTGAAGTCCGATGGCTCAGTTGCTAGCAATGACATTTTCTCTCTCAAGATCCATTAATATACTAAAAACATATTTAAATCAGTTCATGTGAGTACAGTGGTTCAATATTAATATTATAAAGCGACGAGAATATTTTTGGTGGTCCAAAAAAACAAAATAACAACTTATATAATGATGGCTGACTTCAAAACACTGCTTCAGGAAGCTTCGGAGCATTATGAAATGAATCTTTTGTGTCGAATCAGCGGTTCGGAGCGCCAAAGTCACATGATTTCAGCGTTTTGGCGGTTTGACACACGAACCGAATCATGATTCGACACAAAAGATTCATAACGCTATGAAGCTTAATGAAGCAGTGTTTTTAAATCTTGTTTTTTGGCGCACCAAAAATATTCTCGTCGCTTTATAATATTAATATTGAACCACTGTACTCACATGAACTGATTTAAATATGTTTTTAGTACAGTAATGGATCTTGAGAGAGGAAATGTCATTGCTGCTGGCTATGCAGGCCTCACTGAGCCATCGGATTTCATCTAAAATATCTTCATTTGTGTTCCGAAGACGAACGAAGGTCTTACGGGTGTGGAACGGCATGAGGGTGAGTAATTAATGACAATATTTTCATTTTTGGGTGAACTAATCCTTTAATGGTTGTGAAGAGATGTTTGAAATAAAATGTTCCTTACTTCCTTCCCTTTGCTTACACTATTGTCAGTCAGTCTCTCATGTAACGATTATAAAAATAGAATGATTCGTTGTGTTAATGGCTTAGTACTAATGTTCTGTATTAATGTTCTTCTGCTTCTATTAATGTGACTATGTGTTAATGGTTTAGTGCCTGTTTGTGACTGGGTTAATGTCACTCACCATTCGTATGAGACCATTAATTGTTTCGTACAGTCACAGGTCACATTTATAAACTGATTCAGACTTGTGTGTGATATAATTTTAACATCAGTCATTAGCAGTTTTAATAAAACAATTAGCAGTTATCAGAATTATTCTCTTTAGAGTCAGATGGGAATCATGGGATGCTATTAACTGCTTTAGTCAGAAAATGGGCAAAAAATATTTAAGTTCATTATGAAAAGCCCTCAGACTGGGTATCAAGTCATTTAGCTTTAATCACAATAGTTGATGTCACCATTTTAATTTTGTAATCTACGAAGTCGTTAATTTAATTTGTTAATTTGACCAGGTTGGTCATTATTTGCAGAATTGTCCTGTATGCACTTTGTTCTTCTTTTGTTTCTCTTCTTTTCTTTTCCTTTACTAGCATCCACATAACAATCAGTCACTTCAAAATTGACTTTCTGCTTGTTTTATACATATTTCATTACAATGTGGATCCCATTATTCACCACACAGCTGACAGTTACCCATCATTCTCATGCCCCACGACATCACCTCCATCAGTGCAGGCTGGGGTATAATTGCCTAAAATGGGCTCATCTCTTGATAGCGTCTACTAGTTGGCCAGAGATGAAGATATATTAGATACCCGTAACAAGTATAAAAGCCCATCAGTTTAAACTGGCAGCTCTTATCGCCCTGTTGAAAGATAGTATTTTCTTATTTTGGACTGAACCTGTGCAATAGTTAGCATTTTCAAACATAAGGAGGACAAAAGGATGTATTAAAGAAATAATCTGATAGATTATATAAAAATTACATTCATGGAGGCCCTGGTTTTGTGTTCTACTAGAGCTGCATTTGTTACAGCCACACACCATGAAATGAACTATTTCACAACATGGATTGTGTTCATTTATTACGCTATGTGTATTTATGTTCTCAACTAACACATGCACAGACACACACATGTCCTTAAGCCCACAGTCACTTCACTAATGAGCCTGTTTAACATCTGTATGTGACTAATTAATTACCCTCCTTAACTCATGGCTAAACCCTCACTCCTGTGCTTAAACTGACCTAAATTCCCCCCATGTGCTAATTAAGGTTCTGATCTAAACTGTAGTCCCTCACAGGAGATGCTGAGTGTTGATGAGGGCATGTCTGTTAATTTATGAATGTTCTTCATTATAGCCATCAACTCACATCAGTATGACAACCAGCTTACCCTAAATTTAAATTATAAGTCTTTCCTGGAGCCAAACAACTGTTTTGTTTGCTCATTGTTCTGCTCAGAATATGCAGATATATTTTGGACCATACAGTTTTCCGCAGACTTAATCTCTAAGGGCACAGAGTTGTCATGAAAAAAGTTTTGACAGTAAACTATTGTGTGTTAAAGTTGACGTCAAAATATTAAAGGGATAGTTTGACCAAAAACTAAAATTCTGATAGCATTTGCTCAACCTCACTTCAGTCCAAACCTGAATGATTTTCTTTCCTATGTTAAGGCCAATGGGGGAAGCCCCGTCCATGACTGGTGAGGGAATCTGCTCTGTTAGCTTAGCTCCTCCCCTGAGTGAGCTGTACACAGTCCGCCATGTTTATCCAAAGTCCTTTTAAGACAAGTCATTTCACTCGGCGGCCATCTTTGAAACGCCTCTCGGGCATCTTGGGCATCATGCAATCTCTTTGAATGGGGAAACATCAATCAATATAAATTTCATTCTCATAAATTTAGTTTCTAAACGCTCGAATCATGACAAAAAAAACTATTTTTCAGGTTGGATCAAGCTAATGCGCATGCGCAGACCTAAATGCGCGTCTCTTCGGAGGCACGCGTCTGACTGTTTCTATAGAAACCGGTGATTCTAACTATGATTCTAACGGCCGCTGAAGTGACGCGATGACTTTACCAGTCGGCGATTGGCTCTTATTTAGAAGGCGGGACTTATTCCGCCATATTGCGCGTTACACTTTCTCCCATTCAAAACAATACGAGTGACACGTCTTGTGTTATTCTATAGTCTTTGGTCTATCTCCTCACCATAGCATTTAACAACAGAGCTCAAGTATGAAATATATTATTATTAAAGCTACTAAAGTTATTTAATCAAGAGCAGTGAGTGATTTTCTGATTTTCTTTTGTTGTTTGGTTCATATTAACAGCATATACAGTGGTAGGTATATTATGCTGCTTTCACTTTAATACACGGATCTAATATACACATGCAATTTCTTTCCCTGCTGTTTACATTCATAGACATAACCGACTGTGTCTGTGAACTTGGTGTGTTTTTGTCATAAGCTTGTGTGTATTTGACAGTTTAAGTGCAATAAGACGTGAAAGAGAAATCAGTTTAATACTCACAGGACGTGTCATCTGACAGGCAGCTTTCTGTGCATGAACTTTGGATGTGTGTGCTCAGAAAACTATAAGAACTTTAAACTGTTATGGCTTTAAAACTCATGCAAATAATAACTCTCAGGATGACGAAGCACTGCAGTGTCAAAGCTTGGCCGCTATAGAAATGATAATCAAAACCAAATATGTTTTGTTAGTCTTTGGCAGAGTATTTAAGGCATTAACTGTACAGGCTCCGCCCTCTTCTGGAAATTAGGATGAGGAGCAGCAGCTCATTTACATTTAAAGATACATGCACGAAAACAGCATGCTTTTCCTTCCACTCAAAAATTGGCATTTACAACATGGTATAATAAATGATCTGTGCTGTATTTTGAGCTGAAACTTCACAGACACATTCTGTAACAAGTGGGTAAATCCTTTAAGATCATTACAAATCACACTGCGACGTGGATCCATTGAACTCGGGCACGACATGCATGTAAACTGTATGATGATGAAACCTATTGACTCGTAGGCTACGATGCAAGTTTCTATAGAAGAATAAAACGTCATCAGCATGCGCTAGTGGTTAACAAAAATACCATGTTGAATCACACTTTGGCAGTTGTAGTTTTTATGCGTGCTGAAAATAAAAAAGAAACGACGAAAGAAGAAGGGTAAAGAGCTTGAGGTAAGCAGTTTTAAGTTTTAGAGCCATGTCGCTTTGATTTCATGTCGCATTTTTATTGGCTGGTCAGTAGACGTGGGTTGTAGCAGCAAGCACACTGTGCGTTGATCATGCTGAATTTCTGACACTGTCAGAAAAGTATCATAGGCTATCTTTGGTCGCAAGACAGAGAAAAAGGCTGTCTTTGAACCTCTCTGACTGTACGACATAGGACCACCGATTAAGAGCCACAATCACAGAAATCGCCACGATTGTTTCACGATAGCAATCTTTTGTCTGGGACAGCCAAAAATCGTGCAGTGTACCCAGGGCTTAAGACAACTTTTATTTCCCTTCGCACACAGAAACAACTCGGAAAACGATTCCAACATCTTGGGTATATATACACCTAAAAAATAACAAATAAATAAGGATTTGCATTTCACATGTTGGCAAATCAAATCGCCAAGTCACAAGTTGCTAAACAAAGGTGTGCAAATGCCTAAAGTGCAGGGGAATATATATTCAAAACATAAGCCACAAATAGTTAAATTAGATAACCCTGAGTGATCAATACATAAAATAAATATAAAGAAATTATTAAAATAATGAAAGTATAGCCAGAATTGCCAACTCTGTATTTTTATCTGCAGAGACAACAATAAACGCTAAACTGGAGTGGCAATCTTTTTAGCTAAACGTAATCACAGCATCGAAAAATCAGAATTGTCGGCTGAAACGTTTTGAAATCACTACTTGAACGAAAAACCAAATCCTACCTGATGGAAAGAAAAAGAAAAATCCAGTCTTTCACTTAGCCTGTGTCCGTTTGAGTCTTTTCAAATTGTGTGCGAGGAAAACCAACTTGTTAACGTTGGCAGGCAGAAGTGTGCTCCTGGTTTTACTGATGATAAATCCATCCTTTCTGATGGTGTAAGGTAGATGGGATGCTGTGGATCCTTTTTGCGGCTCTGGACAGCTTTGGGTATCTCTCCTCGTTCTTTTTCCACCATTGCAGCGGTCCTGTATTGCTTTTTGTGGTGTCCTTTAAATAAGCCCTCATCTCACTGTCCTCTGACTGTTGCTCCTCTTCATCACTGGACAACAGCATCGACACCACTCTCTTTGTTTTGAAGGGCCTGCAGGTCACACTCTTCCACCAAGTCATTGTCCTCGCCTACCTCCTGTACAGGCCTGTCAGCTAGACTCTCAGCCAGATTTTCCACTACAGTATACGCCTCATTCCTTTGCTCATCCGTGAAAAAAGAAAGTTTATGCTCAGCGACATTCTGTTCTCTTTGTTTTTCTGCAAGTGCTGTGGTGGCCTTTGCCTTTTTTTTGAAGTGTGAAACAAGGCGCAGCAGCAACAGTGCGACACACGGGATCTTTCTTGAATGCGCTGTTTATGCACAATTGTAGTGTTTGCCCTGCGCAGCGGACTCCCTTTACAGTTCCCCACGATGGGTCCTGGGCCAGTTGATTGGTGCATGCAACCATATTTGTTGTATTGTCATGGACAACAGAAACTATTTTAGTACCTGGAATGTCCCAATCAGAAATGACCTCTTTCAGTGTTTGTGTAATGTGTTCTGCTGTATGACTTTCCTCCATTTTTTTTGTTTCTAACACAAAATTTTCCAGTCACCAGTCTTCAGTAATAAAGTGGGCGATAGCTGTCAGATATGCCTCCATTTGCAGTGAGGTCCAAATATCTGTGGTGAGGCTGATTGCTTCGCAATGGTTTATTAACCTGGAAACCTCCGCCCGTATGGATGTGTATTTCGCATCCACCGCATGCATAACTCTTTTGGGAATGGTGTATCCTGGCTCAAGTGTGCGCATTAATTCTTTAAAACCTTCGCCTTCCACAATGTTCACTGACCTCATGTCAAACGCAACAAACTCTGCAATTTTGTCTGTGATTTCTCTTTTCCTCTTCTCGGACAGTGGCGGTCTCAAATCTAACTTTTTTTGAGTGAGCTTTGGCGCTGCTCCAGAACTACTAGATGATGAACTGTGGTCATCAATCTGATACTTGGGGTGGATCTAGAGAGAGAAATATATATCTTATAAGTTCCAACGTCGTATGCTGTTCGTAAATTAATTAATAGAGCCATATTATAAATAAAAGAATGGACAGTCCTGTGCTTGCCCAGAATCTTATTGGTAAGAAACTTACCCGTTTTAAGTGTAAGGCCATGTTCGATGTTGTTGAGTGGTAGGACAACAGCTGTAGGCACAATTTGCATCTCACTTTTGTTGCATCACCTTTTACCTTTTCAAAGTGCATCCACACTGTAGATTTTCTTACGCCAGCCATTGTTAATGATTTAAATCCCTGCCACCAAGATGGTCCTCTGTTGGTCACGAATCAAGGAAAGTGTTGGATTTATTCACACACGTTAAAAATATTTATTAAAAGCTTCTTTCCTTTCACATTTTCATTTACAGCATTATCATAATAGGCTGTATATTAGCTTACTGGGAGAAAACCGCTAGTTCTATGTGGAATCAGACATTGAAGCACCCCCATATAGCCAAAATGGCATGATCCTCATTTTATAACACCTCTGCGAAGATTCGACTGTGAGATTGGTAGCCTAATCAGGCTCCTCCTATCGAAGCGTCGAATCGTCGACTATTTAGGGTCACCCCTACTCAATACTATAAAAAAAAGACCAGTATTAGCCTTTAGATGGTGACCAGTGGCTTTTTTAAAGGTGCCGTAGAACGTCTTTTAAAAGATGTAATATAAGTCTAAGGTGTCCCCTGAATGTGTTTGTGAAGTTTCATCTCAAAATACCCCATAGATTTTTTTTTATTCATTTCTTTAATTGCCTATTTTGGGGCATCATTAAATATGCGCCGATTCAGGCTGCGCAGCCCCTTTAAATCTCGTGCTCCCTTCCCCCGGAGCTCGCGCTTGCCTTAAACAGGATAAACAAAGTTCACACAGCTAATATAACCCTCAAAATGGATCTTTACAAATGTTCGTCATGCAGCATGTCTGTCTAATCACTTAAGTATAGTATTTATTTGGATGTTTACATTTGATTCTGAATGAGTTTGATAGTATGCTCCGTGGCTAAAGCTAGCATTACACACTGATGTAGAGATTTATAAAGAATGAAGTTGTGTTTATGGATTATACAGACTGCAAGTGTTTAAAAAATGAAAATAACGACAGTCTTGTCTCTGTGAACACAGTAATAAACGATGATAACTTTAACCACATTTAACAGTACATTAGCAACATGCTAACCAAACATTTAGAAAGACAATTTACAAATATCACAAAAAATATTATGATATCATGGATCATGTCAGTTATTATTGCTCCATCTGCCATTTTTCGCTATTGTTCTTGCTTGCTTACCTAGTCTGATGATTCAGCTGTGCACAGATCCAGCCGTTAATACTGGCTGCCCTTGTCTAATGCCTTGAACATGGGCTGGCATATGCAAATATTGGGGGCGTACAGATTCGCCTGTTCTTCTGAGGTCTTTTAAACAAATGAGATTTACACAAGTAGGAGAAAACAATGGTGTTTGACACTCAATGTATGTCATTTCCATGTTCTGAACTCTTGTTATTTAACTATGCCAAGATAAATTCAATTTTTAATTCTAGAGCACCTTTAAGCGCCAAAACAAAAAACAAAAAACAAAAAAACAATTACACCATATAAGATTCATAAAAGTAGCTCACGTGACAATGTGTTCTGTTCTGAGGGAATAAATAATGATAGAATTTTTATTTTTGGGTGAACTATTCCTTTTCTTCTTGTAGTGCACAGACTTTTTTGGAATACTTTTGGGATTAATTTAAGATATTTTATGGTCCTTTTGTGTCCTTTTTGAAGCATGAAAGCTCCCCGTTAATTTTAATTGCATGGGAAAAACTCATCCAGTACCAGTATTGTGTTCCATGGAACAAGATAGTATGGATTTGGAACGAGGTTGAGTAAGAACGCACAGTTCACACAGAAAGGATTTTTGCATTCTACTGCATTGCTTTTCTATTGTTTTTCTATGTAAACTGCCCCCTAAATGATTTATGATCCAATAATGATTTTTTTTTTTTTTTTTTTGCCAAACTATTTCTTTGTACTGAGAATTCTTTTACAAAGATGCTTGATTTTAAATCTGTTCAAATTGGACAAATTGTCTGATTGGACCAGCTCTGTTTAACAAATGTGGGACATGGAAGTTCCATTAGTGAAGAAGCATCAAATTAAAAGTAAAATGGCCCCCAAATGGTGACAGTGTTTTTTGGTGCACTATCCCTTTATCTCTTTATTTTTTATTTTTTTGCAAAGATTCTTGGTTATAAATCTGTTCAAATTGGATGGTTGATGGACCAGCTCTGTTTGTGGAATGTGGGACATGGCAGAAATAACTTGCTGTCTGTAAATTGTGTGGAGATTATCGTCATCTGCACATCGACACAGTTCTGCTTTCAAAGCTGCTAATCTACATCATATTGACACAGCAGCCCACATATCCTACTGGCTGCATTAAACATTTAGAGGTGTGTTGCTCATTATGTGTGTAAGAGGTAGAAGAGTGAGAGGCTGATTCATCCAACAGTCACATCTGATGGCAAGCTCATCACCGGGAGACGATTAATATCTCCCATGCCGCTCTGTCTGCTTAAAAATGCAAGGCGGGGGAACGCTCTGCTAAGTTCGTTATACAACAAAGCGTGTCATCCAGTCTGTGCCGCATGCACTTCCGTGTGCACGCAGATTTTCAAAAAATGTAAGATCTACATACACGTACATCTCCTGTCAAACTCACCAGCAGTTAATCTTTGAGTGTTGTCTTTTTGATAACACACTGCCTTTCATTATTATTTGTGATTGCACAAGAAAGAGAAGGAGAGGTAGGCAGACTAGAATATTTTTTCCATATCATCCTGTATTCTCCTTCATTTGTTTTATGTTTGTTCGCTGTGTAAATTGTTTTGAATAGGAGGGTTTGGTAGAGAAGTGCTTTTTGGTATTTTGCCTGCAGGTAGGCATGAGGTTTACTGTACAGTGTCAAGAGTGTTATGTTCTATGGATCTCAAAGAGGAGAGTATAAATTTACCAGCACAACCTACTTTTATTTCAAGAGCCTTGTTTGTCAGATCAAGTGAAGTGGTTCTCAACTAGTGGGTCGTGACTGATTCTGTCACAGATGTGTTCTTATAGGATGAGAGGGCCATAGCTGTGGCTGGGAGCTCCAAAAGGGGGCCTGCTCTCCCTTTGGAGATCTCCAGGCTGAAGCTGTATCTACTTGGATAAGGTCGCAGACAGAAGGAAAAAACAGTGATATGCAGCTAGCCATATACTGTAATGACGCATAGTTAGGATGGGAAAAAATGGGCTTATCAACATTTAAACGGGCAGAGAAAATGCTTTCCATATCTTTTCATTATCAGTCTGCTAAGTATTATTAAACTCAATGCTAATCATCAATATAATATTAATATTGATTAATTCATATCTAATATTTTTTGTATCTTTAATTTTTATTTATTTTTCCAAGTGTGATTTCATTTCTACTTAGAAATAAGCATTGTAGTTATTAGATCATTAGACATGACATCATTAGGTGTCTTGGAAGCCTGTCTGAAATGTCTTTCATAAAAAAATTGCTGTCTATTAAGTCATTGGCTGACTGGGCAGCAGGGCAGGTGCCTTCGCTCTTGGACACAGCCAGTGATTTTATTACTTTCTGCAGGTCATAAACAAAGCCCCCATCAAGGGCCCTCCATAATCCAGCTACTTACATTCCTGGACATTTAGCATCACTTCAACACACCACTGACCTGCCTCTAAAGCTATTAATATTTTCCTCTCTTTCTGGTCTGTTCATGCAGTTGCTGATGTATAGCCAGCCAGTGTGGTGAGCAGCATGATTTGCTGATAACAGCAAGGCCATTTGATGCCTTTAAAGCTGTGAATCTTGAAACACACAGTCTTATTATGCTGGCAGATATTTGTGGCTATAGAAACTGAATCAATACAAGGCCTCATATCACCCTCTTCTCTCCCATTTATCCTGCCACAGAGAATGCGTGGAAGAGCATTTTGTGTCTTCACCTCCCTTTAGAGTGGGAAACGTATCATCCTTTCCATGCCTGGGGGTAGACAGCGTGAAGATGTTTCTGGGGGGACGGTAGAAACACAATAAAAATCTCTAGAGGGGAGGAGTAGATGTTCCTACAGGTGCATTCATTGACAAGCTTTTTGTTTGCAGTTTATTCTAGAGCTGGAGAGGCAAGGGGCTGAATTCAAGAAAAGTCTTCTTAAGAAATAAGTTAAATTAAGTTAAAAGTGAAATTCTTGAATTTTTTTTTTTTTTTAAACAAAGCTCTCAGAAATGTTCTTAAAGCTGCCGTCCGTAAGTTTTGCCTCTTTGTCGCCATCTCTGTTTGAAACAAGCAATTGCAGTTATTTGCATAATTATCTTCTTTTCCATGGGTTGTGCATCGGCATGGCTCATCAGCGCAGATGAATCTAATGTTTTGAGTTGTATGTGTATGGAAAGCAGCTTTAAGCACATCTTAATTTTTTTTTTTTTTTTTTTTTTTTTTAAATACATGCTTTGGTGTTATTTGATTGAAAGGCGGGTATTGCAAAAAGACTTGCTAAAATCCACAAGCTCCGAGACCCCCCTCTTATGGAGCTATCGTCTCCCAAAGATGAAAGTTTGATAGGCTATATCTCGTGGACATATTTATATATATATATATATTCAGCCAGCCATATGTATTTATACTTAGAATGTTTTATAACTTTATTTAACATATGCCTCCATGTTTAATTTGCGAACATTAATTTTGAAATGTAAATCAACAACACTTGCTGGAAGTGAAACTCGGCCCCATTTTTGTACCGCCCACTTTTGGAGATCTTCTGTCTGCAGCTATATCTACTTGCTTTCTGCGCTGCCTGCAGATTACTGTTGTTTTCATAATAAGCACAAAAACTTGATGGGAGTTAATCACTCAGTGTTGTGTTTTTAATGCGCCATGTCAAGTTAAAATAGTTATTTTAAAAGAACCTGTCTCAGGATGTAACGGTCTTTCCCATTCATTTGTGCTCTGTCTTTCTTGCGCTCTTTCGAAGTGGGTGAATGGGTCCTGACTCTTTGTGTTTTGCCTCGCTAGTTGTAGCTAGAGTGAACACATCATGAATATGCGTTCACTCTATTGATCACTGTTTTTATGATTGATCAGTGTCACTTCAGAGTACTCGTCCAAGTTCCTGGTATTAGTGATGTATTATAGCTAGTGTTATGTTGTAATGCTTGTTATTTGAAACAAACCAATAAATTCATTAAATATTTTATCTTTGGGGATTTAAGACAGCCATCTCTCTTTCTTCAGTTTTTCTTCAAATCAACCTCTTGTTCACTTTCTCTCCTCCATCATGAGTATATATGCCCCATACTGCTGATTGGCTACAAGTGTGCAGTGGTGCTTGGTCCAATCCACTTTCAACAGTGTTTCTTAGAAATTGTTTTCTGCACTTTTAAGAACATTCTTAAGAAAAGTTTTTTTGGGAAAACAAAATATTCATATCTTTTTTTCCCTAAGTTAGAAAATAAAAATAAAATAAGAATGTTTCATGATTCCGGCCCCAGATGCCCAAGCCCAAAAACCAGCAATCTAACATGTGTCTGAGGTGTGAAGCAGGGTGGGGCCGAGAGCCGTGGGAGTGGAGCGAGGCCACAGTGTCTCTCTTCAAGTCTCTTCATCCATCCGTCTGTCTGTCAGTCTGTCCGTCTATTCATTCATCCATTCATCCGTCTATCTCCATCCATCCGTTCGTCCGTCTGTCTCCGTCCGTCCGTCTATCTCCATCCGTCCGTCGGTCTGCTTGTCATGTCTGATGGAGAGATGTACAGTATATGGGAGACAAAAGTGTGAATGTCAGTCGCAGGGCTGCATTTCAGCTCTAGCGCTCTATTGATCAAACACACTCACTGCTCTGAAGGTCCTTGACTGAACACATAGCATCTGGAAATGTTATTGCCTGCATAATTTTTCACCTTTCTCCCCTTTCCCTGGGAACTTTTTTTGTGCATTTCACATTTCAAACAGCAACATGAAACTGTGGATTAAGACTGTTGAGACTGCATATGCACGCTAACTTCTAAATGCTTTCTTTCTTTAAAATTAGATAACTGTGGATTCTTCTGCACTTTATAGTTTATCTCCAAAAGCGCCTTGTTATGAAAAAAGCTGCTTTAAAGATAAATGGATAATGGGCAGAACTCAGAAGAATGTTTGCGTGTGTCACTTTCTGGCTCTCTGTGACCTTTTCCTTGGTGTTGAGAAAAAGTGGAACTCTGGAAGACAGTTGCCCTTTTAAATTAGGTTCTCTGTTAAAATTCTTCTGTAGAATATAAAGAGAAATTTATGTGAATGTGCAGGTCGCATTTTTCCCATAGTGGCAGTGGATGGGTATTGTTTTAAAAAGCTAAAATAATATCATAAAATTAATCAGTGTGACTCGTTTTTTAAAGCTGTACAATAGGTTTTGGTGAGGAACAAGACATAAGTTAGGGACATTTCAAGTCCACATGTAATGGAAATTAATTCTATCTATCTTCTAAATGCATGTTATTGGTCTGACTGTGAACAATTCATCCGTGCATATCTCATTTAAAAAAAAAAAAAATAATTGTGTCAAACTACTTCTCTCTGGTGGTGTATGCCAAACTTCTCCAATCATTTATTATGCTTAAACCCTGTCCCTTTCTTTTAATTGACTAGTCTCACATTCAGATCTGCCTCCATCCAATCAACATGGATGGATTTAAAAAAAAAATTCTTTTTTGATAATCTGGGATCCGGGTAAACTCGGGTATACATGAAAACATTGAAGATAAGGTCTGTTGCCACAAATAATTATACAGCAAAAACCTTGCTGTCCATCATGATTCTCTTCTTGTTCTCTTTAATGTTGTTCTGTTGTTTGGGAAAGAGCAACTGGGACGTTCCTCAAAATGTAGGCAGAAGAAACAGGTTTGGTGTCTCTGTGAGCATGATGGTGAAGCCCAAGATGGGGCCGACATAAGTGACAGCAGCATAGAAAGGAAATGGTGAGAGTTAGCACGACTCAGATAAAGCTGTTAGATAGCATCTGTGACCCATGATTGGGGTTCGATTCTGTGTCTTTATGGATGGCAGGCTTAGGAAAGTATGATTGGATGTGTTTGTCAATAGCGGTTAGCGCAAGGCAGACAAAAGACAATCAATACGTAACATATGCTAGCCGTTCTGGAGATAAGACGACTTACAACCATTTGGCAGGAAGGGAAAACATCAATATCAGCTTTTCAGAATAAAAATTAGAAAATAAATTCTCAGTTGACAAAATAAAACTAACCAATTTGTTTTAGGTAGGTTTGACAGCAAATGGGATCCTGGAGGGAAAAAAAATTGGAAGTAGAACTACGAGTAAAAGGCTAATAAAACAATAATGAGCAAAAGGAAATGCAGAGTTAGAATTTGATGAGCCTGTTGCTGAAGATGGATATGTGAGGATTTAGCAGACAGTGAAATCGTTTCGAGAAGACAGAGAGTGTCCTTGGCTCAGGGTCACAGCCAAAGGATGAACCAGGTGTCGTGGACTGTTATTTAGCTCAAGGCCTTGTGACCACCTCATGCTGTTAGCACATGACGAGATACGGTTGTAAAATCAATACACTCTGGAAAAGTCACATCGTGCCAATATGCTGCACAATGTCCCTTCTCTGACATTCTTCTTTAAAAATCCATAAGAAGCACATTGCCATTATGTTGACCTGACCTTTTGTAATGGGTGGGCTATTGATAGTAGTGAATGAATTGGATCAGGTAAAGAAGTGGTTGGTTATCCAAATAACAAAATGATGTAATGTGATACATTGTGATTACTCAAACTAAGCCTGTTTCTCTCCTTTAGCCGGCGCTTGTTCATCCAAATTGACTTAAGGTACACTTATTACAGGGATAGTCCTTGTGGAGCAACCTGAGGTTAAATGTCTTGCTCGAGGGTGCACTGGCTCATAGATCATCTTGTGTGGGGTTCAGACTCTTTGGTTTCCAACCAACTGTAACAAATACAAAGTTGTGTCATGAAACTCTAGGAGGTGCAAGCTAACAGGTCCTAAACTCAACCTGTTTGCAATCACATAATTCTCTATAGGGAACAGCTAATTGGTTTCTGCTGCAATGAGCTCAGATGCTCAACCTTCAAATAGTTGGTTAACATTTGCTGTAGCAGTGCAGTGCGCTTTCAGAAACTCTCCACCTTCCCCTGCTCCACCTGTGTTGATCTGCTATGGGTAATGTATGCTGTATGTATACTATATTGTACAGCAGCAGCATGTCTTAGGGGCCATTCACACAGAATGAGTTTTTCCATTCCACTACGCTATCTTTCCATTGTTTTACAATGTAAGCACGCGCTAGACGGATGTCTTTAACCGTTGTGCTTAGGTCTTTTTTGCAGCATCTTTTGCAGAGTCTCGTGCACAACACCGCATTATAAAAACGTGACATTCAAGTTAAACGAAGTTCAACTTTTAAAAAACACGTCTCTAGACCTTGCTCTTTTTTAAATTCCTTTGACCAGAGTTTTTACGTTTTCAACAGCAAAAACTCGTTCTCTGTGAACTGGCCTTACTTGCTCACAGCAGCGTCTTGTATGTATTGGCAGTAGCAAGTCCTGTACTTGCTCTGCAGCAGCAATAACCATCAGCAGCAGCAGCGTAGCAGATCTATTCTGCCAAGACCAAATATATCAACATTGTCATACCCATGACCATGCCAGACACTCAGAGAGTTGCCATGATAGAACTGAAGTTAGTAGAGTACCCATATGAAGATTTTGGATCTGTATTTTGGACAGAACAATTTCTTATTATCAATACTGAAAACAGTTGTGCTGCTTAATATTTTTGTGAAAATCTTTTTTTTCCCCCCAGGATTATTTGACTTGAAAGTTCAAAAGAACAGCATTTATTTTAAATAGAAACATTTTGTAACATTATAAATGTTTTTACTGTCACTTTTGATTAATTTAATACTTCGTTGCTAAATAAAAGTATTCATTTCTTTTTAAAAAGATTACTGAATGTGGCTTTTCTGCTGCAGCATTTTGAAACTTCACATTTGAAAATAACTTAAATCAGTGGAAACTACTGTACAAGGCAGCCAAAAAAATTAAAAAAACAACTTCTGTTGCTTAATCTCTTCTTTGAATAAATGTTTCTAACCTTTCACTTAATGTTTTTGTTTCTTTGAGTCTTTTTACATGTGTGTTATCTATAAGACTTTAAACACAACTGCAGTGAAGGCTTTCTCTTCTGAAGAGCAGTCTTTGAGTGCATTTATAAGGAATTGTCCCACTTCTCTCTTATAATATTGTCTACTTTGATTAGGAATTCCTTTGATTAGGTTTTTTTTTTTTTTAAAGAGCTTCTGTTGCAAAGTCACTTAACTGTTTGGTTCCTCTTTTGCTGAAAAGGAGGGTTGTCTTTAAAACCTGAGGACTAACAGTAGTTATGCTGCCTTTACGTGCTATCGGAATTATTATAAATATGAATTTCCTTGGTAAAAATTGCACATGAATGCCCTCTGATGTCATGTTTACCACTGGAAAGTAATCTCGTAATCACGACTTCTGAAGTGGGAATTATGAAATATAGTTTTCTTATATCTCCCTGCATTTATCCGGTGATGATTTTATATAGTGTTACTTCAGTGAAATATGATGCATGAAAAAAATATTTAATATATTTGATTATTTTTCTTTCTTTTTTTTTTACAATCAATTATTTTGTTATTCTTTTTTCTTTTCTTTCTTTTTTTCAGGGAGCCATTGCTTCCATTCTCTCCTGAGAAAACACCAATGATGTGTGAATCACAAAGGCTGGCAGGTCTAAAACAATTGCAGATAGAGTGGATTTGATGATTAGGCTTTTTCAGATGTTGGTCCTCGGCAATTAATTGTTCTGATTACTCAAGTAAAAACCACAGGTCAGCAATTCAATGGAATTAGCTATAGAGCATTTAGGTAGCTTAATGAAATAATGAACAGACTTGTTAGCTTTTTTTAATGATGTTAAACCATTGTCTAAAGAATATAATAATCTTTTCTTGTAATTATAGATTACCACATTGTAGTGACAAATTTATATTCAAGCCTACTTATGTCAAAAAATATGCTATACTTAATTTATTGAATTTATTATTTTTTTAATTCAGTAAATGAAATCCCCCTCAGCTACTTTAGATATGCCCTAGCAGCAAGGGGTTTCAGGTGTGTGTCTGTGTAATAAATATTCCAGATGTTTTGATGATGCTTGAAGATGCTTGTTAATACAAATTATCCAGTTGTTGCAAATATCCAATTAAAAGAGAAGACAACACATGCTAGACTTTCACTTTGATTCTTTTGAGCTGACTGAGGCAGTATCATGAGGCAGAGCCATCAGCCGATGAGGGCAGAGGCTCTAGCCACTGGGCCACCCCCCTGTGCGTGGCCCTGGTCGTTACTTCTATCAAGTTGTCTTCCAAGTCATCATCCCTCGTCTCTTTGTCTGATCACCTGTATGTGTGCGTTCTGGAAATCTGTAAGTCAAACCCATTGTTACTATCAAGCAATCCTGCAATTCAAGTATCTCCCCATTGATGATCTTACCCATGGACCATTGGCTCAACATCTGGGGCCGTATTCGCAAAACGTTTTATCTTACCACTAAGAGTTCACCTAAATGGCAGTAAAAGTTTTTAGCTAAGAGTTTTCTCTTAAAACCTATTCACAAAGCTGCTGAGACCAACTTTTACTAAGGGATAGAGAGAAGTCTTAAGCTAAGAGTAAGGGCAGGGGTTGACCTCGTTGCTATGGACTATGTACACAATGATTGGCTGATGGGGGAGGAGTCTCTGTCAGCGATATAATCATAGAAATATGTTGCCATATTTAAATAAAGGTTTTAAAATACAAATGTTGCCATATTCAAATAAAGATTTTAAAATTAAAAATCTTGCCATTTTCAAGTAAAGGTTTTAAAATGTAGGCTAAGTGTCATTAATTAATTAAACTAGTATATGTTCAGCTAATTTTCAGCCTCTTACATGTCTGCATCTCGAGAGAATGCAGAATTCAAGCGACAAATGATGTTTTATAAACAAAGTTAGGGAGGTGCGCATTCAATCAGCTTGAGTGGAGTTATACTGTATATACACAGATGAGAGCTGACACACCTATAGTTTCCTCGATAGTTTTCTAAATCCCGCCACTACCCCGTTACTCACTCTTGGCTGGGGATATGGGGAGAACTCTGGATTTGCGCTAAATTCCAAGCTCGGAGCCCTCGATCCTCTTGGACCGCACGCCAAATATGCTTATTATATATTTTTTATTCTATTCAGTCGTTTGTTGTAAGTGTGAACGAGTGAAAACTACTGCCACAGGTAATCGGACATTGTTTTTTTTATTTATTTATTTATTAAATATTTATTTTTGCCGTTTTATGGTAGATTCAAATCTATAAATCAAAATATGTATTGCATTTATGAAGAAGGTTCAGCACCAAAGCCTCTATCGCTATTGCCTCAATAGTGTACAGTGTCTTTGGGTGGATTGCTGAGGTGGATTGGCAGCAACGGCCATTAGGATTGTTTGTGATTTGGTCTTAGTGACTTAGGAGTCCTCTTGACTACTCCTAACGCTTCACAGATTTAGCGCTAAATTGCTTTGTGAAATACTCTTAGAGCAAAAATTTAGGACTGACACGGCCATTATTTTTAAGAGTTTCTCCTCAATTGGCACGTTAGGAGCTACAAACCCAATTCCAAAAAAGTTGGGACACTGTACAAATTGTGAATAAAAACAGAATGCAATGATGTGGAAGTTTCAAATTTCAATATTTTATTCAGAATACAACATAGATGACATATCAAATGTTTAAACTGAGAAAATGTATCATTTTAAGGGAAAAATAAGTTGATTTTAAATTTCATGGCATCAACACATCTCAAAAAAGTTGGGACAAGGCCATGTTTACCACTGTGTGGCATCCCCTCTTCTTTTTATAACAGTCTGCAAACATCTGGGGACTGAGGAGACAAGTTGCTCAAGTTTAGGAATAGGAATGTTGTCCCATTCTTGTCTAATACAGGCTTCTAGTTGCTCAACTGTCTTAGGTCTTCTTTGTTGCATCTTCCTCTTTATGATGCGCCAAATGTTTTCTATGGGTGAAAGATCTGGACTGCAGGCTGGCCATTTCAGTACCTGGATCCTTCTTCTACGCAGCCATGATGTTGTAATTGATGCAGTATGTGGTCTGGCATTGTCATGTTGGAAAATGCAAGGACCCTTACGCACAGAGATTGTTCTAGATTCTCTGAATCTTTGGATGATATTATGCACTGTAGATGATGATAACTTCAAACTCTTTGCAATTTTTCTCTGAGAAACTCCTTTCTGATATTGCTCCACTATTTTTCGCCGGAGCATTGGGGGAATTGGTGATCCTCTGCCCATCTTGACTTCTGAGAGACACTGCCACTCTGAGAGGCTCTTTTTATACCCAATCATGTTGCCTATTGACCTAATAAGTTGCAAATTGGTTTTTTATATGTACATTTAACTTTTCTGGCCTCTTATTGCTACCTGTCCCAACTTTTTTGTCCCAACTTTGTAGCTCTCATGAAATCCAAAATGAGCCAATATTTGGCATGACATTTCAGAATGTCTCACTTTCAACATTTGATATGTTATCTATATTCTATTGTGAATAAAATATAAGTTTATGAGATTTGTAAATGATTGCATTCTTTTTTATTCACAATTTGTACAGTGTCCCAACTTTTTTGGAATCAGGTTTGTAATTTAAGCCTTAAGATGTTTTGTGAATATGACCCCAGATGCATATGGCACACTTAACTGGATTTTTGAAGTCATCATCTTGTTGGTTGAATTCTACAGAATGTCCAGGAGACATGTGCGTCACGTTCTTTAATGGTCCGCCTGGAAACAAATGCTGTGACGCCAAACCCTGTCCTGGAAGAAGAACGGCATTGTGTTTACAACACTGACAACGAGTGTAGGATTTTTAAACGTATGTGAAGTTCGCGGCTCCATCGTTGCAGTAAACTTGCACAACATTCTTCAATGAAAAATTTATTAGATGAACGCCGGTCTGTTATTGTTGGGGCATCGACTTTACATTTTTACACCCCTAAACATGACGTGGAACAAAAAGAACTGTGATTGGTGGCGTTACATGTCAGTCAAACGTCCCTTTGGGCGGTCCTTGGCCAGTGAAAGCTATAGTCAGTCATCAGACGTCAGTCTGAGTCAGAGACTACCTGTTGAAAGAACGTGTTCCTGCCAATTCACTAACAAAAAACTTGCATGTTTTATCTTACCCATCTCTCTACCATCACTGTGTCTGAGCCAGTACTAATGTAACTTGTGTGTGCTTATAGACAACATTGTGGTGGCTGTCAAGCTTGAAATCGGCAGTGGGATGTTGCCTAAGTGTTTGTCAGCCAAAAAATTTAGTAATTTGTCATCTTTGCTGAAGATGAGCTTATTGTCATTATGAATGCAGCTGTAGTTTGATAGTCTCATGGTGTTATAAGAACATTTTCTTACAAAGAAACTAGAAGCATAACTGGAAATATGAATCATTACAAAATAGTCTTGTTTAAAATGTCTAGATACTGGCAGCATAGCATGGGTCTCCAAGTCTGCTTCTTGACAGCACTCTAAAAATAATGTGTTGGCTCTACAAAAAAATAAAAAAATAGCAAAACAGTTTGCAACAGTTATGACAACTTTGAGTAAAATTACGTTTAACCAACAAGTTACATTTAGTTAGAGTAACTTAATTTGTAACATAAACACAAAGTTTATTCTACAAATTGTTGTTTACTCAAAAAAAAAAAAAAAGTCACTCAAACTATTTTAGTTCAAATCAACAGCTATCATAGCACATGCTGACATAACTTATTTAACGTATATTTAATGAAAAAGTAAGATATTACTTGTCACTGGCATTAGCACAGGCATGCTTATAGAGTCAATGTAGTGTTAAACTGCATATTCTTCAGCACAACGGTAACCACAAAAACAGCATTTAAACACTAACAGGCCTTTCCCTTAACTAAAAACAAATAAATTAACAATTTAAAAATGTATTCTCCTTATCCAGTCCTAGAGTGTATTGTACAGGAACAATCTGAACAGAACTGCTAACCAGTAGTCAAAAAAACTCTCAGATTTCACACATCTGGATGGAATAGACATTCATAAAGGTGTCAGGATGCCTTTGTAGATTGCAGTGAGTGTGCTGATGGAACGTGTTCGATGGTTCACGATCATGAGTGTTATTCTTCGGCGTGCTGTTAAACGGCCTGAATAGATGTAGTCTGATTACTGGTCATGGCAGTAAATGTAAAGCATGGCAAGACTGATCAATGTGCTTGATTCATTGAGCTGGCTCAGCAAAAATTCAGCACCGGTGACCAGATGCATGTGTGTGACACAGAGAGCAGATGTTCTTTATCCACATACCAGCACTGCTTTTAGAATGTGAACCACAGTAATGTTCTCTAATTCATTTAGTGTTCACTATTAAATTCAAGTGCAGTGGGACACAACAGAAGACACATTTTCATTGACTGAATGTGCAGTAGCTGTACGAGTCTTCCACATTACCCCATGGTTTAGTGTACAGCAATATTATAAATTAAGTTTTATAAAGGAGAAATATTTGCCCTCTGGAATTCTTCTAACCATATAAAACACACTATGGCATTCAGTTATATCAAATGCTTCAACTGAATCATTTGAAAGCTACAGATCACTACTGTGTGTGTGTGAAGGCATTAAATGCTGAAACAGATGTAATAGAAAAGGCCAAATATTATAAAATATATCAATTATTAGATAATAGCCTAGATAAATATTTTTGCACTTTTTACTTCCACATTTGAAATATCTGGGGCAACATTATCACTTACAGTAACATTTTTGCCTTGAGCACTTAATTTCTGATGCTGGTGGTAAGTGTAGGGATAGAAAATACTCTTTCTGATACAAATTGGAATGAAAGACAGATTTTTAAAAAGCTTTATCTCTTTTCTAGCAGCAGGTTTAAATTAAAACTATTAAACTCTAAACAACATCTTCATTCTCAGCGAACTTTTGTGCCGTAACTGAGTGAAGGTGATGCTTATAGGATTATAAGATTATGGAGGAGAGTTTTACTGGGAAAGCTGAAAAATGCAGATGAGGGTTATTAAAGGAGGAAATTTTTCTCTGCTTTGTTGTATTTGTGTTTTTGTTGAGCTGTGGAAATGTTTGTGATCTTTATGTACTGTATGATCAGCTACATTAAGGCTGAAAGCTGTTTGCCTTCTTGTACAGTATTGCCTTACTGAGCCGAACTGAAGTCAAATGCATTTATTTAGTAAAATGTAAAAGTGTAGAGCTACTGTCTAAAGAAAATCAGAATTATGTGACCATTTTCAACCTTTTTATCTCTGACTCTTTTTCATAATTGAAATCATGATGTTTCATCCCTCGTTGTCTTTTGTTCTCCGCAGTGAGCGTTGGCGTCTTTGCCTGTGTGTTGTCATTTTTCATCAGATTCAGGAGTGACTCAGTTGTCTCCTCGCAGGGGCAACACACTGACTAAAATTCAGCAGGCTACCAGCGGGGATGAGTGTTAAATCAAGCTCTAAACACGACTTTAGGCTCCAGTTCCGCTGATGGCAAAGAATTCCATTTCTCTTACTTGCATATTTCCTATTCTACTCAGAAAAGGAATGATAGGGAGAGAAGGAAATATCAAATGTCAGATTTTGCTTACACAAACTTGATAATATACAGGTGCTGGTCATATAATTAGAATATCATCAAAAAGTTGATTTATTTCACTAATTCCCTTCAAAAAGTGAAACTTGTATATTATATTCATTCATTACACACAGACTGATATATTTCATATGTTTATTTCTTTTAATTTTGATGATTATAACTGACAACTAAGGAAAATCCCAAATTCAGTATCTCAGAAAATTAGAATATTACTTAAGACCAATACAAAGAAAGGATTTTTGGAAATCTTGGCCAACTGAAAAGTATGAACATGAAAAGTATGAGCATGTACAATACTTAGTTGGGGCTCCTTTTGCCTGAATTACTGCAGCAATGTGGCGTGGCATGGAGTCGATCAGTCTGTTGCACTGCTCAGGTGTTATGAGAGCCCAGGTTGCTCTGATAGTGGCCTTCAGCTCTTCTGCATTGTTGGGTCTGGCATATCGCATCTTCCTCTTCACAATACCCCATAGATTTTCTATGGGGTTAAGGTCAGGCGAGTTTGCTGGCCAATTAAGAACAGGGATACCATGGTCCTTAAACCAGGTACTGGTAGCTTTGGCACTGTGCAGAAATGTAAATGTATTATATATATATATATATATTTTTTTTTTTATATACTACTGTTCAAAAGTTTGGGGTGGGTATGATTTTCTAATATTTTTGAAAGAAGTCTCTTAAGCTCACCATGACCATTTATTCGATAAAAAAAAAAAAAAAAAAAAGTTAAAATAATATTGTGGAATGTTAATACAATGAATTTTCAGCAGCCATTATTCCAATTGTCAGTGTCACATGATCCTTCAGAAATCATTCTGATTTGCTGATTTGGTGATCAACATTTCTCATTATCAGTGTTTTTAATGTATAATTTTGTGACTTTTTTTTTTTATGGATTTGCGACACTTTTTATGGATTCTTTGATAAATAGAAAGTTCAAAAGAACAGCATTTATTTGAAATAGAAATCTTGTAACACTATAAATCTTTACTGTCACTTTTGGTCAATTAATGCATCATTGCTGAATAAAAGTATTAATTTCTTTAAAAAAATCTTACTGACCCCAAACTTTTGAACGATAGTGTATGTTTAGCATGTCACTGAAGAAAGTCGAAATCAGACATTGTATCCGAACAAACCAGACAGTGATATTATATCAGAGTTTTATCACTATCACAGAAGGCTGTTCATTTAAAATCTCACACTTGCAGTGTAAACGTTATATAATATCTGTCTGTCTCGTATAAATTGGATCATTATTTAGGAAAGTTACAAAATGAGAGAAAAGCCTCTATGATTTTATGGACATTAACACCATATCAAACAGCTGACGCTCATATTTTCATTCCAGATTACACAGACAGACAGACAGACAGACAGACAGACAGACAGACAGACAGATAGATAGATAGATAGATAGATAGATAGATACATAGATAGATACATAGATACATAGATAGATACATAGATAAATACATAGATAGATACATAGATATATAGATAAATACATAGATAGATACATAGATACATAGATAGATACATAGATAGAATGATTGATTAGTTTGGTGCTGGTT
Source organism: Megalobrama amblycephala (assembly GCF_018812025.1). NCBI lineage: Eukaryota > Metazoa > Chordata > Actinopteri > Cypriniformes > Xenocyprididae > Megalobrama > Megalobrama amblycephala. The sequence goes on along the minus strand of NC_063048.1, from coordinate 33,393,556 downwards.
GACTTTTGGGAACCTTCCCTTTAGGTTGTGTGTGCATGTGTATTAGTGGGTGGATCGGTGAGTATGTGTGTGGAGTGTGGAGGTGAATGCTCCATGAATAAAGAGAGGTAATTTAGTTTCCTGCAGCGGTTATGTGCAGTCTGACCTTATCAGAGCAGCCTCTGTTTTTTCTGCTAAACCTGGTGAGTCACCAGCCACACACACACACACACACACACACACACACACACACACATAATCAGAAATTGAATGATATTGTCAGGGGAATGTGTCCTGTGGGAGAAGGAGGCGAGAGAGAGCAGTGGAAATGTTAATGCGGGTTTCACCTGCCCAAGCGAAGAGCTGCAGCCCCTCACCAAGCATCCATCAGATGCTCTCAGAAGCAGTTTAGGAGCCCAGTGAGAGCTAGAGAGATGTGGCCTCAGCTTGGGCAGGCGATTGATCACCTTTGTGGAATTACACCATCTCCAATGCGAAGTCAGCCCGAGGATTAATGAGCTGCTCTCTCTCCCTGAGGTAGAGCGGTTTCCAGTGATTGAAACACAGCTTTCATAGAAAGAGATGGCTGAGGACTCACAACTCACTTCTTAGATGAGTGTGTGTGTTCTCAGGTCAACGGCAGATAGAATGGACTGTGCTGTTAACATCTTCCTTCACTTACAGGAAGTGCTCATTTGACCCTCACTGTGTGAACATTTACTTCCTGCCTATTCATCACAGGCTGTTAACATTCTGCTGCCTTGTAAATAAATTATTTTAACTTTGATATAGTGAGTCTCATGTACCCAATTGAATCTTCTCAGAGGCATTGGTGCATATGGTATATATATATAAATGTCATGTTTACATAGAAAAACAATGGAAAGTTAGCATAGTGGAATGCAAAAAAAAAAAAAAAAAAATCTCTTTGGGAATGGTCCCTAAAGGTACAGTCATATTTACTGTTGTTCACTGAATTTTCACAGCGGAAATCCAGTCATTTCAATAGAATTCCATGCAGTCTGGAATTTCATGAAGCATTCATAAAGGTTCCTGAGAGAAGTACAGTAAATGAATTGTTCTTTTGAGTCTGATCTTTTCAGTGAATCACTTGATCCAGTACACAAAGAACAGTTTAAAGGGCCATTCACATTCTGTAGAATATAATTTTGCTTTTATGCAAGATGTTTACATAGAAAAACAATGAAAAATCAGGACAGTGGAAATGGAATATTGCATTCTGTGTGAATGGCCCCTATAGATGAGGTCAGTTATGGTAATTTGCTGAATTTTTGTTGGTGAAATCCAGTCATTTAAATGAGAGTCCATTCAATCTGGGATTTTGGGTGAGCAAAAGATTTCCCCTGCAGATTTCGCAATGAACTCTCCAACAGAAGGATACTTGGTTTGAAAGTGAGTTCTGCACTGAAAAAAAAAAGATATAGAAACAATTTTCACTCTGAAAGTGCTTGTAAATTTCATAAATAATAATAAAAAAATTGCCAAGCACCACATTAAATTAAAAGTGAAATTTTAAAGTAGAAAGACTGAAATAGCATTTTCTTGTAAAATGTACTCCGTTAATGTTTTATTTACAACTTTGAAAAAAATTGACTGTATGTGAGTTGTTCTATATATATCTCTAGAGTCTACACTATTGACAGTTGACATTTTTTGCTTGCCAAAATTTTGTTAATGTGGTCGCTAATGTGATTTGTTCAGTAATTGGACTGATCCAGTTCACTTTTGAGTTCAACTCACTGATTCAATGAGCTCAATCAGGTAAAGCCAAACTGGTTAAAGGGTGAAAATAATGAAAATTATAACCCTCATAAAACCCTCACCCTATGTGATGCATCTTGAGATGCGTAAATGTGCCAAGAGCATGATTCTCATATAAACACATTAGTATCGCTGCATTGTTAACTTAGCTTTATGCATTCATTTAAATTTGAAAACCATAGCAATTAAACAAAATAGCACCAGTGTGTGACTTGCTGCATGATTTTCTTCAGATGAAGTCAGAGTTTAATGCTAAGGCCTGGAGCAAAGCCCCGGGCTGCCACATTCTCACTGCAGGGGCCTTCATGAGTTTAACTGTGTTCCTGAATAAACAACTCTCATTTCATTTTCTTTAGCTTGTCACATACTCAGTATCTCGTATGTTGTGGCGAATGCATCAGTTTATTTATGCTGCTAATACATACTTTGTGTGATCTGGTAGATTGTATTTTATGAGGCAGACATTGTGAATAATTTATGGTTTGTTCTGTGTCACTATAAAACAGATAGATGCTTCCTCCGACATCAGAAAGAGAGCAAATTTACATTGGGATGAAAGAGGATCAAACACATTTCATTTTCTGTGATAGTTTTAGGACTGCCATTCCCTCTGATGACACCGTATCTGACAGGCTTTTCTTTCGCTCTGTGTTCTATAGGTGGTGGGCCCTCCAGCTGCAGGGGCTTTCAAAGAGAGGCCAGCTAAACCCACAGCCTTCCGTAAGTTCTACGAGCGTGGAGACTTTCCCATCGCCCTAGAACATGATTCTAAAGGCAACCGCATTGCATGGAAGGTATATAAAACATAACTTGTGCTTCTGTTGTCTTTCTAGCACATAGTGTATCTCTACTGTCCTTACACATCAATTTCAGATATTCAGACATCTAAAATTCACATATAAAACAATCTGGAGCTGATTGCATTACATGTTTTTTAAATGGCAATTTTCTGAAGTAGACTGTTCTTGGCAGTAAGCTATGATTCAGTTGACCCTTCGCCGGGAGTTTGATTGACAAGCGATATAACCAATCATAACGCAGAATCCGCCATTTTGTCCGACAAAGCAGTCAGGAATTAGAAGATTTAATATACACTACTGTTCAAAAGTCTGGGGTCAGTAGGATTTTTTTTTTTTTGAAAGAAGTTAATACTTTTATTCAGCAAGGATGCATTAAATTGATCAAAAGTGAGAGTAAAGACATTTATAATGGAGTTGATGCTAAAAATACAGCTTTGTATGCCCTAGTCTCAGCTTTGAGACTAGAGCATACATATCAGGGTTATACAATTGTCCTGATATCATAAAGAAAAAAGCCTTATTAAAGGCACAATATGTAAATTTTCGCCACTAGAGGTTGCTTATTTAAAACAAAGGCATAGCTTGATGACGCCTTGATTTTAAAATCATGGGGGGTGTTGTCTTCACAGCTTTGTCATCAAAGGAATAAATTACATTTTAAAATATATAAAAATAGAAAATTTAGAATTGTATTAAAGGTCCCGTTCTTCGTGATCCCATGTTTCAAACTTTAGTTAGTGTGTAATGTTGTTGTTAGAGTATAAATAAAATCTGTAAAATTTTAAAGCTCAAAGTTCAATGCCAAGCGAGATATTTTATTTAACAGAAGTCGCCTACATCAAACGGCCAGTTTGGACTACATCCCTCTACTTCCTTCTTTAATGACGTCACTAAAACAGTTTTTTGACTAACCTCCGCCCACAGGAATACACAAGAGTTGCGTTTGTAGAGTGTGTTTGTCGCCATGTCGTCGAAACGCTGTTATTTTCATCCCGCAGTCCAATCACCGGGTCTGATTCCGGCTCAAATTGATAGGGTAAAATTAAAGACATGTTTACAGTAACACTGAGCGCGTGCATCTCCACGTTATGGTAAGAGGCGTGACTTTTCCGGGCACGGTGTGCTCAGAGCTGTCGAATCACAACACAGGAACCGCTGGCACAATCAGAACTCGTTACGTATTTCTGAAGGAGGGACTTCATAGAACAAGGAAGTCATCAGCCCGTTTTTATGACAGTGGAAACAGCGGTATACAGATAAGTAAATTATGTGAAAAATACTGTGTTTTTTTACACGCGAAACATGAACACATGTTATATTGCACACTATAAACACAATCAAAGCTTCAAAAAAACACGAAAAACGGGACCTTTAATATTTCACAATTTTACTATTTTTAGTCTTGGCAAGCATTAGAGACTAGGGTTGTCAAAAGTACAGACTTCAGACATGTTTTAAATGGACATCTTTGATACTCTTCACCGAGCGGTTACACAGATACACTCAGGAGTGTTTGAATAAAAAAAATTAACTGACCCCAAACCTTTGAACGATCCCCACCTTGATAGGAAAACAAACATATGAAAGAGCTCTGATCAATCAGAGTGATGCTCATTGTCCTCATTGTACTGCAGTTGTACAGCTTGGTTGACCTAATAGTGAGCTGTTACTAGTCCCTGTTTGTGCCTGCAGGTTAGACATTTATTTCATGAAGGTCAGCAGTAGTATTATCAGTGTGCGCACTAATTCAGAGGTATCAGAACAGCCCCTGACAACTTACAAAAACACACATTTACCTCTCTCTCCTTCATGAGCATTTCTCTTTTTCCAGGTTAAAAAACTCTGAAAGCCTCGGCATGAATTATTAAAAGCAAATTTCAAAATGAATTTTCCTACGTTTTGAAAAAATAATGTCTCTTTTTCTTTGTGTTGTTATGAAATTGCTGGGAGCCGACAGGAAGTGGTGTATGAAATTGTAGCTGTCACGTCTAATGCATCTGTAATGCTTATTGATTTCCCTTCGCATGCTGCCGTTGATTTGATTCTGCTTTTCACACACAGTATTTACACACCTTCGCTCCATAAATATAATACACGTACCTGTGAGTAAAATCATGCCCCCATCGACCCCTGTGATATGAGGGGTACCAGGTCACCTAGAGGTCATGCTCAGGCTGAGAGCATTTGTAAGTGTTTCATTAGGTTTATGTTAGTGTAAGTGGCAGCATTGCCTGTGCTTATGAAAGGCTGGTTTATTATGTGAAGTGTGTGGGAACAGCTGTGTTAGCACAAAGGAACCCTTAGGGCAATAGTTCAAGATGAGGTGACCAGATCAATCTGTCTAAAATAGAGGGAAAGAAAGCAGTAATAGAGTCTTGTTTCCATCTAGCTGGTTTAATCATGGGATTTCAGACCAACACGCTGCAGGTCTGTCATTGATATGACAATCCGGATATATTCATTCAAAAAAAAAAACCACAAAAAAAAAAAACAATTGGCTTCAATACACCCGATTCTATATGAGCATGTGTTTAATTTATGAATTCAGTTTGATATTTTTTGGGGGGCATACATATCAGGGTTATACAATTGTCCTGATATCATAAAGAAAAAAGCCTTATTAAAGGCACAATATGTAAATTTTCGCCTCTAGAGGTCGCTTATTTAAAACAAAGACATAGCTTCATGACGCCTTGATTTTGCAGAATCATGGGGGGTGTTGTCTTCGCGTCTACAGCCGGTGGAAAAGAATCGGGATGGGACTCGAGCAGAAATCATGTTCATGGATGAGATTATTAATGTTACTGTAGTATGAAGCAGAGTAGGGCTGAGTGCTGTGCGAGCAGAAACGAGGCCGCTGGAGCGATTGCTAATGAGAGACATGTGCGACACAGGGCTCGAGGGCAGCAGAACTTTTATTATGCCACAGTAGCTGCTTCCGCTTCTTCTGGTCAAGTGTATGTGGGATAAAGCAGCGCTGTTTTATCATATTAGATACATTTGTATGTTGAAAGTGCTACTCTGCGTTCGCTCTGCAGCTTCTAGAAGACACTTGTTGCACACTGCAGTAAGCTAGAGCTTGGTAAAACATGCCACTTGCTGTAAATCAAGAAAATGAGATTTAAACAATAGGACTTACTGTGTTGAGCTATATAACATGATTAGTTTTCTATCGATGAATGTTTCCATACAAACGGTTGCTCACCTGTCTAATAAAACACATAATATATTAAAGGGTCTTTGGTGTTTCCATGGTTTCTACAAAATCCAGGGTAATGCGGATATGATGTCAGTGATTGGTGACGCACGGACATGGTCCGTGTCCTGGTTAAAATTGCTTATTTCTTTGGATTTAAACATTCTTGGAAACATTTGGGATATTGTAACTATCTACTTGTAATAACTATACTACTTGTCTAACTGCTTAGTCATAATATTTGAACAAAAATGCTTCTCTGCTTATTATTTGCTAAAACTTATCCCTACAGAAGCAACACCATGTGATGTAACCAACATAAAGAAAAATGATAAATTATATTATAGATGTAATTAGCCCAGCCCAGACCTTCATGACAGTGTGTCAAGGTCAAAAATTTTCTTAAAATATTAGGTAATTGGACTTCTTTTGACAAAGCAAGGTATGTTCAAGATGTAAAATGTCATGTGGTGTGACTTGATATCTAAATAATGATATTTATTAATTAATGATTAATGAAAAAAAAAAAAAACATTTAACCTTGGAAAATATATTTAAAAATTAAAAAAACAAAAAAAAACAAAGTTAAGATGTGTGCTCTCAAATGTTTTCAGAGTTGGAAAATGTTACTTTTTATGGTTACACCACATGACATTTATTAATTTTGAACTTTTCTTGAAAATTGTATAAAAGTTTTTCAAAACCAGCAAACATAAAGAGTGCATTTGTAAGGATTGACCTTTGTGATGACCAAAGATGATGTGTCTAATGACTTTTAACATCTGTATCTCCTCTCATCTTATGTTGTCTCATCTCGTCTCATGTCCTTTGTTGAGTGTGTATCCCCCTTTCTGTGCAGCAGGGAGCAGCAGTGCATTCCTGCAGGCGTTTCAAAGTGTTTCCCCTTCTCCTCTCCTATGTACCTCCCTGTCTTTCTACTTCATGGTAAACATAGTCCTTTAGAAGGCCTCTTCGAGTTGGTTATTACTGTGTGCGTTTGCATCTTTAAACATTGAGTTTGAAACTTTTGCTCATATGTGAGCCTTCAGATGTGTGTATTCAGGCAGGAGATGTACGTGTGTGTTGATGTATGAGAACAGACGCTGTTTAAATGTCAAGGGCAGTGTTTGAATGCACAGGGATGTGAAGTAGAGAACTGATATTTTTAGTCCTCACAATTCTCTCTCGTGCTGTCTCCACAGTTGAAGTTTTGACATGTGGTGTGTTAAGAACATGTGCGGTAGACTGATAAGAGTAAGCAGGAGGTCTCTCTCTTTTTCTCTCACTCTTTTTCTCGCTCTGCGTGTTTGTGCATCTCTCACATTTGGCCCTGTTGCTATCAGAACAGTCCATCAATTTTATGGTGTTCCAAAGTGTTGTCCAGGGATTTCCATTGAAAGAGAGAGAAGGAGGAGAGAAAGAGGTATCTGATGACCTGGTCACTGATAGGGATGAGAATCTGGCCAGTCAGTGTGACAGTGAGACGTGAAGCCCAAATATGGTAACCAATACTTGGAATTTGTCCTCTGCATTTTACCCATCCAAGTTAGTGCACACGCATCAGGAATAGTGAACAGTGAACACGCGCACACACTGCAAACCCCCCCAACAAAAGAGTTTCTGCATGTGTTTAAATGTGCACTTTAGTGATTAAATGTTTAATGCTAAATACATTAGCACATATTTTGTTTTCTGTACTTAGTACTAAACTAAATGCTTTAATCCATTCACTATAAAAACATTCAGCACAAACAAATAGTACTTCTGTTCTTTTGTTTCTACGGAGTTGACAAGGACGCTTACCTCATCGCCATGGCAACAATTAGCAATGAAGTCAGGTTACCTCAGAATTTTTGGAAAATTCCACCAGACTTCTCAATCTTCCCAAAACTCAACAAACAACAGATGTACATGTTAAAACAGACAGCAACAAAATGCAAGACAGTTAACATACTGATTCAAAAAAAGCTTTAATGCCCGTTCACACTAAGATGAATATTCAGTGTGAAAAATTTGGTACCATACATTTTAATTTGAATGAATGGCTGTTAATGCATTTGTTCAGATCAACATGAACATTCACATGCTGTGAATGTGACAATTTATTACGAAGAGGTGTTCTTATCTCTTTTCCATTGAACTTGTGAAGAATACTGGCCAGCCAATAGGATTTGTGGCTGAACTGGCATTTATTTTCTGTGCTGAACATTTGTGTTGTGTTGTGAACATGCTTTTGTTATTTAATGAATCTGTTTCTGATTCCACTTAAGTCTGGTTCCGTATGATTCGTTTTGTTAATAGTAGGGATGTGTACAACGACTAATTTCATAACCGTTTAAACTGAATTTTTTTCAACCGACTAGTCGACTAGTCTAACCCCGCTCCCCGGAGACAGTCTGTATATGCAATCTGTATATGCAATTGCTGTATTGAGAAGCACCCAGGAAAGCATATATGAGGATGAAGGGCTTACAGAAGCTGTGGCAAATATTAAACTCAAAATAAAGCTCTCAGATAGAAATATCTTTTGGAAAATGACTAATCGCGAGAGGAAAATGACTCATCGCGAGAGGAAAATGACTCATCGCGTGAGTTTTAGTCGCATAACATTGGTTAATGGAAACGCCGTCATGTCGCTATAGTTTTTTATCGTCATTTCGAAAATATCGCAAACGTTTTGCGCAACTCTGTAATGGAAACGCGGCTAGTTTCTCCGTAGCTGGCTAAGTGCTCTATTTGAGCGACGTAAACGCAAATTAATAATACAATTAAAAGAAATATCTAATCATCCTCCATAACGCGGTTATTATTTACATCTCATATCATAAGAAAACCATTGCGTTACCAAGACAACGACAGACGCATTACATTGCATTACACATTACATTCCAAAGAGTGGCCGTTATCATCCCCACAGTGGAAAATAAAATCGTAACCGTACCAGCTGGTCCGGATCGGCACGAAATGTAACAGTTACGCGATGAGAACCATTCGGCCCGAAAGTGGAAACGCAGCTAATGACTTGCAGCACGGTGTACAAGTCAAGGACCAATTCAGTCAATGATTGAGTCATTATACTGATTCAAATCAGTAAATTGTACATTTGAGTTTTTGAGCCTTTTTAGGGGGTTCATTAAAATTAACTAGCATCCATCCATCCATCCATCCAGCCATCCACCTGTCTGTCTGCAGGAGTGTACATTCCATCCATCCATCCATCCATCCATCCATCCATCCATCCATCCATCCATCCATCCATCTGCAGGAGTGTCCCATCCATCCATCCATCCATCCATCCACCTGTCTCTCTGCAGTAGTGTCCCATCCATCCTTATTTTGCCCTATGTTGTCTTTTTTTTTGCTAAGAGTTGTGACATGGGTGTAAAAACATTTCATAGCAAACATCAATATAAACTTGATTCCTGCTATCATGCTGCTGACTGCGGAGGGGGGAGTGAAGGGGGGTGGGGGCAATCAATTAATCTGATCAAGTGCTTTAGGAAATGGAGAGGGTAAGCGATCTCATCCATTCAATCCCCTGATTGAATTATGCCAGGAGGAGGGGGGGTTGGAGAAGACCTCTATGCGTAAGTGTATTAGTGTGCGTAACACTGCAGACACAGCGCTGAGGTGGGGTGTTTTTATTTCCCCTCTATTTTATCTCCATCTGCACATTAGCATTTTAATGGGCGGTACCTTATGTGAGCACAGACCCTCTCCTGACAGCTATATGACCCGTCCAAGGAGAAGCATTTCTCTCAGGAGTTAATCCCATGGTCCACTTTGGAATCCGAGAGCAGCCTCATTATAGACCTGGCAGGGCGTACACCTGTTTAAATACAGAGAGAAGACAAGACCTGCTCCTTCTGGATGCCTTCAATCTTTTTGCAAAAACACCCTGTCACTGAGTTGCCTGCATAGATTTTTGTACATTTTTATTTAAATTCTGAGCTGGAGAGAGATCAGGTAGTCCAATGATATATTCTTGCACTTCAAAGGGAGATAGAGAGTTGATATGGAAAAAGGCGAAAGCATATTTCCAGTGCCGTTTTCAACTGCTAATGCCATATTTTGCATGGGCACTAAGTTTTGAGTCGATCACCTGAGCCGTAAATGCCATGTGATTAATCACTCTGCATGAAAATTGCATTTTTATTAGTTGATGGCAGAACTAGTGACTGTTCTGGGCTGTGATTGTCAAAGGAAGCAGACAGGGAATATAGTCCTCATTTACTCATGCTTATGTTATTCTAAACCTGAAATTGAATTTTTTGAATATATATTTTTTTCTTTTCTGTAAAATGAGCAATTATTACAGAAACACTTTTAACAGTAAAAAAACTGTTAATTTGTCAATTGTAAGTTACTTTATCATATAATGTATGTTGACCCGACCCGACTGTATATGTTTTAACGTTGCAGTTTATGTACTTTTACTGTAAAATATTGTCAATTTTTTTTTTTTTTGTAAGGGAAAACTTGGTATAGAAATGGTATAAAAACCATATAAAAACAGTAAAATGACAATACAAAAAAATGAATATATAAATATACCGGCACCAACATGCCATCCCATAATGTCTAAAACATTTTCACCACTGCTGCTTTTTTATGACAGTTAAAAAAAAGAAAAGAAAAGATTTTTTCATTATTTTATGATGGATGTTGGTTCTGTATATTTTATAATTTATATTCTAATGTTTGAATGGCTATCAGAGGAGAAACATGCTTTTTGCCCGCATAATAATGAAGTTATTCAGGGGCTAACTACCCATGCTAACCAACCAAACCTTGACCCCCCTGCTTAACACTTACCCTTCTGCTGGGGCCTGTAACTAATTACGTAACCCAACCGCAATCATCAAAGAGAGCAAAAAATAAAAAAAGAGGGGAATAAAAATGAAAGACCACTCTCTCGGGAATGGAGAGTAAGTGCTTAATTAATTTTACTTATGGGCTGCTAGTAGAAATGTGTTTTATCGATCAACTACTGTACATTTTCTCGTAGTCCTACCTAATGTAATGACCTGGAATAACTCCAGAAAGGCATTGTGGGCAATTTATGGAAGGGCATTTGAAGATTTGGATGTCAGGATCTTCAATGTTTGTTAGGCAACAGCGTCCAGATCTACTGGGGTTTAAAGCGAAGGCAAAAGAATCTGAAATGCTGGGAAGTTTAACATTTTCTGAATCACTGATGATGCTCTTTCCAGCACTCTCTGTCTTCCAGCCCTGAATAAAGAGAGTCTGTCCATGCCATTTATAGGAAGAAACATGGAAGCTGGGTGAGCTGCGGTCTTTGATGTATCTGGGCGCCTTTGAGAACCCAGACTTTGGCCGGAGGAGCGGGTGTCGGATCAGTCGTTCTGCCCCACGTTGAGCCACAGAGCTGCAATTGATTGACATGCTCATAGCCAGCAGGCTGCAGATATAAATGGAGCCTTTAATTAACTAAATGGAGGCATAGCAGCTGGATGCCAAACACTCCTCGGCATAGAGAATGAGCAGGGTGCACACTAATGTCAAATACTAATGCTAGCAGTGCACCGGGGCTGGCGTAGGGGAAGCTGACTGGGGAGAGGTGGCCATTTGGTGTTCCATCTCCATCTGCCTCATTCCGCAGTCTAACTGTCGCTGTCATGCTGGTCTCGTCACTATCGTAGACCCTTGTCACTCACTCCATCCCTTTGCGCAAAGCTTTTCACCTTTTTCTTCTTTTTTTTCTCAAAGATATCAGCTTCTTTCTCCACCGCACTCGCTCTCTCCCTACTCGCTCTCATTCCTGTCCACTCATCCGTTCTGTCAGAGGTTAATTGGTTTGGAAATGATTCTATTCATTCTGGACAGTAATGCAGTTATCCTGAGAAAGAAGAAATACGCCACACATGCACTTAAGCCTAATTTAAAAGAAAGGATGGGTGGGGGGTGGAGGAGAGAAAGAAATCCAATTTAATCTAATTTTTTTAAGTATATTTTCACCCAGGCCTGTGCCCACAAGTATTTTATTTAACTTATGGCAGAATTTCATTACCTTGAAAGCTTTTTCTCCCCCCTCTTTTGAGAGGATAGACGGCCCTAATGTCTTTCTTGTAACCTCAAGGTCGGTGTGTTTGGATTGGCGTCCCTGTGATTAATGCACTGTACGACGCTCACGCACATATGCGCTCGCCGCAGATGAAAGTGCCCCTGTCGCTGCCCTTGTTGTGAATCAGGAAAGACATTCATATTCAAATTCAGACACCCACAGGGCTATTCATGTCTCCCAGGTGTAGCGACACCTCTTCCCTGGGCGCATCTCTATCTGGCTTCTTTCCCTGTCTGTCTCCCAAATGGCTGCTCTGTAACTCTGCGACTGATCTGACCTTCTCTCTCCCTGCAGCTGCTCAGATGATGACTGCCTGTCTCACTGACTGTCTCTCCAGCGGTTCCTGTCTTCCAACTGTTCTGCAGTCACCTTACAGCTGTTTTCTCTGTCTACAGTCTCTCTGATTGTCTTTCTCTCTCTCTAACTGCCTTGACGGTGTCTGTCCTCACATGCACCCTCTACTCACTGTTCCGTCTGTACTCTCAAACTGAACCAAGAATACTGAACTGTTGGACTGACAGTCTGACTGTTTCCATCTGTCCATCTTTCTCTTTTGCCTGTCTGTCCATCTTCCTGCTGGTCTGCATCCATTTAGCCATCCATTTCCTCTCTGTCTTCATCCATCCATCTGGCTGTCCGTCTGCCTGTCTATCTGTCTGTCTCTCTGTCTACCTGCATGTCTCCATCCAACTGCCTGCCTTTCTGTCTATCTACGTGCATGTCTCCATCCACCCATCTGTCATTCTGTCCGGCCTGTCTGTCTCCATGCATCTTTCCATCTACTTGCATGTGTCCATCCATCCATCTGTCTGTCTGCCTGTCTATCTGCAGGAGTGTCCCATCCATCCATCCATCCATCCATCCATCCATCCATCCATCCATCCATCCATCCATCCATCCATCCATCCATCCATCCATCCATCCAGTATCTGACACTTAGAGTATGTAGCACACCAATATCGTCAATATATTTATGAAGATAACTAAAGCTACGGCAACACCACATACTGAATGAAAAAGCGAAATATCATTTTATCTCTCCAGGCTCAGTAGGTCCCACTCCCACATGACACTAATTTCTGATGGCAGTGTGAGGAGGTAGGTTGTAGTCCCACCACTCTCTCTTTCTTTCTCTTTCTCTCTCTCTCCCTCTCTGACTCAAATGACATTTAAGGGTAGGTGAGATTAGGCACAATCACCAGCCTATTTCTGGTGCTCTGGGGAGCTCTGAGAACCCCCAGACATTTGCAGAACAGTGACTGATCTTCAGTCTCTTTAGCTATTGTGTGTGGGATGTGATTGTAGGGTTGGTTCAGACTGAGGTTCAGGCTATGTCTGAAACCTGAAAAATGCCATATGGAATATACAGAGGTGGGAAGGCATTGAGGCATGCCCGAACCTGCTGTTTGGACAAGATGCCTTTATTGTGTGTGTTGAAACATTCTTCAAAATATCTTCATTTGTGTTTTGCATAAGAAAGAAATCCATGCAGGTGTGTGGCTAAGTAAAGGATGACAGAATTGTAAAATTTAGGTTATTTGGGTCCCTTTAAATAACATCAATAACACAATCCCTTTTAATTTTTTAAATAGATATTTTTGTGACCATTTCATTTTGTGACTATAACCTATTTCAACTTTCAACCCATTTGAATTTGTTCTAGATCATTAGAAGCACAGGGATGGCCATGAACCTTCAACCTTTAGCTTTCCAGCCCAGATCTGTCCACTGCAACACCCTACCCATGATTACCTACATTAGCAGCTGTATAGATCTGTCTCATCCTGAGTGGATGCTACTGAATTTCTGTCTAGGTCACATTGTAAAGCTCATTAGTGAATTTGTCATGCTATCTTCCATTATGGGGTCTGACGGCCTTTGTGTCCTGATGGATGTGGCTCTCAGTCATTACATCAGAACTGATGATCCTGCCCCTGAGTCCTTATCTCCCCACCTAACACACACAAACATGCAGGATAGAGGAGAAATAGAGATGGATATAGAGAGGGGATAGAAGAGAGAGGGGAGGAGTTGCTGACTGCGTTCGTCTTTCCATTCCTTTCTTTTGTGATAATGTGAGAGTGATGGAGGAGACGAGCGAGGGATACTGTCAAAGTGTCACCTTGCTTTGTTCTCGTCGCACATAAAAGGCAGAACGACTGGGTAGGCCACAGAATGACGTGACGTCCTGCCGGCTGTATCAAACACCTCCTTTCACACCAACTGCTCTCAACAAACGGACAGCTACTGTCAGTCTGTGTCACAGAAAAAAGGGCAAAACAAAAGGAAAGCAAGGTTGAGGGAGAGACGTGAATGGTGGCTTGTAAGCCCGCAAGAGAGGGGCAGAGGAGGTGGCGCTATATTAAAACGTTGAATTATTTATGAGGGGCCAAGGTGACAACCACATCTCTGACCCCAATATGGCTAAGAACTGACCCAGCACTGTGACTAAATCTTATTACAGCCCCAGAGCACCTCCGACTATGGCCAGCGTATGTGTGAGTTTGTATCACAATGTGTGGCTGTACAGTAAGTGTTTGTTTTGTGTCTCATAATGTAGGTGTGTGTGTGTTTTGTTGTCACTAGCATGAGGCAGAGAAGTAGGCAGGTTCCTGAAAGTGCTGAGCTGTTGTATTTGTCTCCTCCCTTAAATTCCACAAATCAGCATATTTTTCTCTTTGTCACAGAGGTCCTCTGAGACACAGACCCCCCCTCCCCCTACACACACACACACACTGTTTACAGTGTGCATGTGTGTCTGTGTAAGACCCCCTCAACACTGCTTACGGCATGTGTGAGAGACTCAGACCCCCCACAGACCTGTTCACAGGAGGTTTGAACAGGCTCTGTTTGGGTTTCCATTATTTCTGCACCAAGTACCAAGCTCTTTTCCAAACCGAGTGAACTGCCTTGTTGGCTACTACCTACATTACATAGGCAGCATCATAACTGAAATGGAAACTCATTAGTGACTGATATGAAATGCTCTACATAGGCAGGAACTCAGAAAAACGCAGTTAATTTAGACGGTTAGTTCACCCAGAAATTAAAATTCTGGCATTAATTACTGCACACCCGTAAGACCTTCGTTCATCTTCTGAACACAAATTAAGATATTTTTGTTCTCTGACTCCTCAATATACAGCAATTTAAACACCACTTTCAAGGTCCAGAAAGGTACTAAAGACATTGTTAAAGGGAATCCCTGTTGTTAAGACTTGTATGGCTTAATATAACGTAAATGATGTCTCTTACTGAAATATGTAGTAGAAAACCCATGAAAGATTTACGTTATTTAAAAAAATCCATGACACATTTGGACCGATTTGGACAATGGGCGATGCCATTTTGTTTGCATTCTGTCGGTGACTACAAATGGTTGCACTCACTGCTCTACTGACACTGCCCTATTGCTATTTTTAACGCAACACAACTCGGAATGTAATATACGATGCCACATTGTGCAGCTTTTGGTTGTAATTTTCAGTCGATGAGCCACAAGAGAAGCGATGCAAGTCTTTACTGCTTTACAAGCGATAAGAGGAGACAAGAATAGGAAGTTGTGCAGAATGTGGATGAATAAAACTTCCTAACTGCATCTTTGTTCTCTGTACTTTAGCCCTGATGACTGAGGCTTTTTATCTGTATGTTTTGGTGCAATGGTAATCTAGTAAAGCATACAGGTATTAAAGGGATAGTTCACCCAAAAATGAAAATTTGATGTTTATCTGCTTACCCCCAGAGCATCCAAGATGTAGGTGTCTTTGTTTCTTCAGTAGAACACAAATTATGATTTTTAACTCCAACCGTTGCTGTCTGTCAGTCAAATAATGCTAGTGGATGGGAACTTCTACAATAACAGTAAATAAAACTTGCTTAGACAAGTCCAAATTAAACCCTGCAGCTCGTGACGACACATTGATGTCCTAAGACAAGAAACGATCGGTTTGTGCGAGAAACCGAACAGTATTTATATCATTTTTTACCTCTGATACACCACTATGTCCAACGGCATTCATCACTCGATTCGTTTGGTCTGATCGCGCTCTGACAACGGCAGTGATGTCTCGCTCTCATTGAAGTATATGCGCGAGACATCACTGCCGCTGTCAGAGCGCGATCAGACCAAACGAATCGAGTGATGAATGCAGTTGGACATAGTGGTGTATTAGAGGTAAAAAATGATGTAAATACTGTTCGGTTTCTCACACAAACCGATCGTTTCGTTTCTTAAGACATCAATGTGTCGTCACGAGCCGCAGGGTTTAATTTGGATTTGTCTGACGTGTTTTATTTACTCTTATATTCCAAGTTCCCGCTGACTTGCATTATACCACTGACAGACGGCAGCGGTTGCAGTTAAAAATCATCATTTGTGTTCTACTGAAGAAACAAAGACACCTACATCTTGGATGCGCTGGGGGTAAGTAGATAAACATCAAATTTTCATTTTTGGGTGAACTATCCCTTTAAGGTGTGGAACGACATGAGGGTGAGTAATTAAAGGTGCTCTAAGCGATCCTGGGACGAGTAACTTCCTGTTGACGTTCGAAGTGTTGTCAAACAAAACAGAGGCTAGCTAGACCCTCCCTCCTCCTCCTCCTCCTCCTCCTCCTCCCCCTCCCCTCCGTGCGTCCTGAAACAGTCATGAACGCGCATTTAAAATCATTCTTGTCGGTTATTGGCTGGAGCATGTTTATTATGTTTCGTGGTCCAGGCTGCACCAGTTTGTTTTTATTGCCGTTTTTGGAGCTTGTGGCGACTACAGAGACTGCGTTTTTTTACAATGTGTTCAGGGGACAGGCAGCTAGCGGATAGTGAGGAGATGTTTGCTGTATGTGACAAAAAATGTTTTGGCCTAAAAATGCATGACATCACTTAGAGCACCTTTAATGACTAATGATTGCTGAGATTGTTTTTTGGGTGAAATAACCCTTTAATAGCGTTTGCATAAACTTTAAAATGTACAGCACACACATATTGGGTAAATTGATTAATTTTTCATTACATTGAAGTTTTTTATGCAACAGTTCATTCTGGTTCTCGATTCTGATTGGCTGAGAGCCTTTTCCAGCCATGTGATATTCTACCAGTATCACCACGGGAACCGTTTCACAGTTTTGTATCATTCCGCTTGCAGCATTTCTCACAGTGAGTGTCATGGCGGACGAATAAACTATGTTTTGGGCAGAGTTCACAAAACTTGGAACTTTAGAACGCAGCGAAATGCAAAGCTTCTTTGCATGATATTGTTTCTGGTCTGCCGAATTTGCATGTGTATGAATAGAAAAGTCTAGTATGATTTGCCCCTTTAGTCTGCTGGATGTGTACACAAATGGCAAACCTTAATTTTGGGGATGGTATGTTTTAACAACCATTATAAGGCTAAATGATAGGGAGAAAGGGAGCCTTTTTAGAAATAAAAAAGGTGTAGCATGTGTTTCTGCATGGTGTTAAACAAAGCACGGTTCGGCCCTAATAAGGGACAATTAGGCTCTGTGCAGGCGGTCTGTTTTTTCTCTAGTGCTGGGCAGCTCTGAGAACTGTTCACACAACAATCTGTCAATCCATATTCGCAGTAGGTTGCGCGATGTCTACCAAATTCGCATCAGACAATGTCTACAGTGAAACATTACGATGGCAACGAGGAGTTTGCACTTGATCGATAAGCTCAACTTCCATTGGAATGAATTAAAAACGCTCGCTCTGCCCCATGCCAGTGGGCACGCACTATTAATGTAGCGTGCATCTGGAGAAAGAGAGAATGAAAGGGCTTGAATAAAGCACGTTTGGCTTTAGATAAAGCTACTAGAGGATATAGCGAAATATCATTACCCGGAATCACGATGCCGGCTCAACATCGTGGTGTCTGTCAACCATCGGCGAAGGACAATGGCATTGTTTATCGGCTCAACCCTAATTCACAGTGAACACCAGTACCGTCCATTCAGATGTCTGATTATTTCAGATATCTGAAGTATCTCTACAAAGACACAGAGATATTTTGTGCTTTTGTGAATGTGCAGCTATTGTAAACCATTTGTGAAGCGAAATGTTAGATTGATCCATATTAAATGGCCTTTTTCGATGACTGAACATACTTGATGCTTTTTCTGACTTCAGTTCATCAGCACTGCAAATGTTTTCCACCGGCTCGCTGTCACGGTCTCGTTCAAGGGGGCCTTGTGGCATCCGACAACCCGCAAGGCTTCACACACCATAGTTAAGCTTTACTTTATTAACCATTCTGCACTCCACATTTTCTCTTTTTCATTTTTCAACTTTTTATTTGAATCTACAACCCCCTGCTGTGAACTCTCAGCATTTTTTAGTTAGACTCTCTGTGTGACACAGTATTTATGTAAAATTGTGTATCTTGGTGAAGCACGCACTTTGATGTTGCATCCGAGACTTTGAAGTGCTCAAATGCATCCGTTGGTCATCCTCGATTTCTTCATCTTTGATCAGGTCCTTTAGAGCAGGGGTGACTAGTTAAAGAGCAGTTACTTGATGTCACACCTGATTCGGTTTACTTTTCAGATGCGCAACGGCTTCAGAGCCTATAGACGAAATCATTTTTCACAGATGGGATGACAGGAAACCCTGGAGCTCGAATTTGTTCGAAGAAAATTAGAAGCAAAGTGTTCATTCAGTCCACAGAGCCGGCCCGCCTTCTCCCCCGCTTGGAGAAATGGCCTCCATTTTCCACAATCTTAATGACCTTTCATAATGGCTCTT
The DNA here is from genome assembly GCF_018812025.1 of Megalobrama amblycephala. Lineage (NCBI taxonomy): Eukaryota > Metazoa > Chordata > Actinopteri > Cypriniformes > Xenocyprididae > Megalobrama > Megalobrama amblycephala. Next base: position 33,374,976 of record NC_063048.1, on the reverse strand, counting down.
TGTCAGGGCTTTTATTTATGACAAAATTCAGTGCAATCTGTCAGTCTGGGGGGTGATGGCGTTTATAAGAAATGGGCACACTAAGGGAGACTCCATTAGGAGAAACATTGTAGCATTGCTTTCCGTCTCGAAATAATAACAATAAAACAACCTATGAGTAAATTTGAGCTTTAATGAAATTAAGCTGGAGCCAAATGGTTCATTTCAGAGAGAATCAAAGTAGGATGGAATTGAGTAGGGCTTTATTAAGATGTTTATTGGAAGTGGTGGGCAATCAGAGCTGCATTTGATTGGTTGGTAGAGGATTGAGTGTGTTTACCATCTTATAGTCTACTGCTTTGTTTCAATGAACGTCAGTGCCATAGTCCAGCATCTCCTGTGCCACCTCTGAGTCACAAGCAGCCCTTTTATCTTCCTGTCTGAGCACTTTAATAACCGTAATGGCTTTCACAATAAATGACCCTTGGCCCAGACAAGAGTACGCATTGCAGGGTTTGAGTCTCACGTTAGGACGCTTGTTGTTACCCATCCTCCCCAAAGGCCGGGTCTGCAGCAGCTCCAGTGCTCAAGCAACGCTAAATCACTTCTTAAGTGGACAGAAATGTTCTGGTCCTGAGCCATGGCTGTTCCGCCATACTGCTTAGCATCTTTTTCCCATTCTCTCCCCTGACAGTTGGAGGTGAGATGAAGTGCTGTATTATTTTGAGTCGCGTGCTAAATGAAGACAGGTTGACCCTTCTTACGCCCGACTCTGACAGCCCGTCCACCTGACGGTCGTGTCTGCCGTCCCCTCCTCATGTTTTCATGCAGATGTGATTTTATTAAAGGCACTGGGGCTGAGGACATGGCTCAGCTCATTTACCGTCAGAGGGCAGGACGAGGACAAATGCAAATGGAAGTAATAAAGAAAAGGTGGAATTCCAGAGAAAAGTTCAAACCAGTGTCCCACAAATAGACTGAACATATCAGCTTCAGTCAAATCAGTCACAGTTCCTGATAAATTTTGTCCTGACTTCTGTAAATCTCTACACGTTGAGATGTTTTTATTTGTTGCTAGCAGTTAGGTCAAATGCACTTTAACATGGCTGTTTTTCTACACAGTACCTTGAAATGACAAGGACATTTCTTTTGTATGATTAATGTGATAGCTTGCACATCAGTTCTGTCATTATTTACCTTACCTTTGTGTGTTTAATTTTTTTTTATTTAATTTTTTTTTTGGAACACAAAAGGAGATTTTTTTGCAGAATATTTATGCAGGATTTTTTTTTTTTTTAGTATGGAGCGCTTTCATGTTTTTATATTATATCTTTAAATGTTTTAATCTAAGCAATTTTTTGTTGTATGGAAAAGAACTGCGTAAATATTCTTCCTTTGTTTCATAAGTGTCTGCATACGTGTTTGGAACAATGAGAAAGTTATACGTTTTGAGCCATTCCTTAAAGTCAAAATCATTTTGTTTTTCTCCTGTATTTGTGTGTAATGTGATAGTGATCAAATCAGATCAGATTACTTATATTATGTCACTTTTCGTGAGATCAGTGATTTTGTGATTTTTCTTTCTGGAGCGCAAGGACATGTACACCTTGTGTGTGTGTGTGCGTGTGTGATTGCTGTTCATTCTCCTAAAGCAAGAAAGGTTGATATTAAAGTAAACTAAATGCTATGCTGGGAACTGCTAGAAATATCTGTATACATAAGGTCAAATTTCAGAGCTTTGTAAATGAATGCCTGCATTAGTTCTATGATATTGCAGTTCTTTCATCAGAGGTGAGAGAAATGTTGAATGAGTGATAGAGAGAGAGGGGAAAAGAGCACAAGTGAGCTTTTTAGTCTATTCAGGGAGGAAAAGTGCTCCATTCACATCATTTAATGTGCTCACATTCCTTTACACTTCCTCCACAATCCCTTTCTCCTGAAGAGCCGAGCAGGTGTCTGGACTGGAGCAGACACACACAGGAGCCTTTTCTTCCTCCTCCTCATTTATATTCTGATTAAGAGCAAAATGACACATCAGTGAAATTTTTTTCTTCACCGCCTGGTTCCTCTTCACTGCACTGCCCCTCTAGTCTGGGTTTGGCTGTGTAAAGAGCTCTGCTGCAGTTAGATGCGGTCTAGAGGAAATGCATTTGTTCAATGATCTGAGCTTTGTGTGTGTTATTGCCCCTGAAATTGATTGATTTTGGCACATTTTTGTACATGCATAAAAATATACATAAAAAATGCAGAATTTTCAACAGCCATTACTCCATTACTCTTATTATTATTATTAACGTTGTGCTAGTTAACAATTTGTAGAATACAGTATGTGATACTATTTTTTCAGGATTTATTGATGAATACACTCTAAAAAATGTTGGGTTGTTTAAACCCAGATTTGGGTCCAAAGTGGACAAACTTAATGGATGGGTTAAATTTTTTGAATACATTTTTAACCCAACAGTTCAATTTGTCCGTATTTGACACAAATTTGGGCTGAAACAACCCAGAATTTTTTAGAGTGTAGAAAAAAAGAACAGCAAATTAAAAAAAATGTATATACCAGGGGTGCCCAATCCTGTTCCTGGAGATCTACCTACCTGCAGAGTTCAGATTTAACGCTGATCCAACACACCTGTATGTAATTATCAAGTGCTCCTGAAGATCTTAATTAGCTGCTTCATTAGTGTTTGATCAGGGTTGAAGCTTTGATCTCTGGGAATAGGATTGGGCACCTCTGTTATATACATACAATATTGTCCATTTATGTCAAGTACTCCTGATTTTTTTTCCCCCAAAATCTATATTTATATTAGCTACACTTTTGGAGAAACTCATTTTTCCCCTCCAAAGCATCTTCAGAAACCATTCTAATATGCTGATTTGGTGCTCAAGAAACATTTATTATTTTTATCAGTGTTGAAAACAGTTGAGCTGCTTAACATTTTTGAGGTAATGGTGATACTTTTTTCAGGATTCTTTGATGAAAGTTCAAAGAAAGTTCAAGTTTCTCTCTCTTTTTTAAACTTACCACAAATGTTTGAATGGTATCATGGTTTCCATAAAAATGTTAAGCAGCAAAACCTGTTTTCAACATTGATTTCTTGAGCAGCAAATCAGCATATTAGAATTATTTCTGAATGATCACAGTAACGCAACATGGTATATAAACTCTCACGACAAGGAATACTGGAAGGTAGACTTTAATGACAATACTGCGGCTTGCGTTTTCACTGGACTGAGGACTGGGATGGCCTTAGGAGCTGTAGACGGAGGAAGGGAGGTGGACTTTAGCTCCTTTTTGGATACAGGGAAACACAGGAGAGCAGGAATGGATGGAACCATTGGAGCGGTATGTAGAGGGCACCGGCGTTGGGTGAGCTGGTGAGGCCAAGTGTGTTTCAGAGGGGGCTGGATGAGGAAGACACTCCTTTTCAAAATTTGAACCATTTAAATAGAGAACAATATTTATCGACTCGACTAAAGAGAAATAACAAGCTGGCTCACTATAATGAATTGTATCCTCATCCAGTTCCATCCGAAAACACTGAGGGAGGCGTCAGTCCAGCTCACCTGTGGGGAAAGCTTGAGAAAATCCTCCACATACCTCTCCAATGGCCGACCATTTCGCCGCAGGCTCCAAAGAGAGTCCTCAGCCAGGATCATTGTTCGCTCGGTTCTTCTGTAACGTAATGTGTTATATAAACTCTCACCTCAAGGAAGAATACTGGAAGGCAGACTTTAATGACAAAATACTCAGGAACCAGGAATAACATAGAAGAAAACCACATGTACAATATACGAGAACCGACCAAGACTGAGGGAGAACAAAGGGTATATACTGTATACATGGCAAACACCTGAAACAAGGACTCTAATCAAACTGTTACTAGGGAGACAAACAGGCAGGGAACAGAGGGTGACTGAACTAATTAACAAACTAGAAGATTAACTAAAGCCGGGTGCACACTGTGCGATTTATAACAGTCCTTTACGATTGTTGCTTGTCAAACTGTGCGAACATGATCCTCATGTCACACTGTGGGATCTCAGCCATCATTTATGTCAGACTGTACGACAGTCAAGACGCGTTAAAAACGGACGCACGTATGAAAACTCATCCGGAGTTTTATATCATCAGCCCACACAAGTTCAGTGACTGTGAGCTGCATTACACACGAGACTGAAATGGTGGCTAACAAAGACATCTCTAGGATTAATTTTAATTACGGCTTGTTTTGAAAAACGAAGACAACTTGACATTTGTTGTAGGAGAAGTCACACTGCAGGACTGTGCGCCAAATCTTCTGACACTGCCAGAATTTCGTTGGAGGAAAAATTTGATCGCAACAATCATTAATCGTCTGTTGGTGAACCTGTCAAATTAGCGTTCAAAGACTACAGATTTTAGTCTAGGTTTACAGGAATCTTTTAGGATTCTCAAAATTTGTCTCAGACGACCGAATCGTGGTTAAAATTGCACAGTGTGCACCCGACTTAAGAAACTCTAGGACCAGAACTGAACAGAGAAACAGATGACAAAATAAACTCTAAACCTGAACAAATAAACCAAACATGAAACAATTACTGTTTGATCAAATAAATGCAGCCTTGGTGAGCATGAGCATAAGAGAATTCTTCCAAATAAATGTAAAGTTATAATGTTGCCAAACTTTTGACAGGTACTGTTTATGGAGGATGCAGTTGTCACGGTGCACACAAGAACAAGATGGTAAGATCCAAGTGCAGCGATGTTTATTACAGGAGACTCCAAGCATGTAATCCAGAACACAGGCAAAGGTTAAACTCCACAAAAACAGTCCAATACAAAAAGCCAGAGAAACAAAGTGCACGTAACAAAATACAACAAACCACAACCAAGGACAGAAACAACTGAGACTAAATAGACAGACACTGATAACAAACACAAAACAGCTGAGTGCAATGAGTGGGATAATGAGTCCAAGAGTGAGTATGGGTATTGTAGTCCAAGGGGTGAAAACAAGAGTCCAAGATGGAGTGCCCTCTAGTGGCTGATAGGGCACTCTCACTGGTGATCATGACATTACCCCCCCTCAAAGGAGCGGCTACCAGACGCTCCACCAGACAAAACAAAAACTCAGGAGGGAGGTGGACAGGAGGAGGATCAGGGGGAGGGATGGTGGGCCAGCTCCAGGGTGCCCAACTGATAGCCAGGGTGGTGCTGGAGGAACTGACCAGGCTGGTTCCAGTGGTTCTGGAGTCCTGGCTGAGTGCCAGGGTGGCGCTGGAGGAACTGACCAGGCTGGTTCCAGAGGGTCTGGAATCCTGGCTGATTGCCAGGGTGGCGCTGGAGGAACTGACCAGGCTGGTTCCAGAGGGTCTGGAATCCTGGCTGATTGCCAGGGTGGCGCTGGAGGAACTGACCAGGCTGGTTCCAACGGTTCAGACGGCCTGGGCAGTGGCGGCAGGGCAGAAAGCCTGGGCGGCGGCGGTAGGGCAGAGGGCTTGGATGACGGCGGCAGGACAGAAGATCTGGGCGGTGGCGGCAGGGCAGAAGGCTTGGACGGCGGCAGGGCAGTAGGCTTGGACGGCGGCGGCAGGGCTGGCCAAGGGTGCTTCGTGGCCATATCAGGGAGAGCGGGCAGCTCGGTGACGGCCTCCGTGGCCGTATCAGGGAGAGCGGACAGCTCGATGACGGCCTCCGTGGCCGTATCAGGGAGAGCGGAGGACTCAAGGACGGCAGCGGGCTCAGACTGGAACTGCTCTGGGACGGCAACAAGTTCAGACTGGAACTGCTCAGGGACGGCAACGTGCTCAGACTGGGGCTGCTCTGGGACGGCAGCGTGCTCAGGCTGGGGCTGCTCTGGGACGGCAGCGTGCTCAGGCTGGGGCTGCTCTGGGACGGCAGCATGCTCAGGCTGGGGCTGCTCTGGGACGGCAGCGTGCTCAGGCTGGGGCTGCTCTGGGACGGCAGCGTGCTCAGGCTGGGGCTGCTCTGGGACGGCAGCGTGCTCAGGCTGGGGCTGCTCTGGGACGGCAGCGTGCTCAGGCTGGGGCTGCTCTGAGAGCATCCTCCAGGCACGCAAGACCGCCAAAACATAGAACGTGAGGACAGCCCTCTTAGCCATCACCGGACTGATAGGGAGAGCATGCCGTACTGGAGCGGACTCACTGGCCGGAGCGGACTCACTGGCCGGAGCGGACTCACTGGCCGGAGCGGGCTCACTGGCCGGAGCGGGCTCACTGGCCGGAGCGGGCTCACTGGCCGGAGCGGGCTCACTGACTGGAGCGGACTCACTGACTGGAGCGGACTCACTGACTGGAGCGGACTCACTGACTGGAGCGGACTCACTGACTGAAGCAGGCTCTGGAGTGGACTCACTAACTGAAGCGGGCTCTGGAGTGGATTCACTGACTGGAGCGGGCTCTGGAGTGGACTCACTGGCTGGAGCGGGCTCTGGAACGGACTCACTGGCTGGAGCGGGCTCTGGAGTGGACTCACCGGCTGGAGCGGGCCCCGGAGCGGACTCACTGGCTGGAGCGGGCTCGGGCTGTTCTGAGTGCATCCTCCAGGCACGTAAGACAGCCAAAATATAAAAAGTGAAGACAGACCTCCTGGCCATCACGGGACTGACAGGGAGAGCATGCGGGACTGGAGTGGACTCACTGGCTAGAGCGGGCTCTGGAGTGGACCCACCGGCTGGAGCGGGCTCCGGAGCGGACTCACTGGCCGGAGCGGGCTCTGGAGTGGACTCACTGGCTGGAGCGGGCTCTGGAGTGGACTCACTGGCTAGAGCGGGCTCTGGAGTGGACTCACCGGCTGGAGCGGACCCACTGGCTGGAGCGGACTCACTGGCTGGAGCGGGCTCTGGAGTGGACTCACTGGCCGGAACGGGCTCACAGGCTGGAGCGGGCTCTGTAGTGGACTCACTGGCTGGAGCGGGCTCTGTAGTGGGCTCACTGGCTGGAGCGGGCTCTGGAGTGGACTCACTGGCTAGAGCGGGCTCTGGAGTGGACTCACCGGCTGGAGCGGACCCACCGGCCGGAGCGGACTCACTGGCTGGAGCGGGCTCTGGAGTGGACTCACTGGCTGGAACGGGCTCACAGGCTGGAGCGGGCTCTGTAGTGGACTCACTGGCTGGAGCGGGCTCTGTAGTGGGCTCACTGGCTGGAGCGGGCTCTGTAGGGGACTCACTGGCTGGAGCGGACTCACTGACTGGAGCGGGCTCTGTAGTTGACTCACTGGCTGGAGCGAGCTCTGTAGTAGACTCACTGACTGGAGCGGCCTCACTGACTGGAGCGGACTCCTTGACTGGAGCGGACTCACTGACTGGAGCGGACTCACTGACTGGAGCGGACTCACTGACTGGAGCAGGCTCTGGAGTGGACTCACTAACTGAAGCGGGCTCTGGAGTGGATTCACTGACTGGAGCGAGCTCTGGAGAGGCCTCCGGGTCTTGGGGGATGGAAGCTTTCCTCCTCCTCTTCCTCCTTTTAGATGTGGGAAGCGGAGACTCAGTGCCAACCTCCTCTGAGGCCTCTGAAGCGGATTCACGGGCTGGGACGCACTCATGGGCTGGAGCAGGCCTTGGAAAGGACACACGGGCTGGAGCGGGCACACGGGCTGGAGCGGGTGCTGGAGGTAGTCGAAGCGGCCCATTCCCACGCAGATGCAGGTAATTGGAGAAATTCCAAAAGTTTAACCCCCTTACCAGCTCCATCTCCCACTGCGGCAGAGGTTTATCCAGACAGTTATTAATTGTGTCTTTGAGGACCGTATCAGAGAGACCATACCCCTCCGCCCGTGACCAGAACTTCTGGACGAATGCCCGCACTCCCATTCTCCTCTGGCGGAGAGTTGCCAAAAGGGCCTGAGCCTCCTCAGCCCCACGGATGACCGGAGTCTCCTGCTGCTGGATCCTTGCATAGCGGTGGTTTGTTCTGTCACGGTGCACACAAGAACAAGATGGTAAGATCCAAGTGCAGCGATGTTTATTACAGGAGACTCCAAGCATGTAATCCAGAACACAGGCAAAGGTTAAACTCCACAAAAACAGTCCAATACAAAAAGCCAGAGAAACAAAGTGCACGTAACAAAATACAACAAACCACAACCAAGGACAGAAACAACTGAGACTAAATAGACAGACACTGATAACAAACACAAAACAGCTGAGTGCAATGAGTGGGATAATGAGTCCAAGAGTGAGTATGGGTATTGTAGTCCAAGGGGTGAAAACAAGAGTCCAAGATGGAGTGCCCTCTAGTGGCTGATAGGGCACTCTCACTGGTGATCATGACAGCAGTAGGTAACTACAGTAGTCTGTAGTTGGATCAAAACCTTTCATCAAAGTTGTCCTAAAACCTTCTTCTTAGGACAATATACAGGTGCTGGTCATATAATTAGAATATCGTGAAAAGTTCATTTTTTTATTGTAAATTATTTTTAAAAATGAAACTTTCATATATTCTAGATTCCCTACATGTAAAGTAAAACATTTCAAAAGTTTTTTTTTTTTTTTTTTTAATTTTGATGATTAGAGCGTACAGCTCATGAAAGTCCAAAATCCAGTATCTCAAAATATTAGAATATTTCCTAAGATCAATCAAAAAATGGATTTTCAAAACAGAAAAGTTCAAGTTCTTTAAAGTATGTTCATTTGTACACTCAATACTTGGTCGGTAGCGCATATTACAGCAAATTACTTGCTCCTAGCACAAATTACAGCATCACTGAAGTGTGGCATGGAAGTGATCAGCCTGTGGCACTGCTGAGGCACTATTGAGCCTTCTGATCATCTGTATATTGTTGGATCGACTGTTTCTCATCTTTCTCTTGAAAATATCCCATAGATTCAGGGGTCAGGCATGTTGGCTGGCCAATAAAACACAGTAATATCATGGTCAGCAAACCACTTGGAAGTGGTTTTTGCACTGTGGGCAGGTGCTAAAGTCCTGCTGGAAAAGGAAATCAGCATCTCCGTAAAGCTTGTCAAAAGATGGAAGCATAAAGTGCTCCAAAATCTACTGGAAGATGGCTGCATTGACTTTGCACTTGATAAAACACAATGGACCAACACCAGCAGATGTCACGGCCCCCCAAATCATTACTGACTTCAGAAACTTCCCACTAGACTTCAAGCAGCTTGGATTCTGTGCCTCTCCAGTGTTCCTTCAGACTCTGGGACCATGATTTCAACATGAAATGCAAAATTTACTTTTATCTGAAAAGAGGACTTTTGACCACTGTTCACTGTCCAGTTCTTTTTCTCCTTAGTCCAGGTAAGATGCTTCTGACGTTGTTTCTGTTTCAGAAGTGGCTTGGTAGTCCTTTTCCTGAAGATGTCTGAGTGTGGTGGCTCTTGATGCGCTGACTCCGGCTTCATTCGACTCATTGTGAAGCTCTCCCAAGTGTTTGAATCGGCTTTACTTGACAGTATTCTCAAGCTTGCGGTCATCTCTGTTGCTTGTGCACCTTTGCCTACCCAATTTCTTCCTTCCAGTCAACTTTGCATTTAATATGCTTTGATACATCACTCTGTAAACAACCACCCCATTAGTAATGACCTTCTGTGACTTACGCTCTTTGTGGAGGGTGTCAATGATTGTCTCCTGGACCATTGTCAAGTCAGCAGTCTTCCCCATTAGTGTGGTTTCAAAGAACAAGAGATACCCGGAATTTATACTGTAGGGGTGGTCATTTAACGAAACTCAAATGTAAATATTCTAAAATTTTGAGATACTGGAATTTGGACTTTCATTAGCTGAACGCTCTAATCAACAAATTAAAAAAAAAAAAAACATTTGAAATGTTTTACTTTACATGTAGGGAATCTAGAATATATGAAAGTTTCATTTTTTAAAATAATTTACAATAAAAAAATGAACTTTTTCACGATATTCTAATCATTTGACCAGCACCTGTAGTTCTTAGGACAACTTTGATTAACTTTTTTGACCCACTTCAAATGTTGACTACTGTAGTTAAGCTATGTCAGTGAATAAGAATCGAGAAAGTTTTTCTTGATCTTTCAGATCTCTTGCAGCAGAGAGAAAACGGTGTGTACAGGCCCCCGCTGGGATGCTGATCTCTTTGACAAATGCTGTTTTAGATTACAAACTGTATTATTGGATTTTTCTTGTGTTTAAAACATATAAGACAGTCTGAATCCCTATCTACAGTACTGTCTCTGCTTTAAGGTAGTTTGTTTCTGTGCTTCATCAGCTACACTGGCAGAGATCTCAGCATCCAACATTCTGGCCAAAGGTGAGAGGTTTCTGCTGAGTTTGGTTTTCTCTTCTCTTTACATTCTCGGCCTCTCTCCCTTGGCTGGATAGCTCAGACAGATCCTGCGTCCTGTGTAGATGTGTGGGTGTTTGGTCTCCAGAGGGGCCTGACAGCATCCCTGCCTGCTGTGTTATAACCCCGTGCTGAGGCCGACCCCCTGACGACATGGATCGATACAGCACAGCAATGAAGTGGCCCATCGATTAAGCCCATGACAGGGCATTTAAAGGTTTAATCTGGCTAACGAGGATAACCTTTCCCTCTGAGGCAGCAGCCTGCATGAGAGGAATGTACTTACGGAAATCAGGAATCCCAGAGCTGGATTAGACGACCTTTAGTGCTTTCAGACACATTTCTGGATGAATACACCCAGGCAGGGTCCAAAATTAACTTTTTGCAAAACCTCCCAATTTTTGAACCCTTTATCCAGGTGGTTTATTAACCCTTCCAGCGATTCCCCCGAATACAGACCGTTAGTGTTATTGGTGTCTTTATTGCTGTTCTTATTGCTATTGTTTGTCTGTCTGTACGCTTCTGACAGTTTAACACAGCCTGGCGAGATAATCATTTCTGTATTTCTCATGCACATGTCTGAGGGTAAAGAGTCAAGGCTCGGCATTGAAAACGCTTCATAAATATTCATGTGTGCTGTTCTTTTTCGATGCTTTTTTACTGTAAACTGCGAACTCTGAGTCTGCTCATAAGCTGTGTTTGTTATTGCTGAGGACATTTTTAATTTCATGCTTTTGGTCTGCCAGCCCTGTTTCCTACTGAAAAGCTTTTTAACTAAACTAAACTTCACCCCTCTCCACACACCATCAGGGCTCCACAAATGGCTGTAATCTTTTCTGCCACTTTTAAGTCCTCAAACGACAGTTAGTACTAATGCAAACGAGCGTAGTACTGTCACTGGGTCTCGGAATGCAGTAAGGGGCATCACAAACACACGCACCACATTGACCACTGAACATAGATAGCTGTCTGGCCACAGAACGCTCTTGAGAGAGAAAGACAGAGATTGGTGTAAATTATGCAATGATTATGCAAAGCTGTCATTATAGCAAGATTTGCAAGCCAAATTAGAGTTTTTGTGGCACTTCTCACCACAGTCCTATTGTAGATGGTTAGCAAGGTGTTACTATGCAGTTGCTAAGGTGTTCTGTGTGATTTTTAGGTTTTGCTAAGAAATTGAAAGGGTGTTTTAGGTGGTTTCTTATTGGCTTAAATGCCATATGCCATGATATGCATTGGGTTCCTTTTTCAAAGTAAATCTGGCAGATTTTTCGGACATTTATAATGTAAAAAAATATTTCTATTTCAAATATGCTTTTCTTGTCAACTTTCTATTCATCAAAGAAACCTGAAGAAAAAAATGTATCACAGTTTCCATAAAAATATTAAAGAGTTAGTTGACCCAAAAATGAAAATTCTATCATTAATTACTCACCCTCTTGTCGTTTGAAACCCGTAAGACTTTTGTTCATTTTTCATTAATCCATATGAATTGAGTGGTTTATTTCAAATTTTCTGAAGAGACTTGATCGCTTTTATGATGAACAGATTTAATTGCTTTTACTAGCACATAAACATTGATCAGCGAACATAAACAGAAGCTCAACCAAACCTGAATGACGCATGAGATCAAATGTCTTGCGGAAGCTGCATGTTTGAGCTTCCGGAAGAGGTTTGTTGTCGTGAAAATTTGGACTAAACCACTCGATTCATATGGATTTTTTTTCCCGATTTCTTTATGAACTCTTTGAAGCGTCAAAGCTGCAATTATGTAGGCTGTCTATGGACGGACAAAATGCTCACAGATTTCATCAAAAAGATCTTCATTTGCGTTCCGACGATGTAATCTTATGGGTTTGGCATGACATGAGGGTAATTAAATAGAAAACAGTTATTGTACATTGTAATAATATTTCATTATATTACTCATTTACTGCATTTTTGATTGAATAAATACAGCCATGTGAGAATAAGAGAAAATTTGTACTTTTGTAGTGAACAAGTACTTGCTCTCATTGTGTTGTATGAAAGATGAAACAGAACAGAACCGATTACATGTGTAAGATCAGTTTAACAAGTATGTGTGTGAGATAGAGTGCAGTATAATGAAACACAGGGTTGAATCTCAACGATACAAACCACTCTATGTCCTCAAACAGTCTCAAACAGAACATGACACGCCTCATATCTGCTGGAGGGGTGAAAGAGTCAAGCTCTCCTGTGAAATGAGGTGTGGGCATTCTCTCACAAACACACACACACACACACACACACACACACACACACACACACACACACACACACACACACACACACACACACACACACACACACACACACACATATATCATCAGCAGCCGTAATAACTTCAAATGTGTATGACTCCCTGTGAGCAATATAGCAGTACCATTACAGATCAGTACAAAGAGAAGTCTCTGTATGTCTCAGAGAGAGAGAGAGAGGGTATGCAAGAAAATGAAGATAAGGAAGCTGTAGGAGAGGCGTTTGGGGTACATTAAGGTTTCAGAGCCGGCATGTATGGCCTCAGGCTACCTGCTAATACTTTCATGTGAAAGCTGTACATGAGAGAAGATGAGCTTCACCTGGAGTGAGATGCAAACTTATTAGACCTTCCTCTTACTTCCCATACAAATACTGATTTTAAACTGCTGATTTGGGTCTTTCTCTTCAATTTTTTTTTTATTTTTTTTTGTCTATCTGTGTGCTAAAGCGCTATCTGCGTTATCCTTCCAACCACGGGCCTGAGAAATGGCTGCCACAACATACAGTGCCTCCTAGCCAAAGGCCTTGAGGAGTGTGTCACTACAAAAAGACTACTAGCTCCCAAGCCACAACAGTGGCTCCATTCCAAAATGTAGTGAGCTGATGTAGTCAGCATATTAAGGCATCTTTAAGGCTGTATATCGGCCGTTGTATCTTTTGTGGAAAAGACAATGCTATAATGCATGTCAAAGAGCTCATTAAAAAAGATGATGGACAATGTGGGAGAAATGTTGATTATAAGTAAGCTCATAATTCATTGAATTCCAGAAAGTGTCAATAAAAGTAGTTAAATATTATAGTTGGACAGTTTTACCCAATTTATGTGTGCTATGAATTAAGCTAAAAAGAGTACAGTGTTTTTAGCTTAACAACATTCTAACTGTAAACTCTGGAATTGATTGTGAGTTGAGGTGGTATTTATATGATACACAAGTTACTGCCAATGTAGTGCGCCCCAAATCTGCCATTTTAGTTAGGATGCTGTCTCTATAGGCAGTATGCCTACTGTGGAAAGCAAGGTAGCATCCAAAAATGAAATTTCTGTGATCATTTATTTACCCTCATTGTTCCAAACCCTATGGCTTTGGTTCTTATGTGGAACACAATTGAAGATATTTTGGAAAATGTTTCAGTCATTGCGTTGGAAATCACATACTGTATAGGTATACATATGGTTTGAAATTTATTCCGCAGCCGTTAAAACAGTATGTTCTGAAGTTGTGCAGTGCGAAATGTGAACAGACTACATCCGTCATGTTGTCACTGTCATGTTGGCGTCACTTCACCACCATTCACATCTCCATCGAATGTCTTCCAGTTACTTTTCGCCTACTGTTTTTCGAATACTATGTATTCGGCCATACCAATCTGTTGACATACTGTTTTCCACAGTAGAAAGAAAGCCATACATGTTTAGAATGACATGATGGTGAGTAAATGATGATACCATTTTTGTTTTTGGGTAAACTATCCATTTAAGACTCCTGTGTACATGTAGATAGCTTTACTTAAAACAATAGAAGTCTGCAGTATGTGTGCGCAATATGCAGGTCCATGTTTTATGTACGTCCTATGCTCTGGATTGAACAGGCTCAGATTTACGAGGATACAAAAGCATTTAGATCGTAAAGTCTTCCCGTCAAGTTGTTTTTACGGCTCTGCTGCCGTCAGCTGTGTGGTTTTAGCTTGTTTATTGCTGATAGTGGACTAATCATATCCAAATGACCAAATCATCAAAGCTTGCCTGACCATGCAGCTTATCAAAACCACCATTTTATGGTTGAAGACGCAGGAATTGCTCCCTGTTGGGTGTTTTTTACACGCCGGCACTTTAGCACGCGTGTGATGTAGGCAGTGTTGCTTAGTTATTGCTCTTTCTTGGCAGTACCGCGTGTGGCATCTCAAACTGTGCATTTATCCTTCACATTCTCCCGATTTGCATAAAGTTACTAATAATTTCACACATCCATAGCTGTTGTTTTATTCGTGTTGATGCCTTTGTCTCCCAGATGTCGCTCATGTTCTCTCGGCTTTTGCATTTGTTTGCACTTTTAAGTGATAATTTTTCCCCTACCAGCACTCTGGAAACAGATCTTTGATAATAATGAATCAAGGTTGTGGCAGCTATTAGTAAACTGACAGTGTGCGGAATGGTAGTCTTTTACAATCACAGCCATCTATGGATCACTGGAGCATACACACACATAGACACACATTGTGAGCGCAAGACAGCGATTTTATGAGGAATGATCTTCATGTCTTGTGCTGTAGAGATATTTGGATCCATCACGGCTCGTTCATGTGTGTTCAGTGTCCCCTGTCCACATGTCAGAGAATAAACTGTCGGTGAACCAGAGATAATAAATGAATGCATGTATGGCATGTCTGACTTGTAATATTGTTCTTTTTGTATGGGCCACAGTCTTCATTTTGAATTGAGCTTCTGATGCATCCGAAATGTAAAAGCTTGTTCATAGAACTTTATTTATTTATTTTTACAGCTGATAAACAATAAAAACCTTGACAGCCAATCAGAATCCACCCGACTTTAAAGAGCATGAACATTTAAAGCAGCAGATGACAAACTGTAACACCGTGTCTACACCAAACGTGAGCGGCGCTATGCGTCAAAAGATAATAGAACCCATTATAATCAGTGATATTGTCTACACTGGATGCGGCGACAATTTCCGACAGTAAACGGATTCCCCGTTCTATTTTTGACGTAGTCCAAGTGCTTTGCAACGGTTGGTTTGTCGCGTTCATTGTAGACAGCTTTTAGCTGTTGCGGCGCGGTGCGACGCAACGTGAAAAAAGTCGCGTCTGGTGTTGGTTCTTTTGCTATTGTAGGCTGGAAGGACCTTTTGAAATAACTGAAATCATTTGGCAAAGTGATATGGAACTGCAATGCGTTCAAGACCTGCCTGTACCTACTTTAAGACCTACTTTAGTCATCCATTTCCCTGAAAATAATTGCACACCTTAGAACGTTCGTCAACCAATCAGATTCAAGCATTCAACAGCCCTGTAGTATAATAACGATTTATCCCTGCACATAATTTTTTTTTTCGATTAGTGTGCCTTCGTAATCTTCAGTGAGATCGTAATCATCAAAATAAAGAGTTTTCAGCTCAGCTGATCAATATATGTTAGTAAAATGGATTGCTTTTGCTTTAAATGCATAAATATTCCTTACAGCCAAAACAACCATACTGTATCAAACTTGCATTTTAATGATTATAAAAGCAATTGTATCATTCTTTTGTAAGTGGGTGATTGTATTATAATACATTATTATTTTCTAGTCTTTCCTAATGTAAATATTGACTGGTCACACATACATTTCATATACCAAATGATATTGGGTAGCTTTGTAGTAGCCTGTGAGTTATGAAGGAAAATGTAAAAATAAATAAATAAATAAAAGTCCTCTGGTCTCCTTTACACATCTGATATATGACAGTACAGTATATAAACCTGATTCACATCCTATCACCTTAATTCTCTTTGCTTTGTTTTACATGTGCAATAAAAAAAAAAAAAAACTGAGAAAAACATAGAAAGAGGGAAAAAAGGTAATGACATCAGTGGATCCACAGACTGTGAAAAAAGGCACAATGTTGCTCTCCATGCTGTCATTTCAGTTTTTATATAGCATTATAAAAAGAATAGCTCTCATAATACAAAAATTATGTATGCCATATTTTTCTGCAGAATTAGATATTCTTTGAATCATTCATATTGAGAAACCGTTGTGCTTGTAGGATGTATTTGTTTTAGGATATTAGATGTTTTTTAGAAGATTTCTTGTTTGTTTGTGTCTGTATGATCTGCGAACAGCTGAGGTGTGACCTCAGTGCGCAACCTCAGAGAGCTCTTCTTACACATTAGCACAAACAAACATCTGTCAGAAAACTTCTCCTCTGATTATGATTTAATTAAAACCTTGCAAAAGAGCCTGGAGAGATTAGGAGGAGGGATAGAGACAGACAGACAAAAATGGAGCATCTAATAAAGGGGTATTAAGAGCAGCTGAGTGTGCAGATTGGGCCCCGGGCACAGCAGTGGTCACCCGGCTGCTGCCAGCCACCGTCTGGCCAATCTGGGGTGGTGGAGAGCAGGTCTCTCTGAGGCTCTGCCTGCAGCTGCACTCTCACTCATCTGCTCATTAAAACTGCTACACATAATTGAGGCCTATTTAAAGTGGTCAGACTAAGAAGGTGGTCACACTGATAGCCATTTGCAGTGATGAAGCAATCAGAAGTCATTCATTTAGAGTGAGAGCTGCAGATGCAATGTGGCCGTGTAAACAAAGTTACGAAAAATTAAACTATGTGGAGCACATGCGATCTGTCTCCTGTGAGATAAACCTTGTCCAGGATGGCATGTATTGCATTTTTTATGTACATAATACTATATCCATCCATCCATCCATCCATCCATCCATCTGCCTATCTGCAGGAGTGTCCCATCCATCCATCCATCCATCCATCCTCCTGTCTATCTGCAGGCGTGTCCCATCCATCCATCCATCCATCCATCCATCCATCCATCCATCCGCCTGTCTATCTGCAGGCGTGTCCCATCCATCCATCCATCCATCCATCCATCCATCCATCCATCCATCCATCCATCCATCCATCCATCCACCTGTCTATCTGCAGGTGTGTCCCATCCATCCATCCATCCATCCATCCATCCATCCACCATCCATCCATCCATCCATCCATCCACCTGTCTATCTGCAGGCATGTTCCATCCATCCATCCATCCATCCGCCTGTCTATCTGCAGGCGTGTTCCATCCATCCATCCATCCATCCATCCATCCATCCATCCATCCATCCATCCATCCATCCATCCATCTGTCTATCTGCAGGAGTGTTCCATCCATCCATCCATCCATCCATCCGCCTGTCTATCTGCAGGTGTGTCCCATCCATCCATCCATCCATCCATCCATCCATCCATCCATCCATCCATCCATCCATCCATCCATCCATCCATCCATCCATCCATCCATCTGTCTATCTGCAGGAGTGTTCCATCCATCCATCCATCCATCCATCCATCCATCCATCCATCCATCCACCTGTCTATCTGCAGGTGTGTCCCATCCATCCATCCATCCATCCATCCATCCATCCATCCATCCATCCATCCATCCATCCATCCATCCATCCATCCATCCACTTGTCTATCTGCAGGAGTGTATGTATATATAATATACATATATATATATATATGTATATATAATGTGGATAAAAATAAATGTAGGAAATCATAATCTATTAGAGATGTCAGTTTTATTTCTTTGATGTTTACAGATAAAAGTGAGCTGATTACATAAATAAATGGGGTTATTAATAAAACAGGCTTACAGTGCTCTAACGAGCTTGTTTTGTGTATAATTGGTCAGCATCATGCTCAGTTTAATTAGTCTCTGAGCTATCATTGACGCGAGCAGTTTGTGTTTGAAGCATTAGCATCACCAATAGCATCTGGGAGTGGAATGGGTGTAGCACTTACTGCTCCTTTTACTGGATGGTTTAGTCAAAATTACCCGTCAGTTTCCAAGTGTTTAAATTTTAAAGTCTCATAAAGTGGCCAACATGAAGGCCACACAGCATTTTGATTTAATAATGAATGAAGGCAATCAGATCAGCATGTGTAATGGGTTTGGCTAGAGTCTCCAGGCCCTCCTGGTCCGGGACTTATTAAGAACATCCTCACTGGGAGAGAACAGAACTGATAACTCAGTATACCTATTTGCCTTTAAGCGTTAAACCAGCCACTGAGGGAATCAAGTCTAGACGTCTTAATGCTCCTCATTGCTAATGCTCAGGCAAAAGCTATTTTTTGTTAAAGAGAGTGTTGCTAATGAACTCAGACCTAATCAGGAAGAAAGTGATAATTGCATTTACATTTATACATGGGGCAGTTGCTTGCTTTGGCAACCATGGCAACTAAAAGAGCATATATTTGTTTCAAATTCTAGATGGCAGACGATTGCTAGATTGCTAATGTAACTCATACAAACAAATAACTATTTTAAAACCTAGTAAACCTGCTGCCTATATATGCAGCATTATAACCATCATAATTTGTTTATATGAGTTACATTAGCAGTTAGTTCACTATACAAGTCATGTTAAAGAAGATATAGCTTTTGTGCTGGTGAAATCTCAGTGCTTTAAATCTTTTGGTAACCAGGTTTATGTCTCTTTGATCTCCCTGACTGTCTCTATGGCTGCGTTTACACTGGCACAAAAAATCAGATTTTTGCTCACATCGGACACAGATCGGAATTTGTTGCACACGTGTAAATGCAAAAATCCGCACGACATCCAATTTTTTCACATCCGATCTGAGCCACTTCCAAATATGGTTTTAAATCAGATACATATCCAATCTCTGGACATGCGACCTATGTCTAAACACGCATATCCGATTCCCATTGGAATTCCAAACCACCACAAGGCGAAGGCGACACGTTTGCTTACTAAAAGGTAGCTTTAATGTTGTTTTATGAAGCAGGCGTGCCTGTATGCACTCACACTAAAAATTTGCAGCTTAATTATTGAGGTTGAAACGTTATACGTCTATCTATTTTTTCCTTGGAAGAAATTGCGCACACGCACACACACATTCAGCAGCTAAATTTCAACCTCTGCCCGGTTAATTTAAAAGAGACCGCAGTGTGTTTTTTTAAATTTTAAAAACCAAAAGCTTCACCGGGTAGGCTACTCTCTCTTTCGTGTGCGCTCTCTCCTTCACTCGCTCTCTCGTTATCATTCATTCAAATGAATGTAATCTTACCTGCTACTTTATTTCCCTTCAGAATTCTAGATTTAACGACTGTAGATAAAATAACAAATGCAAATTACCTTTATTTTTCAGTCTATATTCATTCAGTCAGAATTTGCGCTGCAAAACATCCATGACACTGACAGCTGTTAACTTATCCATTCTGGCAGGTAATCATGACCACCCGACTTGAAATATATAAATAATTTTAATAGCACGGCCGTTCAAAACCCGAGGGTCTACCATGTGCATGCAAAGACAATCAATGACAATCATTTTGGGCGGGAATTAATGTAAACACAGATATCCGATACAGTAACGTCTAAAGTGAATGTAAATACACTGGCCAAAAAATCGGATATGGTCAAAAGATCGGATCTGTGCATTAAGACTTGCAGTGTAAATGCAGCCTATCTCTCTGTCTCTCTCATATCAAGACTTCTTAGAAGTGATCAGAGTGCTGTCAGTTGTACGGATGTGTGTGTCAGCAGACTGACAACTATGATTACGTCTGATTATAATGACATATGGATGTGATGATGACATTTAGTCAGCACTTAATATTTTATAAACACTTTCATGTCTTCCCATCTTTCTTTTTATTTCTTCTGTTTTATGACTTTGCCACCTCAGCCAGGGATCAATGTCCCCCGTCTGCACCGGACACTGATTTAGAGCCTTTAAACCGAGTGATGTACCATGTTCAGCACAGAGCAGCGTTAAACTTAGAACTAGATGTTCAGAAAGTCTAGTTAAATGTCTTAACATTTACCGTTGTTCTGTGAATTTTGACGGGCAGTCATTTCAATAGGTATCCATGCGATTGGGAATTTTACGACGAGAATGAAAGATTTCCTCAGATTTGTTATGCGGAATCGCTGCGTTGACCAAGAGAAAGCTGCTTGCTTTTGAATTGACTTCTTTGTGAGCTGTGCTTCATACATCAACACACTATTGACAATAGACCTTAAATTTCCTGCAAAATTTCACTAATGTAACCACACTTTTATGTCAGCTAATGCAAGCATACTCTCTAATTATTGTCCAGGGATAACTTTTCTCTTTCACTCATTCTTTTTCACTCTGTTGATTGATTTCGGAGAAGTTACAACAATGAAATGAGATAAAGGTACGCTTTTAGTAAAGTGCTGTTATTGAATAGCCCTACGTGCCGGGAATTACTAATAAACCGTGTAAACAAAACATTCATCATTTAAATAGCCTTCTCTATTATGCTAGGGTTTTTTATTATTTATTATTTGACAGAGTGCCAAGCGCATTTATAGAAACAAATATTGGATACGTGACTGGATCCGTCATCTAGCATGCTCTGTCACATGCTTCCAGAAAAGGCTTTACTGTGAATACTGTAAACATTTATGCATACAAAGAAGAAGAGAAAATTGCCTCCAATTCAATATGTTCTCCAATTATCATGTGTAATAGGCTGTGAAATCCTCATATCTACGCAGTCGGTTGGAAAGGCAACAGAAATGGCCTGAACACTTAGCCTAGATTCTCTGCCCTCAGCGTGCTAATGACAGACAGCCCTGTCTCCACCACACACAGAGAGAATATCAGCCATATTTCATTCAAAGGCCTCACAAGAATCCTCATATTTTCTCATTAACTCACTCCTTTTCCATTTCTGCCAATCTTTCCCTAAGCCCAAAAGTGATTAGCAAAGCCCAAAAGTGAATTCCACTTCCACCTCTCTCCGCACCCTTCTTATTCTCTTCATCTTCCTCCTGACTGTAGATAGGATTGGCACTGTTCTGAGTTACTAGAAGAGAAAAAGTTTGGGTTTTGGTTTTACCAATCATTGCTAACCATGTTTCAGTGAAAATTTCAGCTAGAGAAGCTCCACTTATGAGGACAGACACAAAGAAGTGACTGGAAATGATGGAGAAAGAGGAGGAACGGGGCTGAAAAAATGTTGAGCCATATTCAAACTCACATGGCCCTTATGAGTACTAGTTCAAGAGCTGGATCCTGGCATAGGTAATATTGGCAGTTGCCTAGGGCAGAAGTGTTTCGCACACAGCTCTCAAGCATGCACTTCACTTCCCTATCGCTCATCCGCAGCAGTTTTATGCTCTCCGTTCTGCCTGCCCCTCTGGTTGAAAGTTGAGATTTTTTTCCTTGCTTTATTAAAAAGTATATTCCTCAGATTTGAGCTCAAGATTTTTATTAGTGACACTTTTTATGTTTATAAATGAATGTAATTGTATTTAATTGTATTACTCCATGTTTGAAACTTGAATTCTTATTTTTGTTTATATTTTATTTTTCAAAATTCATTTCATTTAGTCTTTTTGTTTTGTTTTAGGTGTACAGGTCATAGGTAATTGTTTCTTCTAGGTGGGGGATACACATTTTAAAAAAATATTAATCGAAGTTGTAAATCATACAAATACTGGAGTACAAATACTGGACCATTTCAGTATTTCTACTTCAAAATTTCACTTTAATGCATTGTTACTTACCGATTCTTTATAATATTTGTGAAAATTATAAGCAATTTCTTAATGAAAATAGTTTCTCTATGCCAGTTTTTTATCAGAGTACCTAATGTCTGATTTAGGACACAATGTGACTCAAGCCCTTTATACTGACCAGTTCAATATGTTGGAGCACTACTAACCACTAGACCACATAGCTCAGTCAGTATTTAAATTTCTTTAATATTTACAGTTTTTTTTTTAATATATATATATATATATATATATATATATATATATATATATATATATATATATATATATATATATATATATATATTTCTCTCTCTTTCTCTCTCTCTCTCTCTCTCTGTGTACGTGTGATCTTCCTCCTGCTCAATGTATTTAGTGCCTGAAGAAATGAGAGGAAAAAAAGAGACTCTTAGAAACAGAATGAGAAATAAGAACATCTATGTATTGTGTGTGTGTGTGTTGTAGAGTCGTGTTGGCTCAAGCTGTTTTTGCCCGCAGCTTTTTCAGTAAACCCGTCAGAGACAAACTCGTCTCTGTCTGCTGGCCACTGACTGAGTTTCCTGACAATACCTGTCAGCTCTCTCCCACCTCTCACAGCCTCATGGCTGCAGCTCCAGCCTGTCTGCTCTGGAGCGCTGCCGTTACAAGCCGTCACCATCCTAGAGCTCTTCAGGACTGCTGGCATTAGAGCTGATGTGTGCCGATGGTCTCTCTTGACATTAGCTTAAGTGCATGAAGACATGTTTTTGTTTGGTGATGGAAAGCTGGGAGTGAGTCACACAGTATTACAGTTATCCAGGCCAACTGTACAATACGCACATTATCACAGGCTTTGGATTCCTTTATCTTAGGTGACTGGAGAAACAGAAAGGCTTGCCTCTTCTGTTTACGATTTTCTTTTTCTTTTATGTCCTAGTCCTTGTCCTGCTCATGTGTGCTCAGAGCAGATAGCTTCAGTAGTAATGTAGAGAAACCTTTTGTTATGTGTGACCCTGGACCACAAAACCAGTCATAAATTACGTGGGTATATTTGTAGCAATAGCCAACAATACATTGTATGGGTCAAAATTTTCATTTATGCCAAAAATAATTAGGATATTAAGTAAAGATCATGTTCCATGAAAATATTTTGTAAATGTCCTAATGTAAATATATCAAAAATTTATTTTTGTAAGTAATATGCATTGCTAAGGACTTTATTTGAACAACTTTAAAGGCGATTCCAAATTTTCTAAATATTGTCCTATCCTAACAAACCATACATCAGTGGAAACCTTATTTATTCAGCTTTCAGATGATGTTTTTTTTTTTTTTTAAATGAATTATTAAATTGAATTATTATTTTGTTGATGTTTTGATTGATTTAAAGGAGACCTATTTTACAAGATGTAAAATAAGTCTCTGGTGTCCCCAGAATGTGAAGTTTCAGCTCAAAATACCTGACAGATAATTTATTATAGCTTGTCAAATTTGCCCCTATTTGGGTGTGAGAAAAAACACACCATTTTTGTGTGTGTCCCTTTAAATGCAAATGAGCTGCTGCTCCCGGCCATCTTTCCAGAAGAGGGCGGAGCTTTAATAGCTCGTGCTTCGGTTCCTCAACAACAACAAAAATGGAGAATCTCACTCAGCCAAAATGAAGATCGTCAGTAACGGTGTTCAGCCTTACATTGTTCAAACCGGAGTCGTCACTGATGGAAAGACTCAAGAAGAAGTTAACTTTTAGAATGCAAAATTATGCGCAATACACACAATCCCATGCCCGTAGAGTTATCCGTAGCAAATGAAACGACTGAGTGAGAGGAGGCAGGTTGTTGTGTGTCAACTCGCTGTCGAAGAGATGAGAGAGCGTGAAAGCACAGTTGGTATTGTCTATTTTTCGGAAAGTGAGTATTGGAAACGTTTCAGATATTTCAGTAGATGTGTATCAAAAATCTATATTTTTGACAACACTACATTGCACTTAGTATATTGTTTCAGATGCTGTTTCAAAAGACTTCTTAAAAATGTATATATGATGTATAAAATTTAGCCTGCCAAAGTGGCTTGTAGGATTAACTGCGTTATACGCCACTGCTAAGATCCACCCACATTTGGTGGGTTGGCGGGTGGTAATGTCAAGCCCTGTACATGACATTTATAGTAAACAGCACTGGTGTGAGAAATACGAACATCTTGACTGACTGACACAGCTTTTTTAGAGCTGCTTTGAAATTATCTGTATTGTCTAAAGCGCTATAAATATAAAGGTGACTTGATAGCCCTTCCAGTGTCACATGTGCTTCTGCATGTCAGCTGGTGATTTCATCACAACCATCTCAGAAAAACAGAATGATTTCCTTTCAGAATAAGCCTCTAAAAAAAACACTCCTCTATCTTACAGCCACAGTCTGGGAAAGAGAAAATGCCAAGTTATTTTCCTCTCTCTGAAATGCAATGACATATTTCACTTGCACAGGTCACACTCTCATAGCCAGGACATTGCTTTGAGCATGTACCTCCTCTCACACATGGAGGGCAAATTTCAAACTGTCATAATGTGTGTCAGGCTGGCTGTCCAACTTGAAATTCCTGTAGTATTTGTTGAGAACATGTCTGTATTGCATTTAATACAATCTCACTCGTCGCCTGTGGTATAGGGTACTCAGAAAGTGTCCTTGAGTTCTACAGTGAGTGCTTCTTCCTCTTCATGTGATGGTATAAAATCAAGTGGCCAGTTTGGTCATTCATCTTCATGATAGTCACCACGGGTTGGCCATTTTCCCCTACAGGTGTCTTTGTGCTCGGCACGCTGGGAGAAATGTGCTGCTGGCGCTCACATCAAGCCTTATGTCTCACCTCAATGCCAGAGCGAATCTGGACCGCTGACAGTTAGTTTCGGCTCTGCCTCATCCGTTCCACTGCTGCTATACAAGCTCAAACCGCACCTGCCTGTCTTTCTGCCCAATCTGTCAAGCATTAAGAGCTTTCAACAGCCCTGCTCATGGGCAGATACAGTTTTAATGGCTTCCAAAAGGATCATAATTGCAACCATTCAACAGAAACTCTTTCAGAGAGACCAGCACTTTACATGTTTCACTGACTCCCATATTTTTTTCCCTGCACCTGTACTTTCAGCGCTCACTTATTTGCCACTGAAATCATTGCTGTCGTCATAGCGACTGCTATGGGATGACCCTGGCCTCTGTCTGACTGACCCATTATGATCAGACTCACTTTCTTCAAATCCCACTTGACATTTTACTCATGTCTGTTGAACAGACAGCAAATTAAATAATGTGTAAATAGTAAAGAACGGGTCAGAAATAAATCTTACGTTGCATTCGAAACGCACAACGGTGTCTCTTCTGAGGCATTCTGCCGTTAAGTATCCTTCTGTGGTTTATGTATGTCACAGACGCAGCATGTACACTTATGACACTTCTCATATTTCTTTGTTTTTGCACTGGTGACAAATCATTTGTCTTCCCTTTAACATCTCCGGCAGCCCTAAATCAATATTTTGCACAAATAGTTTGACAGACGTGAGAGCTATCAAAATTCGTCTAAAAGATAAGCACTCACACACCAGGAGTGAGCGAATTCATAATTTTAGAATTGGCTCTCTTTTACTTAACAAATAGGAATATGAATTCAATTCACCACACCCCACAGGATATTGGAATGCAAAATGAATGACAGCAAGTGGAATTTGTTGGATTAGTGAACACAGGTTGTGTGAATTCTGTAATTTTTTTTTTTTAAATGTATATGTTTGGTGAAATGAAAACACACTACTATTGTGTGTGTTGTGAAACAAGCCTGAAGGTTATTGTTAGGGATGCATACACAGAATATGTTGGCCTTCAGTGCATTATTCATTTTATAAAATGTTTAGACATATTACATAATAAGAAAACATATATTATTTTAATAAAACTTTATTTTATTAGGCAAATTTATTAAGTATGTTCTGCTGGAAGATATAGTCCCTGACATAACACAAAGATTCTATTTTTATAACTTTATGCATTACTTTTTCAAAAATTTAAATATTATACAGACATATTTAATTAAAAGATGAAAAAATAAAACAATTAAAATTTAAGGTACAACTTTTGCAATTTTGGCTTGGAAATTTAGTCATACACTACCATTTGATTTTTTTTAAATAAAGAAATTAATAATTTAATAACAAGAAATGTTTCTTATCTCCAAATTACAATATTAAAATGATTTGTTACACTGAAGACTGGAGTCATGGCTGCTGAAAACACAGCTGTCATCACAGCAATAAATTACATTTCAAAATATATTAAAATCTAAAACATTTATTTTAAATTTAAATAATATTTCACAATAATACTTTTTTTACTGTATAATAAGTGCAGCCTTAGTGAGCATTTGAGACCAACACCCAAATTTTGAACAGTAGTGTACTATATATATATATATATATATATATATATATATATATATATATATATATATATATATATATATATAATGTTTAATGTAATCATGAAATTGAAATGGTGATAAAATAAAATTATTTAAATTAAGGTACATCTTTGCAATCGTGGCTTAAAGGGTTAGTTCACCCAAAAATGAAAATAATGTCATTTATTACTCACCCTCATGCCATTCCACACCTGTAAGACCTTTGTTAAAGTTCGGAACGCAAATTAAGATATTTTTGTTGAAATGCGATGGTTCAGTGAGGCCTGCATAGCAATGACATTGCAATGACATATTCTCATCGCTTTATAATATTAAAATTGAACCACTGTACTCACATGAACTGATTTAAATATGTTTTTAGTACATTAATGGATCTTGAGAGAGGAAATGTCATTGCTGGCTATGGAGGCCTCACTGAGCCATCGGATTTCAACAAAATATCTTAATTTGTGTTCTGAAGATGAACGAAGGTCTTACGGGTGTGGAACGGCATGAGGGTGAGTAATAAATGACATTATTTTCATTTTTGGGAGAACTAACCCTTTAATATTTTACACACTCTGCCGTCTGTATTAAAAAAATCTGAGTTTCAAGTGACACTACTGGACACATAAAATGTATTCTATAGCAGTGTTGTACGTCGGTCTTTCTCTGCAGGGGTATGAGTTTTGTAAAGGCGACTCGGCACCCCGGGCTATATGTGTTGGCACTGAATTCACAATAACTAATAATAATATCCCTTCAGGACCCACACCAGGTGTATGTGCATTCATGTTCAACATGACCTTTTAAACTTAATTGGAGATCTGCTCAAAAATACATGTTTGTTTTTCTATCATGGCAGGGACTTTTTATTAATGACTGCTATTGTTTTCATACTGAGTTAATTATATGCCCTAAACTTAAACCTAACCCTCAAACCTTTGGGTGTGAGCACAAAATCTGCAGGAATGAGTAAAATAATAAAAGTTAAATTATGCACAATATGCACAATCCCACATCGAAATTCAAGCACTGTAAAACCAACAATATTCATCCGTAGCAAATGAAACAAGTGAGTGAAGCGAGGCAGGTTTGTGTATCAACTCGCTGTTGGAGAGATGAGAGAGTGAGAAAGCGCAGCTGGTATTGTGTATCTATTCTGCGGAAAATGAGTATTGGAAGCGTTTCGGATATTTCAGTATCGATATGTATCGAAAAATGTATATTTTTAACAACACTACATTGCACTTAGTTTATTATTTCAGATGCAGTTGTAAAAAACTACAATTGAAAAATGTATATTATATATACAATTCAACCCGCCAAAGTGGCTAGTAGGAGTGACTGTGTTACACACCATTGCTG
The DNA here is from genome assembly GCF_018812025.1 of Megalobrama amblycephala. Taxonomy (NCBI): domain Eukaryota; kingdom Metazoa; phylum Chordata; class Actinopteri; order Cypriniformes; family Xenocyprididae; genus Megalobrama; species Megalobrama amblycephala. Next base: position 33,347,365 of record NC_063048.1, on the reverse strand, counting down.
AAATCTACTCGCATTTGGTGGGTGTTAATGTCAGGCCCTGCTGGTCCCCACAATGTTGGTGTTTTAATATCCATGTTGGGTTATCCACCCACACATTCACTCACAGTGTTCCAGTGATTAATGCTACAGGCAGAGATTGTGTCCCACAGACATCACCCCAGTGATGCGAGACATCTGTCTGTGGTTAGCTGCATGTGTCTCCTCTTGCTCTTCATGTTCTGAATACCTCTCTCTCTCTCTCTCTCTCTCTCTCTCTCTCTCTCTCTCTCTGTGTGTGTGTTTGTGTGAGTATCATCTCTCTACCAGCGAACTGCACATATTTGCTTTTGTACTTGAGTTTTGCTGTATGACTCACCAAGATGATCTTGACCAAGTCAGAAAAGGTCAAGGTTAGCCAGTAAATTGGCTCTAAGCAATCAGCCCTCTTGCTAAGCTTATGATGCTCTCTCTCTCTCTCTGTGTGTGTGTGTGTGTGTGTGTGTGTGTGTTTGTGTGTGTTCTTTCATGTCTGAGGAGGGGTTTGATGAGGTCTGGGCACTTTCAAGCTCACAGCTCCAGGTATCAGTGACACTGCGACTACAAAGAACAGTTGTAAAGGAGTCATATGACACACGCACACTTCAACCAACTACCCCATTATAAAATCAACCAACAGAAGAAGGAGGAAAAATGCATTGAAAAAAATATACATGCGTTAGGTTCTTAATATATATTTTTACCCAATAAAAATATTTGAAATTTTTAAAAATGTATGCTATTAAGAATTTGTTTAAAATATATGTAATAGATATGCATCTTTAATATATACTTCTCTAATATAATACATAAAGAGAAATTATTTTTTTAGGAGTTCTCAGGTATTTTACTAGAAAAAAAAGTACTGATTTAAAATTTAGTTTGAGCGTGAACACAACATCATGAAACCTATTGACTGAGACTTGTGACCGAAAGAAGAAAAGATTGAAAAAGACAGCAGTGTGTGTGACTGTATGTCAAATACTCCAGTACAGGAAACAAGGCTTGTCTATTCACGTGTGTTTCCATGCTCATATCCCAAGGAGAACAGGTGCGAACGTGTGATCCAACAGGAAGTCACATGTTTGAGTGTTCTAAAGCCCCTGAACAGCTGTCCCCCCAGTCTCCCCTCCAGAATGTGTGCTGGTATGCTTGGGGGCACTAAAACGGGGGCTGGTCTTTATGTGGCTTGAAGCTTGTGACTGTTTAAGGACGGAAGCAAAAGGGTTATTTAAAAACACACAAACCCTTTGGCCTTCCATGGTTAACAGACACACTTAGAATAACACATACCCTGTGTGCGTGTGTGTGTTTTAAACAGGTGGAGATTGAAAAACTGGACTACCATCACTACCTCCCCCTGTTCTTTGATGGTCTGTGCGAGACAGTTCACCCCTATGAGTTCTTCGCTCGACAGGGCATCCATGACATGCTGGAGCACGGTGGCAGCAAGGTCCTGCCTGTTATTCCACAGCTCATCATACCAATCAAGAGTGAGTGGCATTAAGATGAGTTCTGCTCCCTTCACCTCTTACTTTCTGCTTATTTCTGTCCAAAGTAACTAATTCTTTTTTTGTAAGTCACAAAAGTTATGGTCAATCTGTCCCTGGTACATACAGTAGTATGCACTTCATCTGCATAGGGTACATGAAACCAAACAGCTTGGAGGAAGAATATAAGAAGCATTCCAAAGCAAGAAATATATATATATTATCATATATTAACATAAATCTGGTTTATGGTGGTTAGAAGCAAATGAAATTAAATGAAATGCTGAAAATGCACGTCACAGCTGGAGTTTGGCCAAGGCCATGTGAAGGTTTCAACAATTTTAAAGAAGAATCCAGTGTGGTGAGAGCAATATTGGCCATTAATGCTTTATTGTTAGCCAGGGGTTGTTGTGAAGCTGTTTAAATTATAGTATAACTTACTATTAATTCTATTTAATTATTTTTTACAATATCAATTTTTTTGGTTAATTTTTGCTTGTCTTCCTGTTCATAAATGGTATTGCTTAATAAATGGTATTATTATATAATGCATTTAAGAGCACAACTAGCCCTATTGTCAGCACAACAAAATAAGACAAAATAAGCTTTTCTTTGGATGAGACTGTGACTTTGGAGACACTAGAAAATCATGGATAAAAAAAGGAAAGGATTAAGCTAATTTCCAAAAAAAAAGAGAGAGAGAGAGAAAAAAACTGACCTTACACACACAGCAAAGGTCACACTGAAGAGAGTGAAAACCAGAAGGTCGGTGTTCTGCACTGGTCCAATCAAAGCCCAGAATCAAGAATAAATGAGCTTCTGTGGGATGATTAAATAAAACAATCCTCCTCCTGCTTGATTGCAGTTTGAACAAGATAGATAGACAGACAGACAAGATAGATAGATAGATAGATAGAACAACTTCTTCCCTCTCTCTCAGGAACGGCTGCAGATACGTTTGTATCAGGAGTTAAACTAACGCAATTACTGAAGTGTCTAAATGTCATGCTCCTGTGGTATTTAGAGAAGGAAAAGGTATATGAGGTCGTTCATTTTTAGAGCCTAATATGAGGAAGGAATTAATGGTTCCCTTATTTAGAGAGATTTAGAAACAGATCTTCACTCCTCCAGACGCGTCACACACCATGAATTATTGAACACTCCTTCGGTGCAAATGTCACACGGCAGGAAAACAGTTTGCTGTGTTTGTTTGGTAATTAGAATTTCATAGTGTGCTGTTCAGATATAGGAGAGCAGGAAGTAAATGGAAATGATTGTTAAAGTACAGCGCACAGCTGCCACTCAAAATAAATGTCTTTCTTCTGCAAAGTTTTTTTTTTTTTCAAAGAATGTTGGTAAGTAAATAGTTTTGGTGCCCATTTCATTCAATGGGGAAAAAAACTGAGACATGTTTTCAGAATATCTTCTTTTATGTTCCACAGAAGAAAGAAAGTCGCACAGGCTTGATATGATGTGAACGAGTGTAAATGAATTCATTTTTGGGTGAAGTGTCCCAGTTTTTTTTTTTTATATGAAAGTACCTCCTAAAAACCTTGTTCAGAAAGGCTTGAGATACATCATAACATCATGTCTAATGATCTTGAACAAATTCATGTAAGTTAATTCAAGACATAACCAAAAATAGATTTAATAACTACAAAAGCTTATTTCTCTGTAGAAATCAAATCATACATTGAAAAAAGTATAATTATGAATTAAAGGGGTCATTAACTGCAATTTTCTTTTATTTTATAATGTTCTCTGTGGTCCACTTATAACGTTATCAAGGTTTTTACATCTAAAAACATCCTAATTTAGATGTAATAGGCTATTTTCTATCCTGTTTTTGACCCTCTCTTTGAAGCACACTGTTTTTGATGGATGTGTTGCATTCAAGACTTGAAAGTAAAGGCCCACTGCTGTTTGAGTAAAATAGTTTTCAACTGCCGCTCCATTATATTTTGAAAACTTCCGTTTTTGAAAAATATCTTGTTGTATAGTTGAAACATTTGCCAACAGTCTGAAACATTTATACGTATTATGCTTTATAAGTTTTGGTTGTGGAAAAAATAAAGTTTAAATACTTAGAGTTACCACAGTTATAATTGACAAAAGATGACTATGATGTTTAGTGTAAAAACAATTATGAATGAACCTACCATCATTTGTTGCACTGTCATTCTTAAAGGCTATTAAAAGTTCATTCTTTTTGATAAAGTGAAAAACGTGTGTATATATATATATATATATATATATATATATATATATATAGTCATTTGCAGTGTCGTTTTTTAAATAAAATGAAACATGTTGTAATGTCTTACTGATTACAAAATAGAAAATGTCGCTCACTGAAGCTTTTATTCCAGATTTCAGTGAATGGGCTAAATCAAAACAATACGTGCTTTCTTCTTTCTATCCTATAATCCAACGCATTAATCACATAAATTTTGAAGCAAAGGAAAGAATAGCAAACCACAACTATTCACAGTTTGACTGCAGTGCTACAGTGTAAATACTAAGTAAATATCAAATGATCTGTAACAGACAAAGCAATAGTGAGACATGGTAAAAACACTGTTACTTACACTTGTGTGTTGCGACATTACTGTCGGATCCAATATAGTTGGCACTGCATTAATGTTTATTTTCAGTCTCTCTAAAAGGCCTGTGTCGAACTGTGTCTTTTTTAAAAACAAATCAGCAGTAAAATGAAGCGAATATGTCAAAAGATCAAGGAAAATTTGATTTCTCAATTCATGACCCCTTTAAATTCAATACTTTGTTATTCTTTCCACTAACCACTGAACCACAGGATTGTGGGATATCATGCAAGATGCAATTAAAGGCTTTTTAGAAGAACTGAATTGATATCTTCTATATAGATCCTGTGAAGGAAGCATTTTTTTAGGTTTTGGACATGTGCAAATATAACACCTCAGTAAGGGTTATAACAAATAGCAACATTTTTCACACATTGTCAAAATATTCATGACCTCAAAGTGTTTTTGGTCTCTACATCTGTCTGTGTTTGTCTACAGACGCCCTCAACACGAGGAACAGGCAGGTCATCTGCACCACGCTGAAGGTTCTGCAGCACCTGGTTGTATCAGCAGATATGGTGGGTGAGGCGCTGGTCCCATACTACAGACAGATCCTCCCCATCCTAAACATCTTCAAGAACATGAACAGTAAGCAATTCATACACATCTAAAACAACTTTGGGTTGTTATAAAACATATAAATAAAATATGTACACCATTCTAGTTTGGGGTCTGTAAGATTTTTTTTTTTTTTTTTTTTTTTAAAGAAATGAATACTTTTATTTAGCAAGATTGCACTGATGTTGATCAAAAGTGAGAGTGAAGACATACATAAAGTTCCAAAAGATTTCAATTTTAAATAAATGCTGTTCTTTTGAATTTCCTTTTAATTATATAACCCAGAAAAAAGGTCAAATATCACAAATATTTCACATTAAGTTGTGCCATTATGAAGACTGCTGGAAATATAGCTTTACCATTACAGTAACTAATTACATTTAAAGCATTCAAATAGAAACCTTAAAAAACCTTAAAAAAAATTGTAATAATATTTCCCAATATTACTGATTTTACTGTATTTTTGATCAAATAATCACAGCCTTGGTGACTTTTAATTAGGGGTGTGACGAGACGGGTATCTCGCGAGACGGGACGAGACTTGAGATTGAGTTCACGAGAACGAGACGAGACAAGATTTTTACACACTATTTTTAAGAAATCCTCAATGGCGAAATACATGACTAGAAAAATATTCTGCAGGTGTATTTGAAATGTTTTAACTAATCATCTTGTAATGAATGTTATTTCAGTTCTACTTTCTGAGTATGAATTATCATATGCAGTAAAAGACAACAATACTCAAGCACTGTAAAAGGTTTTGCCACTGACTGACTTCTCTTCTGTATGATTTCAGTCTCTTCAGACCTTACTGTACATGATTTATGAGCTTCTACAACTTTTGACCTCCTAACTGAACTCCTTTCCACAAACAGATCATAGAAATAAAAACAGTATAAATAAACATGGTAACACTTTACAATAAGTTCTCATTTATTATCATTAATGTATTAACCAACATCAACAATGAGCAATATATTTGCTACAGTATTTATTAATCTTTGTTTATGTTAGTTAATACAAATAGTCATTCATTGTTAGTTCATGATAGTTCACAGTGCATTAACTAATGTTAATAAATGAAACCTTACTGTTTGTGCTTAGTAAGATTAAGAGAAAACTGTTATTCATTTTTTATGGCAACACTTTACAATAAGTGCAACCCACTCTCTCAATATTCAAAGTGCAAATAAGACCAAATTTTTCTTTGATACAGAGCTAAGAGATGGTTACAACTACACTGCCCAGCCTAAAATAGCTTTCATATTGAGAGATATTTGCATTCATCAGGGAGCCGCTTTCAAAATGCGGAGTATTGAAATCGCGTTTGAATGCGCGCTCGCGTTTACTTTCACTTTCACGATCGCGTGTAAAACTCTGTAAATATGGAGCGGCGGCGACCTTTATCCAACTGAATTAAATGTTTTTTATTTGAATACAAAGCAAAACGACAGTGGAGGCGTAATGTAAACGTAGCGCGGTGGCATATTCTTTCCTAATCATCCTAACACTTTGTCATGGCAGCATCAGGAGACTACTTTTCGCCTTGACGAGAAATCTCGTCACACCCCTACTTTTAATAAAAAATTTTTTTAAAACTTACTGACCCCAAACTTTTGAAAGAAAATAATTTATTTTCACATGATTTCACAACAGATCTTTCTGATGTAAATGTTTTTACAAGTCTGAAAGTCAAAACTAAGATAATTCCAACATGACTTGAATGCACAGTGATATAGATTGTGTGGTATAGATTTCAGCTTTGCGGTTACAGGTATGTGTATTGGCAGTTGTGAACATGACTCATCCAATCTCATGTCCATTGCAAATTATGTTTATTATTGACTACATTCTATACTTTTTTCTGCTGCTTTGGTTTTACATGTTTTACTGTTTTTTGGCCATATAGAAAAACACTGATCCTTAACATTGATTTTACATTGATCTCTGAGGCCCTTGTCTTGCTAGAGATCAGCACTGCTCTGGGTCACTCTTATTGAACATTCTACATCATTACTGAATGCTTATGCCGACTTTCTACATGCCAATACAAGTCTACTGATGCCGGTATTTGCATTGATTGTGTAGTTTTATTTGTGTCTCTTTTTCATCTGATGTCTGCCGTTCTTTCAAACATGGTTCTGCGTACTGACCTGAGCGTTCTGTATTCATTGTGTCCTGGAGTCAGACCACTTCATGGTTCCATTCTCTGCCTTTGTCAGGCAGACTATAGGCCTGCCAGACATCTTCAGACGTGAGGACAAGCATTGTGGATCAATCACCTCATCACAGGCTTAACCAGCCGAAATGCTGCCACCTCACTCCTCTGATCAATATCCAATTTGAATCTTTTGTCTTCTTAATTCCGTTACATTATCTGCTAATGTTTTGTTTGAGCAAAAGAAGGAGCACTGGAGGAACAGAAAAAAGCTTCTCTCATTAGCTCCAGGCCCCATGCTAATCTCCTCTGTGAATTACCAGTAGGTAAAGACTCTTAAGTGTTTAATGCCTGGTTTACAAGCCTAGATCAGGACTGGTTAGATCCAAATATCAGTTTTCTTTGCCTATCAGACATCACTGTGCATCTTGTCAGCTTGAGAAATGAGCAGCTGCTATTTTAGTCTGCATAGTTAAGGCATAGTTAAGTAAAGAGAGAGAGAGAAAGAGAGATGTTTGGAGACTTGTAGATAACTGACGTTGAGCTAAACCAAATCTGCCTTTCTCCTTTGGATTCCTCTGGGGGTAGATGGTGGTTGTGAATATCCTGGATGTGCTAAACCGGATCACTCTTAGAGTATGTCATGGGCCACTATGTGAGAATGTGTATGTGTGTGTGTATTTTCATGCCTTGTGGCAGTGTGGCCGAGGGAAATTGTGTCTACATAATGGTCTTTTGTTCCCCAGGATGCAGCTGTTGGCACTGTGGTGTTGTGTGTCCGTGTGTGTTGTCCTGCTTTCTGTGCTTTTCAAAACTTTTTTTTTTTCCACATTTGTCACATTTGTCCAGCACTTTTGCATGAATTAAGCAATTACACAAGCAAAGAGGGCTGTTGTGTGTAATTTGGATCGTTTGTATATTTTGTTCACTGCCAACAAGTAAAGTGATTATAGTGCTGTTAAATATTTAATATACTGTTTAAAAGTTTGGGGGCAGTAAGTTTTCTTCCTTTTTTAAATACATTTATTTATTTAATTTTTTAATACATTTATATTTATTCAGCTGGGATGCATTAAATTGATCAAAACTGACAGTAAGAACTTTGATATTCTTACAAACAAATTCTGTTTCAAATAAATGCTTTTCTTTTGAACTTTCTATTCATCAATGAATCCTGAAACATAAGAAGAAGAAATGTTTCTTAAAGAAGCTATGTGCAAGAATTGTATTACTCACTTTTTGCCTGCCAATGTGTGAACAGCTTGTAATGAAACTTAAAAATGAGACCTTTCTTAATTTCCTAGGTTGTCTATGAACGCCTCTAGACTCATTTTTGTGTGAAGGCCATGTTTTTGCCAGGAAAATCAAAAAGGATGAGAGCCTCTGTTCAATGACACATGAAATGAATGCTTATACAATGATCAGAATAATGCCCAAAGAACTACACTGTGTGTATGCTAAGAAAAGGGTTTAATTCAAACTGTATAGTCTCACATTATCAGATCTATATAGTCTGTAGTCTCAAATTATACTATAATCAAACTATCATAACAGTGTAATTTTAATTATCTCATCTATAGAAATGATGCCGGTGAATTGCAGAGCTGGTGCAAATATATCCACATTGCTATATACTGTATCAACATCCGTTTTGATTGTAGAGATACAGGCTTGAAGAGATAATGGTAGCACTGACCAATAAGTAAAGTCCATAGCTATATGGTTATATATACCTTGAATTTTTTTTAAAGCTATTGTGTAAAGACGAGAAAATCTCAATGCCTTGGTCCCTAAAGCTAGATACTATTGGTATACATAAATGCTTTTTTATTAATGATGGGGACGTTTTAAATTATGGAACTTGCAGGGATGTAATAATGAATAAAAAACCTCTTATATGCCAAGGAAAATTTGATTCCTCATGTCATGTCCCCTTTAAAGTATACATTGTATCATTTTATGTTCCCTGGGAATCAAACCAATTATAATGGCATTGTGAGCCACACAAACCTTACTATTTTTGGATAGACTATTTCTTTAAAAAAAAAAAAAATGTGGTAAATGTGTTCTAGGCAGAACTCTTTAACCCCTGGTTAGTCATAAATGAACTGTTTCTGTGTGCATGTTATTTCAGTCTGTTTAAAGCATTAAGAGTCTGGAAGTTTTTTGTGGTCACTTGAGCTTCAAAAAAACTTTTTCCGGATTGTAGCCATGCTGCAATTTCGCTTGTGTGAACACTTGTGTGAGTGTGTGTTTGTGTGCTGCTATACTTGAAACTACTGAATATGCTGGAACTGTAAATGCATGCGAATCACAGATGCAGTTTACACGCTTCTCTTGTTTTCCGACTGGGATGAGTCCTGTTGTTAATCAAACACGGTGACATCTCTTACGAGGTACAGATCTGCTCCATCATGCAGTAGATTACACATGCATGGCAGTAACTTCATTTCCTGCCTGCTTGCCTCTGTCCAGTACACAGTCCTTGAGGAGAAAACACTCCTCGCTTAGCAGGACGCTTTCTGACAAATGTGTGTGAACAAATGTCCCCCTAATGATGCTTAACGACCCCGAGCTGTTCTGCCGTTAGCCTCTGCTTCACTCCTGTGCTCTGCGTGCGTCTATGAGTCTTTTTATTGGCCTGCATTATCTTTCTGCTGTTAGTCTGCTTTCCACATTAATCTGCACCGACCTGCTGTGATACACTCCTTTTGGTCCTATGAATCTTCCTGATGGGAAATCCGACAAGTCTGATAAGCGCTAACACACACACAGAAACATATATACCCGAGGCAGATGGAGAAAATTTTAAGCATTTTATTTGAAACAAAAGTACTATTTGTGTCCATAGGGTGGTAGTTCCAGAGGTGCAAGGTCAGGTGATTGTCTTGGTGGCGATCTGGCTATGTTGTTCATTGTGTGTCCATGGCAGAGGTGCTATTAGCCTCAGGTGTTCCTTATCACACGTTGCCAGTAGTGCTTTGAACCTCCACTTAGCGACCTCCTCCTGTTGTGAGATTGGCTCTGTAGGGCAACAATGACCCTAGGCAATCTTGATAACACTAGACAATGACACTAGCATCTTGAATACTGTGCAGTGGGAGTCAGGCCCATATTCAAACCATAGCGACAATGACTAAAGTAAAATCAAAGACCAAAATAATACCACTTTTGACACTTTTGTTCAATCGAGCCTTGAGTTCATCCGTCAAATCTTCATTAACTGATAGCAGCTTTTATATCTGGTGGAGAGCAGAACTGGATCTGAAACCTTCAGATGACACACAGCTCTTATCTCCATTGCTGTTACTTACCGATACTGCACATAAAAACCCACATCATACGACATGACAGACAACTAGTTGTCCAGTTGTGAGTCCTGAAAATGTATGGATGTGAGTTTGGTTATAGCAGTGGTTCCCAAAATTTTTTAGCGAGGCATACCCCCAAGGGGTTTACCATCCTTCTGCGTACGCCCCTCTTCTACTTAGACTGCAGTCATACCTTTTCCATTAAAGTACAATATTTGCCCCCTAAATAGATTTTCCAGTGTATTTTTTTGTACCCCTATGAATAACTTTATAAAATAAATAATGTTTTAAATAAAAAATTGTTCAATAGAAAAAATATGCAATGATAAGTTTTTAAATATTAAACTAAAACCGCAAGTAGGTGGTGGTAAGTCACTGTCTTAATGAGCGAGTCACTATTAAAGGGTTAGTTCACCCAAAAATGAAAATTCTGTCATTTATTACTCACCCTCATGCTGTTCCACATCCGTAAGACCTTCGTTAATCTTCAGAACACAAATTAAGATATTTTAGTTGAAATCCGATGGCTCCGTGAGGCCTCCATAGGGAGCAATGGATATTTCCTCTCTCAAGATCCATAAAGTTACTAAAAGCATATTTAAATTGGTTCATGTGAGTACAGTGGTTCAATATTAATATTATAAAGCGACGAGAATATTTTTGGAACGCCAAAAAAACAAAATAACGACTTATAAAGTGATGGCCGATTTCAAAACACTGCTTCAGGAAGCATCGGCGCATAAATGAATCAGTGTATCGAATCATGATTCAGATCGCGCGTCAAACTGCCAAACTGCTGAAATCACGTGACTTTGGCGCTCCAAACAGCAGATTCGACACACTGATTCATCTGTGCTCCGATGCTTCCTGAAGCAGTGTTTTGAAATCGGCCATCACTAAATAAGTCGTTATTTTTTTGTCAATCCAAAAATATTCTCGTCGCTTTATAATATTAATATTGAACCACTGTACTCACATGAACCGATTTAAATATGTTTTTAGTACCTTTATGGATTTTGAGAGAGGAAGTGTCCATTGCTCCCTATGGAGGCCTCACGGAGCTATCGGATTTCAACTAAAATATCTTAATTTGTGTTCTGAAGATTAACAAAGGTCTTACGGGTGTGGAACGGCATGAGGGTAAGTAATAAATGACAGAATTTTCATTTTTGGGTGAACTAACCCTTTAATTCAGTGATGAAGCAACTACTGTATTTATGATTTACTGATTGACACATGATTCGTTCAAAGCTGTAGAATTGTTCACAAAACAATTCTGCTGTGGCTGCAATTCTGATGCTCTGCTGTGGCTTTCATTTGAACTATTATTTCGTTGCAAATACTAAAGTAAATACTGACAGTACTGTGTTTAAAATGCACATTTTGTTTGTTGACCTGTTGTATAATAATCAATGTCACGTTTGCAATTATGTGGATATTTGGGAATAATTGCATTTTTGCTCGTTATCAACATTAAATATAAGAACTCACACAGACAGGGTATGTTTTTTTTTATGTTGAGGTACTTTGATTGGATGTCATGTATTTACAGCATTTTGCCAGTTAGAAATACATGCTTGGTTTTAAAGGGATAGTTTGCCCAAAAATGAAAACTCTGTCGTCATCATTTACTCACCCTGAATTAGTTCCAAACTTGATGAATTTCTTTGTTCTGCTGAACACAAAGGAAGATATTTGGAAGAATGTCAGTATCCAAACAGATCTCACCCCCCATTGACTATCATAAATATTATGGTAGTCAATGGGGGGGTAGTCAATCTTCCTTTGTGTTCAGCAGAACAAATAAATTCATACAGGTTTGGAACTACTTGAGGGTGAGTAAATGATTTTCATTTTTGGGTGAACTATCCCTTTAATGTTATTTTAAGGTAGGGTAGAATTAAATGAACAGCATTTTGTTCGCATACCCCTTGTGTCATCTCATGTACCCCCAGTTTGGGAACCACTGGGTTATAGAATGCGGTTGTTACTCTCGTAAATAACTGTACTGTGTGTGAACGTAACCGTATTAAGGACTCAAATACAGGACAGACAACCCTATTCTACTGCTGTGTGAATGTGGCAAATACTCACATATTCATAAGTGATTAGAAGGTCCAGACATAATCTGTGGACCTGTGGGAACTGGATTTAAACATGGTAAAATATGTTAAATGCAATTGAGTGTGTAATACTTTTTTCTTGTGAACTAATAGTGTATTCAAATTAGTCAAAACATTTAAAAAACAAGCACAAAAGGGACCAGGGAAGTGTAGAACGGGATGTGTATGGATAATGTCGCTTAAACTGCCATGGCTTCAATTTTTATACAGTAGACCAGGGGTTTTTAATGCCACAGACTCACTGTATAGCTGTTAGAAGTGGCTGAAATCCAACTTTATAGACAACTGTTAGCCTGCATGGAGAGGTTTTTGAGATTCCAGAGACACTAGTAGCTTCAAATAACTGTCTGCTGCTCAACAATTAGTTTTTTTTTTTTTTTATAGCTGCCCTTTTAAAACAATTAACTTGTTTGACAGAAACTTTCCTTAATAAGCCTTTATCAGACTGATTTCTGCTATGCTCTAAATCACTCACAAATCTTATGATAGTTCAAAAATCTCCATTCAGTTTTAGTATTATATATTTAATACTATATTAAATATTAGTTTTTATACCTTTTGCATAACATTGCACCATGTCATGCTTTTCATCTTCAGAAAGATCTTTCTTCCTCCCCGTATTGCATGAGAACTGTGACTTGGTTAATAATGTACAACCTCTTTAATTAAGTTTTCCATTTACCTAAGAAGACCTGACAAACTGTTTAACAAACCTGTCAGATATCGAGACCAGTTATCTGAAAAGATATGAGAAATAAAACAAATAAATATTTTCTTTGAAAAACTACAATCTGAATTTTATTTTACTGAAATCCCACTGCATAATAATTTGGAAGTGTATAATTTCCTGTATTAAGAGCCATTTATACTTATAAATATCTGTGAAATATTATCTGGAAAATTTTACCTTCTATTACGTTGACTCGCTTGTGTGTATGGATATACTGGAGAACACATTTCTACCGTATCTAGTGCTAGTCCATGTTTTTGAGAGATTTCTTAATAAATTTGGTTGATCACTGCTGATACAAGACCCTCTTCTCTTGTAAAAGTATATTCATAAGAACATGCTCGCACAAACACAATACAATGCAATGTAAGTTTCATACCCTGTTCCCAGTGGGCACGTCATTTTCCTGTTGATGTCACATGTCTTACTCTCATGGGGGATTTGAGCCAATCTGGCCTCCTGCAGGACTCTTAAAGCAGTCATCACCTCAGCCACTGTTGCCCCCAGAGAGAAGAGAACAGCTCTGCCAAGCCCACCCTCGTACATACGGCTCTCTTTGCCTCCTCCCGTCCCATCTCAACATGCTTCATAGCCCTTAATGACGCTGCTTTCACAGACAGACAGTTTATATATTCTATTGTGTGTGTGTATGTGTGTGTGTATATATATGCATATGTATGTATCCATAGAAGCATACGGTGTGGATTTGCCCGCCGGCTGCCGCAGTGTTTATCATTTAGCAGGTTGGGGGCTCAGAGGCAGTCAAATTTGAGACGGGCCCCTCGGGTTTCCTGCCGAGCAGCGGCTCCAATTTAAAGGTCAACTGATAACGGCCCAGACTCATGAATACCCTAAAACATTCTCCCACCTGCCTGTCTCTCCATACGTCTGGCTATCACTCGCATACACACACATAACCTTGTGCACCTGTATTTCTATCTTTATTTCTCTCTCTCCTCCAGACTATCCTTTTAGTCTCTGCATGGTCTCTCTGAATTTAATTAATTTTTTTTTTTTTTTTTTCTCACTCTTTTGTAAGCCATTGTCCATGAAAGCCTTTGCAGAAAGTGTTTTTCATAGGACAGCAAAGGTACAGTAGAAGTCACACTAGTGGTCATAGTAATCTTAAAGGAACACTCCACTGTTTTTTAAAATAGGCTCATTTTCCAACTCCCATAGAGTTAAACAGTTGAGTTTTACCGTTTTCGAATCCATTCAGCCGATCTCCAAGTCTGGCGGTACCACTTTTAGCATAGCTTAGCATAGTTCATTGAATCTGATTAGACCGTTAGCATCTCGCTCAAAAATATCTTTGCGCCTGCTGCACCCATGGTATGGCAGCAAAGTGTCTTGATTATTCCTTGATATTAAAAATATTTCAACTCTTTGGTCGTTTTTGAGCGAGATGCTAACGGTCTAATCAGATTCAATGAACTATGCTAAGCTATGCTAAAAGTGGTACCGCCAGACCCGGAGAGTGGCTGAATGGATTAGAAAACGGTAAAACTCAACTGTTTAACTCTAAGGGAGTTGGAAAATGAGCCTATTTTTTTTTAAAAAAGTGGAGTGTTCCTTTAAGTGTGTGTTTTTTTGGCATGTGACTAATACTTTTTTTTTTTAATTATTGATTTATACATATATATATATTTATCGTATCATGTTATCATGATATATATCGACTGGAATTTTTTTACTTTGATAGTATGTCATTTTAATATTGGCCATAATAAGAAATGAATTAGCTAATGGCCTGAATTTTAATATCTCTGCATCATTAGAACTGTGTTAATGCCTGGTGCTAATTGCTCTCTCTAAGTTAGCTGTGCTAGCCTAAGTTAAATTCATCTAGTCAATATTCTACAATTGTTCTTGAGTGTTGAACTTTAGGGCTCTCAGTTGTCCGATGCTCTGACAGGAATTATGTATGGATCTGGACAATTAGTTACAAGTCTGAGAGTATGCATTAACCATACTCTGTATTAGACATTCTGCTGTCTTTGAAATGACAGATGGCCTAATTCACTTTCTCTCGCTCTCTCTATTGATCTCTCCAGTCTTTATGACTTGTGATCTGTCTGTGTATTAATCAGTAGAAACAGTGAGCTGCCTTCATCTGTTGTGCTTTAACCCTAATGTTTGTAACTATGTTAATGCAGCTCTTTTTTTCAGGCTTCTCTTGAGCTGGGCTTCCTTGTTCAGTAGACCAACACTGCTGTTTATGCCATCATCTGATCTTCTCACAGATAATTCAAAAAGCTTTTCTTTCTTTTCTTTTTTTTCCATTTTACTCATATCTACATCTTGCGTTCCATCTAAGCTACGCCTATGCATGACCGCATACTTCTGATGTTGCTCCCATTCAGACTTAAACATATGTGGGGAAATAGCTAGTGCTTTCATGAATTAGAGTGAAATGAACAGCAAGTATTTTAACTGTAGACTATCTGCATGTCCATTGATTTTCAGCATGGAGCAGAGGCTGTGAGAAATCTAGTGTGGAAATAGGGCTGATTAATTTGCAAGATAAAGTCCACATCCTAGAACAGTACAAAGACTTAGTTCATAATGGCACATATCGAGGCCCACAGAGGCCATGCACTACTATTATTTAAAGCCTTATTTATCTCTGTAATCTTGGGATTTTCTTCTTTTTTTCTTTTTGAAATAAAGAGCGAGAGAGAGAGAGAGAAGAATGTACAGGGAGACTTCAGATATTAAAACGCTGACTTATTAGGCAATGTTTTCTCATTAATTTTCAGATGATTTTCTATCATTTCAAAATAATGTGAGGGAATACTAATATGGCGGTGTGTTGGCTTCACTTTTTATGATGTCATGAGCAATCCATTCATTTATATATAGGACAATGACGTGAAGGGTCATTTTTTTGTCCAAAGGCCTTAATAATAATAAAAAACAATTATATGACATCCAAAGTATGCAAGGTAGTACAACTAGATCTCATTTATTGAATCCAAAAGGTTTTAATTATATTTTGCTACATATAAAGTTATTTTAAAGATTTTGAAGTGTCAAAAGTTCATTCAGTTTAACCGTCCAAAGGCCAATACAGTCATTTCATTTGTGATTAAAATATCTTAAAATGTAATAAATGTATATATTTTTTATTCTGGCATGATTTTATTACATCATATATCAACATAGTGCAAAATGGTATTAAAATTATGTGTAGAAGTTGTTGCTCAGAGTAACCAATATAAAGGGACCATTTTGTATCAAGTCATGCGTTCAATATCATGTGACAGGATGTGACATCATTCAGACACCTGCAAACGACCATATGGTTGTGAAGCAAAGTAACTAACTCTTTCTTAACTATTTGAAAAATTCATGTTTTCAGTTGCTCATACGCATGTCCCGAAACATCAGGTCATTCGGAACAACTGCTGTAAAACATGGAAAATGTTGTAATATTTTAAAAACTTGTACTAAATATAAAATGTTTGATTGTCTTTTTGCTAGCTAGCTAGCAATCTAACTAGCTCGCTAGTTATATATCAACCTGTTAGCATTGTTTGAAAATATTGTCATTCGGTATAACCAAAAGTGTCATTCGGTAAAACCAAAATTTTGGTTAAACCGAATGACTTTTTTGGTGACAAATTTTGTAAAAAATGACAAAAACAGTGTTAACTGATTATAAAAACCACATAATCTCATTGTTAACAATAAAACTTCAAAATTAATTATATTTTTTACACTTTTAAAAACCTTATTCGTCAATGACCCATATATATCAGTGACTGACCCACACACATACTATATCGATGCAAAATTCCCATGATAATACAAAAACAACTGCGTGAATGTTTGTGAAAGATTTTTCCATGAGTGAGGGAGAGGTAGGATGGCAGCAGTTTATATTCACTGATGCAGACACAGTAAAACAATGAGTTCTTTTGTGACCCAGAACAGCTAATCACACCATCACACTCTTACTGAGAAAGAGAGAGAGAGAACAGACGCCTGACCAGACCTGCCTCCCATACAGTATGTGGTCAGAACTAAAACCATCTGTTCTAGAGGGCAAATGTTCCACACCTGAACTGACTCAATATGCCTGTATGCATATAAACTCTTTGAATTTACACTACCATGCAAAAGTTGTGGGTCGGTAAAGTTTTTATTATTCTGCTCGACTCCATTTATTTGATCCAAATATACACACACACACAAAAAACAGTACTATTGTAAAATATTAATACAATATAAAGTAACTGTAAAATGTAATTTATTCTTGTGATGACAATGCTGAATTTTCAGCTGTCATTACTCCAGTCTTCGGTGTCACATGATCCTTCAGAAATAGACATCTTTTGAGTTTAAATCATGTTTGTCATGTTTTCATGAACATATGAAGAGTTTGGTTCCAAAACGCGATAAACGCCATTTAAAAAAAAATGAGTTTCCGCCAAAATCAGTATTGTATCTGGTCGGTATTGAAAAGTCATGTATTAATTTTGCGCAAAATGCGATATCCGTCGTGTTATTCTGTCATGTTTTCTCCATTTCTTCCCAAAACGCGACAAACACCAGTCTCCTTTTTCTGCAGAACGCGATATATCCGCTCTCCACCAATCACAGCGCACCATTCCACACACTGTAAACATTAAAGGCTTTTTTAAAAGCCGTTTTTAATACCAATGTACTCGGCAAATGTGTTTATTTAACCGTGCGTTGGCGCCAGATACTCTTTAATCGGTAATGACAAATAATTCATAACATTAACAAGATGACCATTGGAGCGACAGCTGAATGTATTTTTAGTAAATTGGCTGAATATAAGATAAATATTGGCAAAGTTTAGACTCTGTCATACATGTGAATCAACTTACTTTGTTGTGTATTTTCAATTTGAAAAATAACTTTTATATTGATGGATTAATTGCATTTTGAAAAAAAAAGTGTCATGGATTTATTGCATTTTGGGGAAAAAATAATATGTTTTTATAATAAACTTTTTAAAATCAAAATGTAGATTTGAATTTTTTTATGTTTTTATATCCAAAAGATGCTATGTGAAAGTTTGAAACAGAAAATAGTGGTTTTAATCTTGCCAATGTTTTGGAAAAGAAAACACCTTTTTACTCAAAATAATCAAAATGGAGTTATTGCGTTTTGGAACCAAACTCTTCATATATATTTTTTTTTTTTCAAACAAACAAAACCCCATATAAATCATCAAATGGCATTGTCACATGATTTACTTACATGAGTATTTCCTTCCTGGCTGGTGCAGTAGTTAATGTGCAGTGTTTAGGGTGTAGGGTAAATGCCTATAGTGTCTTTACTAAAGAGTTATGTTAAGTCTCATGATGCAGCATATGCATGAGCACACTAGAGAAACACACACAACCAGACAAAAACATATACTTCATGATAGATGACTGCTGTACTTGTGCTTAGCTAGTGAACTCATCGGTCACCACTGACAACTCCATCTGTGCCTATGCTATCATTCGTACACAATCACACAAACCACACACACGTGCACACATACACACACACACACATACACACATACACACACACACACACACACACACACACACACACACACACACACACACACACACACACACACACACACACACACACACTGTGGCTTGTGTGACAAAACTCTTAAATCTGTGCTGCTACTATCCAGACTCCATTTCCACTCTACAGCACCTGTGTGTATCCTTAATTCAGTTTTAGCCCTCCAGTCGAATGCTTCCTGCCACCTGAGACCCAGACACACACATTCAGACGTATACACACACACCCCTGACACCAGGCAGCTGAAGATGTTTCTATTTCAATGCAAATAGCATCTCATCCACAGGGCTGAGGTCTCTAGATTAGATTTGTGAGTTTTCCGTCTAGCCGTACTCTGCAGCAGGGACTCTGTTAATCGGCTGGATTGACTTCTTCATGCTGTGGTTTCTGTTTCTGAGTTGAGCAAAATTTGGTTTAATAGACTACCGATCTCTCGCCAGTCCTGCTGAAAGCAAAACACTCTCACTGAGAGCTGAGCTTGACTCTGCAAAAATGACTGGAGAAGATAGGCCCTGTATATCCCATAGCAAATGGACAGCCAAGACAGATCACTGTTTAAACCTGGTGTATTTAGTACTGTGCAAAAGTCTTAGGCATATTTGATCCTTAAAGAAAATGTTACTACCATTTGCTTTAAGATACTTATGCATATCTTTTGCTTTAGAGTGCCAGTAGGAACTGTATGTTTTCAAATATTCCTTGAATAAATGGTAACAGTGAGAGTACGTACAGTACATCTCTTATGACATCACTGTATTTTCATGTTTTCTGTATGTCACTTTTCACAATACATATCTCTGTTTTAAAACCTATTTATTTATTTATTTTTATCTATGCTCTATCTATACTTTTTTGAACACAAAAACAAAATATAAATAATGACTTTATTCAACAATTTCTTCTCTTCCCTGCCAGTCTCCTACACTGTTTACAAGGGCTGCCCTCAACTAAAGATTTTTCTGGTTGACTAATAGTCGTTCATTTTAAGTTTGTTAATTAATAAACCATATAAATCACAATAGAGCCTTTAACGCCTACATAGCCTAATCAGCGTTCAAGCGCACACATAAAGCTTGCCACAGCACTCCAACAGTAGTAATGATTATGAATGTGTTGGGGACTGCTTTAACATTTTAATAATTAATTGATAAACTAGCATTTTCTGTATTTTTAGCTGCAGTGATGATGTTGACAATGCTGACTCGTCATCTCCGCAGTAGTGGATGCACCTATACGGATTACGTAACCTGAGAATATAGGTTTTCTATTTGAATTGTTTTTTTTTGTTTTGTTTTTTTAAAGTAGACATTTTGCTTCCTATAGATATATTTTTCATGTCTATGAGGCAAGTTTACATGGAGTTTCAGTTCTTTTTTTTTCTTTTTCTTTTTCTATTTGGCACGCTCAAGTTCACAGAGAGGCAGTAGAAAGTGCACCCTGTTTGCTTTCAGTATTTTACAGAGTCACATTTTGTTGTTATTGTGAGTGCACACAGATAAAAGTAGACTCTTCACAGATTCAAAAGATGTATTACTCTTATCTGTATGACAAAAAATGACAGAGTATTTTAAAGGTGCCCTCGAATGAAAAGTTGAATTTATCTTGGCATAGTTAAATAAGAGTTCAGTACATGGAAATGACACACAGTGAGTCTCAAACTCCATTGTTTCCTCCTTCTTATATAAATCTCATTTGTTTAAAAGACCTCCGGAAAACAGGCGAATCTCAACATAACACCGACTGTTACGTAACAGTCGGGGTGTACGCCCCCAATATTTGCATATGCCAGCCCACGTTCCCAACATTATCATTATGTAAGGCATTAGACAAGGGCAGAACGTCTGGATGTGCACAGCTGAATCAACAGACTAGGTAAGCAAGCAAGAACAATAGCGAAAAATGGCAGATGGAGCAATAATGCTGACATGATCCATGATATCATGATATTTTTAGTGATATTTGTAAATTGTCTTTCTAAATGTTTCGTTAGCATGTTGCTAATGTACTGTTAAATGTGGTTAAAGTTACCATAGTTTCTTAATGTATTCACGGAGACAAGAGAGCCGTCGCTATTTTCATTATTAAACACTTGCAGTCTGTATAATTCATAAACACAACTTCAATCTTTATAAATCTCTCCAACAGTGTGTAATGTTAGCTTTAGCCATGCAGCATAGCCTCAAACTCATTCAGAATCAATGTAAACAATATAACCAGAGATGTATAAAGTACTAGAGACTGAGACTTGAGTAAAAGTACAAGTGCTCTATCAAAAAAGTGACTTGAGTAGAAGTTGAAGTGCTCTTTAAGCACCACACTTAAGTAGAAGTACTAAAGTATTCAACATTTTTTGTACTTAAGTATTGCAAGTAGTTTATTTTAAAATTTACTACTCAAGTACTGAAAGTAAAAGTACAAGTATTGTGTTATGTAGTTATTAAAGAAAGTAGTCAAAAGTTTGAACATCAATATTGTTTTTATTATTTCAAATGATAAACCTAAAGGACAATCACAATTCCTTTGGCTGTAACTTTTTGTAAACAAACAGATTAAGTGTGATTAAGTACCACTTGAGATGCAGACAAGTTGAGATGCTTTGTTTGTTGTCAGCACTTTGATTTCATTACCAAAATGTTTATTTTGACTAATAGTGTAATTTTCTACCATATACAATTGAATAAAATTAACAGCTAGCTAACAACAACTTGCTTTGCACTTTTTTTCTGTTTTCACCTCACTCCAGTCTAAACTAGGCTAAATTATTTTTTTAGGTAATTTTTCTACACATTGTCATATAAATAACCTGAAAATACTGTAATTCATTAAGATTAAATCTTACTAACCACTCTTACTAAAAAAATGGGGTAAGCACACTTATATTCTCATTTCAAGAGGTGTTCTGAGTAAATGTTTTGTTTGTAACACTTTAAAATATGGTTTGATTTGTTAACATTACAGTAGTTAATGTATTAGACTAATAACCAACATGAACTAACCATGGTCAATACATTCGTTACTGTATTTATTAATCTTTGTTAATCTTAGTTAATAAAAATACAGCTGTTCATTGTTTGTATATGTTACTTCACAGTGCACATTAACTATGTAAACAAATAGAGAGCATTTTGAGAGCAAGACAGCGCTCGTGTTGTTTTAAGACGGTGAATGCGCGCGCGCGGCCGGGGCGCTCTCTCTCTCGCTGCTCGTTCTTATATGCGCCCTGACAAGTGCATTCTATTCTACATCACTCACCAAACAAATAAGGCTTTGGCAGCCGCAGGTGCAGGAAAACTCCTGCATTAGTTATGTCAGTGTAAATCTATACTACTATTAACCTATAAAACACTACTACACTATAAAAACGGGCGTGTGATTAAGCAGCACCAAAGGAGACATGCTCTACGATTTATTTTTGGCAACAGTAGGCTCTCATAAAATAAGAGAAAGTTGACATTAGTGATGGGTCAAAAATACCATTCAACGCGCTGCGTGACAGCCTTTATGATAGCCAGCTAGTTAACGTTAAGTGAACACCGCAGCATGTCGCTAGTTAGCAAAAGGGCTTAACTTACTGATGGGATGAAGGTGGTGTTTTTGGTTCGTCCATCTTTTTCGCTGATCAAAAGGCAGAACGGGAGCACGCGCAGTCTTCTTAATCGCTTCATTCGCTCAATGATGTGCCAGCTTCATCAAACCTGCCATCCACCGTTCTGGCAGTGGTAATGTGGATTTGGAATGGAATGATTCGTAACATTTTTAAAATAGTAACGAGTAACGATGCAGCACATAAAAAAATATCGGAGTAAAAGTATTAAACTCTTTGAAAATATGTACTGAAGTAAAAGTGGAAGTAGGAGAAAAAAATAATACTCTAGTAAAGTACAGATACCGCCTTTTAGTACTTAAGTACAGTAGTGAAGTAGTTCTACTTCGTTACTATACATCTCTGAATATAACAGTATGCAATACTCACATAATCCGACGCATGCATGCTGCATGCATGACGAACACTTTGTAAAGATCCATTTTCAGGGTTATATTAGCTGTGTAAACTTTGTTATGGCACTGTTTAAGGCAAGCGCGAGCTCTGTGGGCAGAGAGCATGGGATTTAAAGGGGCCGCAGCATAAATCGGCGCGTTTATAATGATGCCCCAAAATAGGCAGTTAAAAAAATTCATTAAAAAAAATCTATGGGGTATTTTGAGCTGAAACTTCACAGACACATTCAGGGGACACCTTAGACTTATATTACATCTTTTAAAAACAGGATCTAGGGCACCTTGAGCAGCAATGTAAAGTTGCTACTAACATGTTTCAGATGATAAGCCATATTTGAGGTTGATGAATGACATTAGAGTGTTCGGATGTCCTACCTGATGTACTGTAATTACCACATAGACCAGTTGTTAACGATCTGTCTGCCACAGACCGAGTGACTTTGCCATTTCCTGTGGATTTTCCTGTGGACTGAGAGACTAATAAAATTTTAGTCAACTAAAGGCTCCGGTATACTTCAAATGAACTTCTTTTTCGTTCTCCGTTTAGGGGTAAAACGAAGTTCGAAATGTGTGACCAGCGATATACTGTAAACGAACATCTGACGCCGCCCACACTGCTAAGAGCGACGTTTAGATGAATATGTAAATATGTGCCGTGGACTTTCTTCTCAGTAACAAAATAAACACAACAAAAATGAGAAAACAATAAGCATTTATTATAGAAAGCATAAGAAAAGCGTCTGATCATAACAACATGGGTATGTTAGCACGAGCTCTGCAAAAGTAGCACTCCAGTCACGTCACGTCTTCATAAAGCACTTTATTCAATGGATTGCTTAAAATCAAGCAGCTTTACAGTATCAAACATGAAAAACAGTGTTAGTGCCTCATTTTTTTTACAAGCACAACTTCATTTTGTACTATAAAGCAGCTATCTAGTCTGTTCATGTTTTCACCCGTGAAGCTCTTACCTCAACAAACTCTACAGATCAAATGAGTCAGAGACGCGCTCCATGCGAGTGAAGGCAGAGCCTCAGCCTGGGTTCTATGTCAGAATGCCGGCTGTCTGCAGCACACACATGCGTTGTGGTGCTCACGTGTACAGCTTCGGCCAATACTGAGCCACGTTCTAGCATAAGCCCAGAGGTGCTGCACTGTGTTTTCAACATGAACAGCGTTGGAGTCTGACAGGGAAGAGAATAAATGGTTAAATAAAGTCATTATTTTTGTTTTGTTTTTTGCGCACAAAAGTGTTCTCTGTAGTCACATGGACTATTTTAACGATGTCTTTACTACCATTCTGGGCCTTGAAATTTGTTATGACATTGCTGTGTAGGGAGATCAGAAACCTCTCTGATTTCATCAAAAATATCTTAATTTGTGTTCTGAAGATGAAGTTCTTATGGCTTTGGAGCGATATGAGGGTGAGCAATTAATGACAGAAATTTCATTTCTGTGTGAACTAACCCTTTAAGGGGCAGCAAAATTAAGCTGTCTCTGTGTCAGGAACAGCCTTGATGTCAGGAATGCCTTAAAATCCTGCCTTTGTAGGCAGCACAGGTTTTGGAACAGAGGAGATTATACTAGAGCAGTTTAATGTTCTAAAGCACCGCTTCACTCCAGAGTTCTTGTTCTCATCTTGTATCCTCAATCACACAGATTACAGCCAATTAATCTCCCACCTTTGTGCCACTCCCACAGGAATCTGACCTAAATATATCAAGATGAGTTTTTAATCTGAGTGTATAGTAAGGATAGTCTTCAAAAGGCTGAGTCTCAGAGTGTGCTTTGATGACCAGACCTCTGGTGGAGTCGTGTAAGATCTCATTTGATATCAGCATGGATCCTTCATCTGTCACACAGCAGTGAGGTTTGTATCAAGAGTTCTGACTCACGTGGCATAAAAGCAGAAAAACGAGGCAAATTAGGTTTGTGGTTGAGTATTAATCTTCCTTCATATACGAAGTGGAGAGAAAGACATTTGCCATGTCTGTGTCTCTGTTACTAACTTTAAGCCAGGTTTACACATTGCAGTTTTTTTGTTCTTTTTTGTTTCTTTATTTATTTATGTACTTTTGTTTGTGCTTTGCCAATTGAGAGAGAAAGAATGAATGAATGATTTTAAGGGAAGATGCAGGAAAAAAAATGTTTCTGGTAATGTTTGTTGAGACTGGATCCTATTTTAACAAAAACAATACAAACATGACTCAAACGTGTACCACTGCCCACCCATCCTGTGTTTCACTTTCATTTCCTGTTTTCTCTGAGAAAGAGAGAGAGAGAAAGAGTGAAAGAGAGACTGGGCAAAGAAAAAGAATATAATAAAAACAAGAATTTCCTCAGACTGTGCGTCTGGCCTGGTGAGAGCTGACCGGAGCTCAGAGCCCTGAGGCCAACAGTTGGCCCATGACCCACAAATGAAGAATTAGCAGAACGGCCTGGCAATTACAGCCCAAAATCCATGGGCTGAGCGTGAATGCCAGAGAACATTCCTTCAGTGGGAACGCCTTCCTAAAGCTTTCCAATTTGATCCAGACATAAAACACTCTTACATGCATGCAAGACTAACTCAGAGAGTAAAGAAAATGAGAGAAAGCAGGTTAAAGGGCAAATAAAAGACTCTCATCCCATTTTCTCATTCTAAACTAGCTAGTTTTGATGAAGGACCTCAGGATGGAGGACCTCACTGCTTAAAAGACCAATATGGAATGGTCAGGACTGGTTTGTTTCTGATGTCATGAAGAAACCATGTAGCTGAGGTTTCTCTTTGAGAAGCAATCTGAGCTGCATTTTTTTGCTTTAACACCATATATAGAAAGAGAAAAGGAGAGAGAGAGATCAGTCGCAGTGATAATTGCATGGTTCAGGTGGACTGAGGTTAATGAATCTCTTCTTCATCGTTCTGACCTTTCCAGTATCAACCCTCTGTTCTTTCTGGACATTTTTTAATGACAACCTTTAAATAATTTATCTAACTTATTTCCCTTCATTAGCTGTCGCCTGTGACATTTTCCCACTCCGCCTCACATCTTTCAGGGAATATCACCATTGATTTTTTTTTTTCACTTGATATTTCTTCAATCATGATTCTATTAAAAATTAAGTCATCACACACACTCTTTTTCTCTCTACAGTGCATGACTGAGGTTTGAACATGCGGGAGACGTTTGTAATCAGAAACTAATGTGAGCTTATTAAATGTATCTGGATTATGACAAATTGTGAAAGAGAGAGGGAGAGCGTTTATTTTTAATGTACAGACACTTTTGCTGAAATAAGGTGTAGCGAACTGGTGTGCAGTTATGATGCACTGTGAGATATTTATGGCTTTACTGTAAATATTATCAGCAGGTAACTATGCTGTTTTGAGTAACAGAGGGTGACAAATATCTCCTACCTATGCTATACCTTGACAGAACTATTGTGAATTCTGCTTGTCAACTTTTTTAACTTGTCAGCTAAAATGATCTAACTGGCTAACAGTTGAACTTTTTTCAAATAGCAAGAATGACATTTTTTATGTTTATGTAATGGTTAATCCACACCAGTATATAGTCACAGTAGTCTTTTTAATGCTAAAATATAATTATTGTTGGGATTTTATGGATAGATCAAAGATAGATTGCACAAAAGTTTCATCAAAAACAAGTCTTTTGGAACAATTAGAAACTATTTGCAAGTATATATATATATACACACACACACATACACACACAGTGGGTACGGAAAGTATTCAGACCCCCTTAAATTTTTCACTCTTTGTTATATTGCAGCCATTTGCTAAAATCATTTAAGTTTAAGTTTAAGTTTTTTTTCCTCAACTGAAATATCACATGGTCCTAAGTATTCAGACCCTTTGCTGTGACACTCATATATTTAACTCAGGTGCTGTCCATTTCTTCTGATCATCCTTGAGATGGTTCTACACCTTCATTTGAGTCCATCTGTGTTTGATTATACTAAATGTACTTGATTAGGAAAGCCACACACCTGTCTATATAAGACCTTACAGCTCACAGTGCATGTCAGAGCAAATGAGAATCATGAGGTCAAAGGAACTGCCTGAAGAGCTCAGAGACAGAATTGTGGCAAGGCACAGATCTGGCCAAGGTTACAAAAAAAATTCTGCTGCACTTAAGGTTCCTAAGAGCACAGTGGCCTCCATAATCCTTAAATGGAAGACGTTTGGGACGACCAGAACCCTTCCTAGAGCTGGCCGTCCGGCCAAACTGAGCTATCGGGGGAGAAGAGCCTTGGTGAGAGAGGTAAAGAAAAACCCAAAGATCACTGTGACTGAGTTCCAGAGATGCAGTAGGGAGATGGGAGAAAGTTGTAGAAAGTCAACCATCACTGCAGCCCTCCACCAGTCGGGGCTTTATGGCAGAGTGGCCCGATGGAAGCCTCTCCTCAGTGCAAGACACATGAAAGCCCGCATGAAGTTTGATAAGATGGTGAGAAATAAGATTCTCTGGTCTGATGAGACCAAGATAGAACTTTTTGGCCTTAATTCTAAGCGGTATGTGTGGAAAAAACCAGGCACTGCTCATCACCTGTCCAATACAGTCCCAACAGTGAAACATGGTGGTAGCAGGATCATGCTGTGGGGGTGTTTTTCAGCTGCAGGGACAGGACGACTGGCTGCAATCGAGGGAAAGATGAATGCGGCCAAGTACAGGGATATCCTGCATGAAAACCTTCTCCAGAGTGCTCAGGACCTCAGACTGGGCCGAAGGTTTACCTTCCAACAAGACAATGACCCTAAGCACACAGCTAAAATGAAGGAGTGGCTTCACAACAACTCTGTGACTGTTCTTGAATGGCCCAGCCAGAGCCCTGACTTAAACCCAATTGAGCATCTCTGGAGAGACCTAAAAATGGCTGTCCACCAACGTTTACCATCCAACCTAACAGAACTGGAGAGGATCTGCAAGGAGGAATGGCAGAGGATCCCCAAATCCAGGTGTGAAAAACTTGTTGCATCTTTCCCAAAAAGACTCATGGCTGTATTAGATCAAAAGGGTGCTTCTACTAAATACTGAGCAAAGGGTCTGAATACTTAGGACCATGTGATATTTCAGTTTTTCTTTTTTAATAAATCTGCAAAAATGTCAACAATTCTGTGTTTTTCTGTCAATATGGGGTGCTGTGTGTACATTAATGAGGAAAAAAATGAACTTAAATGATGTTAGCAAATGGCTGCAATATAACAAAGAGTGAAAAATTTAAGGGGGTCTGAATACTTTCCGTACCCACTGTGAATAAAGACTATTTAGTTGTTTCAGTTTGCCTAGTAAATGACAAAAATTTTAGTTTTAAACAAGTTTTTGACAGATTCCTAAAATATTTGTGTCTTCTCTTTATTATGACAGGTGGTCTAATACATTTTTAAGCATAGTATATTTTTGAAATAATTTAAAAAAATTCAGTACTGTTCAAAATAACTAAATCAGGTGATATCAGAAGGATCATATGACAGTGAAGACTTGAGTAATGGCTGCTTTGAAAATAAATTGAATAAATTGCATTTTAAAAATACTGAAAAAAACAAACAAACAAAAATGTTAAATTGTAATAATATTGTACAATATTATTGGTTTTACTGTATTTTTGATAAAGATAAATGCAGCCTTGGTGAGCATAAGATTTTTAAAGTATATTATAAATATTAAAAAACAGTGTATTTAAAATTATAAATGTAACATTATGAATTTAAAATTCATAAAAAATATGAAAAAATAACATTTTTTAAAAAATATGTTGAGACCATTGAAACCATTGGCAGGGTAAATAGAAATCTAAACTACTGGCCTGACCAATCCTTGCTGTTAAGTCCTGTCTGTAAAGTAAGGTTGTCAGGGTGTTCGTGGTTGCTAAGGTGTGCGAAGTGTTGAGTTTGCTATGAGGTTGCCAGGTGGTTGCTTGCTGGCCCAATAGGAAAGAGACCACTTCCAAGTCACTCTGCTATTATGATCTCAAGATATGAACTAGGCCTCATTTTAAAGTAAGTCCATGGGACTTTTATTGCCAAACGAAAATCATATGAATTTTTAAAAGTTACCAAAAATGGAGAAAATGGAGAGTTTTGCGTCGGGTAATATAAGAGAGAACAAGATTAGACTTTTTAGGGGTGAGACTGAGAAAATGAAATGCAGAACTACTCATGATTCCAGATGTGGACATGAATGGAGATTTGGTTAAACTCCTCTGGCTCACAATCCCAGTTTGACGGGAAACCCTTGTAGGGAGAGGAGCGAGGGAGGGGGAACTCCTGCTGTCTCAGACACTCTAATGACTCTCAATAACCAGCCAAACGGCCGCACCCCCTTAGGCTCTCTGGTGCGTGCGCTCCACCGACAACTTCCATCTGAGCTTTCCACTGAACTGATCATTTTCATGATAAATGGATCAATTACAAAGACGGTCCGTTCTGGCCGTCTTTCCTTTTGCTGGACATCTGTTGTAGTTTTGGGTATTCTGCATTTCTGCACTCAAACTTCGAAGGGGAACTACAGAAAATCTGGTTCTGGCAGGGAGCGCGAGCATACGGTGTGTTTGTTTGCGTGCGTGCCCAACTTTGCCCGCGCTCGCTGAGGATGCCATCCGTGTCCGTGTGCCATCTTGTATTGAAGTTGTCAGATGAGGGTTCAGATTATTTTGACAGGTGTTAAGCACAGGAAGAATGAGGAAATTACAGAGAACGGGAGAGGGAGAGATTAATTAATCAATGCCATATGTGCCTGCATGAAAGTTGAGACAGCATCTGTACGTTCACAAACAAAGTAACGTAATTAAACACACTGCCATTTGTGAGGTACTGTACTGATGTGTTTACAGGCTGATTTGATTTCGGTGAGTAATAGGGCTGAACCTCAGCTCCGATTAGAGTAAACAGATCTCATCTGATATGACACCAGCAGTTAATGAGAGCTGAAATGAGAAAATGCAATACAGTCAGAAGAGAAAGAATACAAGTCCCACAATTCCATGCCAAGATGGGTATGGCTGACTTTCTGTTTTGCAAACTTTATTTTTCTGTAAAAGGTGCCATGTATGTGTTTGCCTTGAGGAATGTTTCTGTGTGTGTGTGGTCCTGGTAAACCCTACGTTAGTCAGACAAAATGTCCCCAGAAAGATAGCAGCATCAGAAATCCTTGTCCTTGTGGGGACATTTTTGGTCCCCATGAGGAAAACAGCTTATAAATCATACAACAAACAAGTGATGTTTTTTTGAAAATGTAAAAATGCAGAAAGTTTTCTGTGATGGGTAGGTTTAGTTTTAGGGTTAGGGTCGGGGGATAGAATATACAGTTTGTACAATATAAAAATCATTATGTCTATGGAAATTCCCCATTAAACATGAAAATCCAACATGTATGTGTGTTGTTTGTTTACAAATTTGTCCCAAATCATTCCTTTTTAGGGACATCCAAGAATGTCCTTATTTGAAAAATATAATTGATGTTTTAGGATTTGTATTTAGATTTATATAGTGATTATAATAGGCTTTATATTAAAATAGGTCCTCATTTATAAAACATCTGCTTGTGTTTGTGTGTGTCATCTCACTGTAAGGAATATTGGCTTCCAGTTTTTCTTGGGATCTGTGAATGACGGTAAATGTATTTTGTTTAGGAAAGCACAACACACACACTGAGGCCACTCTAACCGATTGGATTTAAATCAAGTTATTTGACGGCTTTTCAAATGAAGCAGTGAAACAGATGGAAAGCCTCAATGAAACATGAAATGCATGCAGCAGAGGGTTTGAGGGGGTCTGTCTCCCACCCTCTCTGTCATTCTCTCATTTTCTGCCTCCTTCACAACTCCCATTTTCCTCT
Source organism: Megalobrama amblycephala (assembly GCF_018812025.1). Lineage (NCBI taxonomy): Eukaryota > Metazoa > Chordata > Actinopteri > Cypriniformes > Xenocyprididae > Megalobrama > Megalobrama amblycephala. The sequence continues at coordinate 33,316,981 of NC_063048.1, read as the reverse complement.
CTTATCCCATCACCGGTTTCCACTATTACACACATTCTCATGCTGTAATGAAATATCCTATTTCTGCAGCTGTTGCATTTTCTGGACAGCCTGAGCTTCCCCAGAATGGAAGAACCAATAGTTTTGTCAAGAGTTAGTGTGATAAACAGTATAGAGGCCTTGTCTGTACCATCTCCTCTACCATCTCCTTCACTGGCTTTGGGTTGTGTACCATGCAGAATTTAATTTAGAATGCCTTTTGAATTCAGATTCAGTTTATAATTTGAATTGAGTTAACAAATGGGGGATTCTTATGGTTTAAGAATGTATTCAATATTTGAAATATATATAGGCCCAGTTTCATAGACAGGGCTTAGCCTAAGTCAGGATGAAGCCTTAGTTCAATTAGGGCATTTAAGTAGCTTTTATAAACATGCCTTAGAAAAAAAACATTACTGGTGTGCATCTTGAGACAAAACAATGGCACTGACATATTTTAAGATATGTCAATACAAGTTGCTTTTAGTTAAAACAGCTCAAACATGCATTTTAGTCTAGGACTAGCTAAAGCCTTGTCTGTGAAACCGGGGGATAAAGTTACATGGAAATAATGTGGTGGACATTTTGCAGTGCTGTATGGAAAAATGTAAATAGATGTCTATGTTAATGTGTTAATTATTGACATATTAAGTATATATGTGTCTGTTTCATTTCCTCAAATATATAAATGTTTCAATATACAGTACTGTTTAAAAGTTTGTTTTTAAAAGAAATGAATGCTTCAATTCAGCAGTGATGCATTCAGTTATCAAAATTGACAGTAAACACATTTATAATATTACAAGAGATTACTGCCTCAAATAAATGCAGTTCATTTGAACTTTCTGTTCAACAAAAAATCCTTAAAGGTTTCCACAAGCATATTAACCAAACTTCTGAAGGATCATGTGACACTGAAGACTGTAGTAATGGCTTCTGAAAACTCAGTTACATTTTAAAATGTATTAAAATAAAAAAGAGTTCTTTTAAATTGTAATAATATTTCACAAACTTAACATTTGTTATCACAGTTTTGCCTTTGTGAGCATAAAAGTATTCAAATCTTTCCAACCCTTTCCGAACATTTGAATTGTAATGTAAATATCTGCAATAACAGAAAAAAATGTTCAGTGAATCAATTAGCTAATCAGTCAATATGTGCATTCATCAGTGCTTTGTTGCAGCTTGTGTTGCGCTTATCAAATACCTCTGATTTGTTACTTGTGTCGAATGTCTGTAAGTGGCAATTCAGTAAATTCTTCCATTCATTCCAATTCAGAATCCTGTGTAATGTAGCCGATTCAAATTCCAGCTCATGAATTGAAAGAGAATTTTGCCCATCCCTGCTGTCATACCATAAATCTTTCAAAGGAACAAACACGATAAAATGATGAACCTGAAGTTGTCCCAGAGGCTTGTGCGAGAGTCCTCGAGTGTTATTTTCAGCTGTTGTTCTTCCCGTGTCAGTTAATAATGCATTTTTGTTACACTATAAAGTTAAGCTGGCTAATCCCCTTTTCCCTGAGAAGAAGAAAGAATGTGTGTAAGTTTTGTTTTGTAATGAATCTGGGGCTGTCATCAGTATTCACAATGTGGTATTGTACTGTAAGCTTGTCAGAGCTGTTTTTCATGAGTGGAGAGTATCCTAAAGGAGCAAAGCTGCTTTTGACCTGATAAGCTCATTTGAATTCCACATTAATTACTCAAGTACCCTCTAACTCTGTAACGAGACCTCACAGCAAGAGCGAGAGAAAGAGAGAACGAAACGAGAAAGGCAGGGGAAAAAGAGAGATGGAGAAAAAAAGGGAGAAAGGGATGGTAAATTAGCCTACCCGCCTCCAAGCATTTTCTCTGCCTTGTCAAGGCTAAACTGAGGGCAGCAGGGAGTGGGGTCCAATGTGTCAGAATCTCCGTGGCAACCAATCCCTCAGCCTCTCGTCTGCACGCACATGCACACGCACACGCACACAAACACACACACACTCGTGAAGCTGCACCCTACTGTGAACAGGGTGGTGTATGGTTTGCATCTTTGGCCAGACTGGACTTGTTAGAGCCTCGAACAATTTGTGACACATTTTCTCCTCTTCTGTTTTCCTCTGCAGACGCTACTGTTCTTTTCTCTTCCATTCTGTTTCAGCTCAGCACTCGCATCACTTAAGCCCAAAAACTACATCTCCCACAGTCCTCTTATGGGTTCTCTGTGGTTTTACAATGCACCAAAAAATTAATAGCCCACTGCTAGTACAGTTTGCTTAATTAAAATTAGCTAAAACTACATTTTATTACAACTTAATTTCATCACGGTCAATCCACTTAAATTTGTCATTTTAAGTGTACTTAAAGGGTTAGTTCACCCAAAAATGAAAATTCTGTCATTTATTACTCACCCTCATGTCATTCCACACCCGTAAGACCTTTGTTAATCTTCGAAACGCAAATTAAGATATTTTTGTTGAAATCCGATGGCTCAGTGAGGCCTGCATAGCCAGCAATGACACTTCCTCTCTCAAGATCCATAAAGGTACTAAAAACACATCTAAATCAGTTCGTGTGAGTACAGTGGTTCAATATTAATATTATAAAACGACGAAAATATTTTTGGTGCGCCAAAAAAAACAAAATAACAACTTATATAGTGATGGCCGATTTCAAAACGCTGCTTCAGGAAGCTTCGGAGCATTATTAATCAGCTTAATCACATTTATATTCATTTAATTTCTTAAATACTGGAGAGAATAAACCATAAAAATGAGCGTTTATGTAATATAGGCTAGATGTAGCACTCAATTGCACGCATAAAGCTTGCCATAAAGAACCTGCAAAAGTAATGATTATAAATGTGACAGCAAGGGGACATTTTAATTGTTTATTAATAAAGTAATGTTTTCTGAATCAGTGTTGGCTGCAAAGATGAAGTTGACATTGCTGACTCATCTCCGCATGGACGCGCCTCGCACATTTCATTCGGATTACATAATCAGAGTAGCCTGTTTCTTTTCGTTTTGAATTATTTCATTTAAAAGTAGACATTTCGAGCTTTCTGTAGATATATTTCTTATGTCTACGAGGCAAGCAGCCTATACACTGAGTTTCGGGTCATTTAGCCTATAAGACGCACTCCAGTTCACGTGCAAGTGATCGTGCCAGCGCTTCCCTGTCATGATTATATTGTCTGCTATATTTGCTTCTTATTTATTAAATCCAGGCAATTGGTTGATGAAACATTGATTCAAATTAAGATACAATTTTTACAAAACGAAATTCACTTTCTACAAAAAAATTATGAAGTGGTCAAAATCATGTCTGACTCACTCCATGTCTCCCGATATATTGCGCATCTTATGATGTATTTTACTCATGCTGTTCACTTTTCATAATCAAATAGATGAATTTAAAACATAACATCGGCCTATTTAAACATAAATATGAAACTATGTTTTCCTTAATGGCTACAACACGTAGTACAGTACAGAGAAATTTCATGTCGTGAGCAAGAGCAGATCATGAGTTACGAGTCGGTTCAAGAATAATTTATTTTTAGACTTATATTTAATATTGGGGGCATCCAAGTTATTTGACATATTTGATTTTTTTAAAGTAACACACTAGTTACTTTCCCTGGTAATTAGTTACTTTTATAATGATGTAACTCAGTTACTATTTGTGAGAAGTAACTAGTAACTAAAACTAATAAGTAACGTGCCCAACACTGGTGAAATTCATATATGGGAATAGCTGTTTCGTTTCCGACATGTGCTGTAAGCGGAATGGCAATCACAACACAGTGGGCCGGCTGACCAATCAGAGCAGGGTAGGCTCTCAGAAAGGAGGGGTTTAAAGGGAGACCTTTAAAGGAAAATCCTTTATCAAGGCGTTTCAGCCACTGTGATAAAAGAGGTGATGCTGCAGTGTATATTATGAGAAAATTAAAGTGTTTTTGACCTTGGATGCATACAAACCTATTGTAGGAACCTTTAAAATAGCATAAAGGGGCACTTTAATAATTTTGTCTGACAAACTAAAAAATGGACAGTGGGTTTCTAGTTCCCAGCATGTTTTGTATGGGTCTATTTTGTGAGAGTTAATATTAGTTAGACCATGCCAGTCCAGTCTCTTCTTGCTTTATCTACATGTAACAAAAAGTCATATTTAGCATGCTAACATGTGCTGTTGCTAGTATAGAGGGTATGCATTGACGTCACTTTTGGACTAAGTGGCAAAACATCCTGCAATATGACTAGATTTAATAGGGGAAACTGAAAATGGGAGTAAAACAAGCAATTGTCTTCTTAAATTAAAGGCAGTTGAATTGTTCTTTACAACTTGCCAAAGAACTAGTGGCCTATGGACATTAACATGAGGCCAGGAATAGGGTTTCCTGACATTTATATGTACCTGATTTCGATGCCGGGAAAATACATCAAGCAAAGCCTGTGAACACTTTATCAGCTAGACAACACTATAAAACCAAATCAGCATATTAGTATTATTTCTAAAGGATTGTGATGGCTGTTTACTAATGGCCATCACAGAACTAAATTCCATTTAAATTACAGTTAAATAGACAAAAGAAAACATTTCTTTTCAATTGTAATAGTATTTCACAGTATTACTGTTTTTACTGTATTTTTAAACAAATAAATGCAGCCTTGGTGAGCATAAGAGCCTCACCGATCTTTTGAACAGTTGTGTATACTCAGTATGTGGTAATAAAACACAGAGGTTTTGGTGGTACAGCCTACTCCTACCCAAACCCCCAAGCTCTGAACACACAGCTCAAACTATGACCACTGCACTTAGACCTACACTCATGTACACATTTAACAAAGACACATACACTTCCTCACTTGAGTTCCTGAGCTGTCTATGCACAGCTTCAGTTCGTTTTCAGCTCTTTCCTTGTTATTTCCGTACAGTGTGTATATGTGATGTGTGATTTTAGTGTATGTTGAGTTTTTAGCTTAACTAGAACTAATCATTTTGACATCCACACTCGGTCTTGGAAGCACAAAAACATGCCTTTTGAAAATTTTCCCAGCATGCATCTCTCCCATTCCGCTAAACATTACTCATTAAATCTGGCATACGGAGGATGTGCAAGCTATCCGCATTTTCTTTTTTCAGTCTCTCAAAGACGAACCCAGAAGTGATGAATCGTCTCCATTCCGCTGAACTTTGTTTGGAACGAACAGGCAAACCGAGCAGGAAGTGATCCGTTAAACAGCCATGGGCCGCTACACACAGAAATCATTAAAACGCAGGGAAAGGAGCAGAAAGAACTAAACAGACAGTTATGGAGGGCCCGATTATAGAGCAGGAGGGCCCTGGCCTCAATTAGAGCCTGAATATATATGTAGTCTGGACTCTAATGAAAATGGAGCCTTGTGCCAGCCGTAATTTCCCCTATTGAGCAGATACAGGCAGCTGAAATCACAGGATTAATCTGTTCTCTCTCTCTTGGAGAAAAAGAGGCAAGCATTTCCCTCTCTACCTCCCTCCCTCCCTCTCTGCCTCTCTCGTCCTTCGCTTTCATAAAACTGTTACCTGCAGCCATTGCTGAGACATACACTGGGGAGTAGATGGTTAGAGCTGAATACTAATGACTCTGAAGCATGAGTAGTGAGTGTGTGTTTATCTTTGCTCTTTAATCAACATTCCCCATCAATTGTGTGCATGTGTGAACATGTAGACTGGCACAGATTTCATGAGCTTCTCAAACAGGTTTTACGGTTGATGAAACTGAATTTCAGTTGTGTTCATGATCATGTCGAGTCAAATGTCTTGTTTTACACCCAGTGAAATGAACTCAAAAATTCTTGTTTTACACCTGTGTATGTCAGTTTAGGCTGTTTTACACGATTAGTTGGCACAGTCACATGCTCACATGTACAAACATGTTTTGACCTTCTGTCGTCTTGCTTGCAGGTGCTTTTAGTGGTGTTAGCCATTTCGCTAACTTCCTCTCTCAAAACCAAACACAAACACAAAATGACTGACAGGTAAAGAGCACCTCAGATTCTTCTAAATGGATAAATAAAAGCATTCTGAGCTCACAGAGAGCTTTGATGTCTCACAACACCGATTTTAGGAAGATCTGCAACCTAGGCTCTTTGGAAAAACATGCAATCATTTTTGCAAAAACTCCAAAAAACGTACCTATACCTACAATTCACTGCAGTTTCCAGCTGAAATAAACACTGGGGCAGTAAAACACAAACAACACTTGGGATGTGGAGCACCTGGGTAGGATACCGATACCTAGACTGGGTAAACCCAGCCTGATTTCGCCCGGCAACTCAGTCTGGAAACCCATACATTCATTTCTGCTGCATCTGTTACACTTTTGCGGGAACCAATCACAGACTGGCTTATCCACCTTGCTCGCTATTGGCGGGTACAGAGCTCTTTCTATGGCTCTGGGCGGGTATAACACGATGACGTCTCTCGCACGACCGTCGATCCAATTCCTTTTAACCTCTCAATGATGCTAAATGACTTATTTAGTTTAGCAAACAAATCGCTTGACTGGGTGTAAATACCACTCACTTTCATGTTTTTTTGCACAACCTGCAAAAATCGCTCGATGCGATTGCTGCTTCTGCAAACCGCTGATCAATGCTACAAACCAATACAAACTAAGCCTGTCTGGAGTTTTCGCATCGCTCTGCAAAAGTACGTCACCCGGATCATTGATCTGATTGGTTGAAGGACTAACCAATTGCGTGAATAATGCTCGTTGATCACGCCTCCTGTGCAGTAGAAAATACATACAGACTCCCCAGACCAATGTTCAATTTTAAATTGAGCTTGGTCTGGTGATAGCCAGACAAACCCTGAAGTCCCGTGAAACATGGGCCTCGATAAAACCGCTCCAAAGACTTGTAGATGCAAGCTGAAATGGCATGGCATTTTCAACAAATGCGTTTTTATCTCTCCTTTGATTTTGTTAACATTAATGGTTAGGGATAGGGTAGGTTTCAGTGCGCGGTTCAAACTCGATAAACCTTTTAGCGATACTCGCATGACATTTCACTTCCAAACTGCTGCGATACATATAACAACCAACTTAATAAAATGTTTTATATTTATTTTTGTTTCAGATAAAACTGCTTTTAGCGCCACTCATTGGACACCCTCATGTTGTTCCAAACCCGTAAGACCTTCATTCATCTTCGGAACACAACTTAAGATATTTTTAATCTTTAATTAAGATTTTTTTTTTTTTATCTCCCATAGAAAGCAATGAAATTACCACATTCAAGGTCCAGAGATGTAGTAAAGACATCATTAAAATAGTCAACGTGAATACAGTGGTTCAACCTTAATGTTATGAAGTGACGAGAATACTCTTTGTGTGCAAAAACAAAACAAAAATAGCAACTTTATTCAACAGTTTTTCCTCTTCCCTGTCAGTCTCCTACACAGTTGATGCAGTGAGTACTTTTACTTTTTTTTTTTGGCACGCAAAAAGTATTCTTGTTGCTTCATAACATTCAGGTTGAACCATTGTAGTCACATGAACTGTTTTAAATATGTCTTTCTGGGCATCTGAAAGTGTTAATTATCTTGCTCTCAATAGAGGCCTCACTGAGCCATCGGATTTTATCAAAAATACCTTAATTTGTGTTCCGAAGATGAACGAAGGTCTTACGGGTGTGGAACGACATGAGGGTGAGTAATTAATGACAGAATTTTCATTTTTGGGAGAACTAACCCTTAAAGTGTGTTTGGTAGAGCATGTTGTGTCATAGTGTTTGATTGTGTGTAGTTTACTCACAAGAACATTGCTTTTCTTCGGCCCTCCCTCTGTTCCTCTCGTTTTCTGTCAATACAGTTTTTCATTCTTTGTCTCTTGCATCCTCTGCTATTTTTTCACTTTACTTGTCTAGTGGCGTTGATGGACAGGATCATTTTATGAACAGCGTGAAGTTTCATCTTTTTATTATCTTTATTTTCATTATTCATTTTTCGTTTTCAAAGACATCAGTGCTTTCCATTCTGTATTACATTCACTAGCAATGATAATGACATTTAAACATTTTCGTAATAAAATGTCACATTCATTAATCTTGCTGAGGCTAATTCGCTAATACTTAATGTATCTTAAGTACACATTCAAATAACATTCTCACAATTTTGCATAATGTTATACTTTTAGCCTGAGATTCAGCTGACAGGTGATATTTTCTGTAATTTTTCTTTTTCTTCACATTCCTGCTGAAAAATCCAGCCAACAATGGATTTTTCAGCCAGGACATCATGTTTAACACAATAACTTTTCACTTGTGGAGATGATGCCACAATTGCGGTACTGTTGTAATTTGTTTTATGCTAAAAAAAATTCCAGGACCATTTTAATGTAACTTTCATATGCAAAATTAATAAATAAATAAAAGGGCTAAATCTGTAAGTTTTCTTGAAAACCAACCCATGTGACATAAAAGTGCCTATATAGTTAAAGAAACACCAACATGCTACACATTACCCAGCGCACACTACTACTTGCTCTCACACACTTACATGACAAAGCAGGAATGTGATCTAAGAGAAAAGGCATAAACGGTGTGAGTAAGAGAGGTGAGTAATTGAAGATAGATAGATAGAGAGAGGAAGCGTGTGGTAGCCTCTGGTGGCCCATCTGTCTCTCTCACTCTCATTCTTTCACTGATGTAATAAACTTGACTGCTCCTTATTCAGGCTTCTGTTTAATGTTGCAGCTCTGATTACTCTCATAAGGAACATACAGGGGGAAAAAAATATTTGAGTTTAGAAAGCATGAAATGACAGGTAACATTTGTCATGTGACCCCCTAAGAGAGTTACAGAGGTCTGGCATTCACTCAGGGAAGCTCTGCTGTTTACTGAACACTAGATCATTTTACTGAACATGTTCATAAACACATGCATTCAAGTTTAAACGTGTGTGTTTTGTTCCTGTGTGAAGTGTGAATGCAGTGCCTCAATTACAGAGGCCAAAATGAACACTTGCCAAGTGCAGTTTGTGATTAAAAAGGGGCTTTGGTGAGGAAATAAATCCAGTGGCCAGTAACTTTGAAGTTATTTATACATAATATAAATTCCTTGCTTTAAAGGATTAGTTCACTTTCAAATAAAATTTTTCTGATAATTTACTCACCCCCATGTCATCCAAAATGTTCATGTCTTTCTTTTTTCGGTCGAAAAGAAATGAAGGTTTTTGATGAAAACATTCCAGGATTATTCTCCTTATAGTGGACTTCAATGGCCTCCAAATGGTTGAAGGTCAAAATGACAGTTTCAGTGCAGCTTCAAAGGGCTTTAAACGATACCAGACGATAGCGAAACGATCGGTCATTTTCTACAAAAATACAACTGTATATGCTTTATAAACACAAATGATCGCCTTGCACGTACTTCCACTTTCCATATTCTTCAAAAAGCTTACGCTGTATGTCCTATTCTACTTAAGGAAAAAAAAACGGAACTAGCGCTGCGTTCGTTCCGTAAGTTGAATAGAGAAGGTGTAGGACATACAGCGTAAGCTTTTAGAAGTATACGGAAAACGGAAGCACGTGCAAGGCATTTATTTGTGTTTATAAACCATATACATTTGTATTTGTATTTCAGGAAAATTTTATTTGAAAGTGGACTAATCCTTTAAGACATTACATTAAGCTAATAAAAATAGTAAAATAATATGTAATGATGCACTTTATTTCATTATTATCATATTGTAATATAATTTCACTGCATTCCTTTTATTTTAAAGAGGCTATATATATATGTGTATATATATATATATATATATATATATATATATATATATATATATATATATATATATATATATATATATATATTATTATTATTATTATTATTATTATTATTATTATTATTATTATTTTTTTTTTTTTTTTTTTTTTTTTTTTTTTTTTTATTCAAAAACTGAATTTTCCACACCATAATACACATTTTTTTCAGGATTCTTTGATAAATAGAAAGTTAAAAAGAACATTTATTTAAAATATATTTTTCCTGGTCATTTTTGATCAGTTTAATAACTTTTGCTGAATAAAAAAAAAAAAAAACATACTTAAGTCAAACTTTTGAATTGTAGTATAAACATATTTAATGATATTTTAATGAAAATACTGTTTCATATCATTAGACTACTTATCTGAATATTTGGAAGGATGTCGATGTCTACCATGGTTATAGCTCCCTTTTGGTGCTATATGATGCATCTCTTTCTCTTTTAGGGTCAAAATCAAATCAAAGAGTTTTATTAGTTTGACTATGCAAATCACACTATTTCCTAAAAATGGAATGTATAAATTGTCTCTCTGGCCATCTCTCCATATGATGAATGAGTTATATCAGTGTCCTGTGCCCCTCCACCTCCGCGAATGCCCCAGTTTAGCAGCCAAGCAAAACCAGCTCTGCCTGGCGCCCCATCAGTCATCACACACACGGTGTAACACTGCAGGCACAAATAGAATCATGTCAGATAGCACGGGGCCAGGAAATATGAAAACAAATAGCCCTGTGTTTGGCTAATAGCTGTCATTTAAGCATCCACCCTGAGGGAGAAGAGAGAGGAAGAAGTGAGTCTGTGTCATGTATACAGACGGTAATGAGGTGAGCAGCGAGAGGCTATTCCTTTACCACTACACCACTGATGAGGAGGGTAGTCATGTGGGACGAAGTGAAAAAACACATCCCGCTGCAGGTCTTTCTCTCCCTTCCTGTATTTCTAGCTCTCTTTGTCTTACTGTAATTCCTTTTTACTTCTTACTAGTGGTCTCTTTCACTCTCTATATTTATTTATAACGCTTGTTTTGCAATATTTCAGCAAAGGAACTCATTTAATGTGCATGTAATGATGTTCAACTGAGTTGAAAAGTGAACAGTATTGGTTCAACACAATGTTCTTTCTGGGCTCAAGAGAATAGAGTTTTCTGTCACACTGTCAAATAAGCACTGAAAATCTGTGTTTTAGTTTAAAAATTATGTCAGCGATGCAAGATTTGACATCACTGACATCGAACACGACTCGGAACTGTTTATGTTGTGCCAGCACAAATAAGGTTGGAGAGTTATAGCTATT